>NW_004524665.1:8042404-8102700 GCF_000260255.1 Octodon degus
TTTTTTGCCTTTTTGAGACAGTTTCACTCTGTAGTTTAGGCTGGCCTTGAGCTTACTTTGTAACCCAGGCTGGTCTCGAACCCATGGCAATCCTCCTGCCTCAGCCTCCTGAGTGCTGGGATGACAGGTATGCACAGTACACCAGGCCTAGGCTTGACATTTTCTTGGAGAGAAATTTCTAATTACAAATTCAATCTCTTAATTATAAAACATCAAACCATCAGGGCTTTCTCGTGTGTGTGTGTGTGTGTGTGTGTGTGTGTGTGTGTGTGTGTGTTTCAGTAAGTTATATTTTCCGGGAAGTTTTCTGAGGCCAAGTTCTGTCTTAAGTCGGCCACAGTCTGCATGCTGTGTGTTCCCAGCATCCAGTGCCCTCTGTCGCCTGCTGGATGTCAGCCAGAGGTTGTGCTCATCCCGGGCATTGATCTCTCCTGCTGCTGAGGGAGGGTGGCGTTAGCCTTCAAGCTTCTGGTTCGAGCAGCTCAGGACCCTCTGCAGAGCCACCAATGCTCACAACATCAGTTTTCTGCTTCAGTGACTTCGACTTTCATCCTCAGGGATCCTCCTGTGTCAGTGTTCTGTGATGCGGCGTTGGAGGCTGGGGCCCTGCACTCCACCCTGAAATTAGCGCCACTGGGTGGGCGTCTCCAGGGTCCTGAGGCTATCAGTGCCTGCACCTGTCACCCTCTTGGCTGTGCGGTCCTGAGCAGTCTCCTCACCCCCAGGGGAAACCCTGGTCCCATCCAGCAGGGCTCCCCCGTGCCTGTACAAACCCTGGCAAGTTCTCTCCCACCTCCTGCCTGGAGAGACCCAGTTCTGACATTTCCTGTGAGTGGAAGCACACACTCGCGGTCTCAGTGTCGGCTCTCGGTGTGTTCCCCACATTCACTGCGTTGTGGCAGTGAGGCCCCACCCCGCTGGGCCATGTTCTGCCCCTCCACCCTGTCTTGCTGGCCTGTGTTGCTTCCACCTGTGGCTACAGAGGTCAGTGCTGCTGTGGACACTCAGTCCGGCTCTTGTTTGAAGCTGGAACTTGGACAGCTCACCTGTGTCCAGTTCTTTAGGGAACACTGGGCCACACAGCCAGGTTTTGAGTCACTTGGGCTACTTTCCTTGCCTCAGTGCCATTTTCCATCCCCTCCAGCCGCGTAGGAAGCTCATTTCTCTTCCTCCAGCCACTCAGCTCCTGGCTGTTACTGCAGCCACCCTGGAGCCAGTGTTGGGGTCGCTGTGGACTTGATGGGTGGCGATCTCTTTACAAACAGTCATGCCTGTGCACAGGTTCTGGGCTGCCTTGGCAGAGGACCTCCCGGGGCTTCCAGGAGAGTGGGGCAGTGTCCATGGAGCATCATGACAGCCTAAAGTGGGGGCTGGCAGTGGCTGTGTCTCTGGGTTGGGTGGGAGGCTGGGCCCTGCCAAGACTTGGACCCGGGTCAGAAGTACACTTACCCATGGTGCAAGCCAGTGGTGGTGAGAGTGAAAGCAGGGTTCCTCAATGCATGGGGAGGGGACACTGGAACAGGATGCTGCTACAGGCCAGGGTGGCCCAGGGCCTCAAATGCACTGGAAGGCAGAGCCAGCAACTGGCCTGGGAGGTCACTCAGGTGTGGCCCCCACTTAGGTCACTCAGGATGATATGGAAGCACAAAGCAGTGACCAAGCCCTGGAGAACTGGGGGACTGATGTCGCTGCTTGCCCTGGGTCACCCCTGCAGAGCCTCAGAGCCCACAGCTGGCTATACCTCTTTGCAGGAGCTCACGGTCCTGAGCACTCGCTTGGCTGCAGAGAAGGGTGAAAACCAGGTGCCCAGCTCCATCCTCCACAGGGTGCTGGAGACCAGGGCTGTCATACACTGCTACACCATGGGACACAGCCCTGGCTCCTCGTGGGGGCTGGAAATGTGTGTGGGGGTGCTGCACCGAGGAGAGTCCTGGAGCCGCACATCACCACAGGCTCCGCCACCGATGGAGGTGGAAACCCTGTTTGTCCCTGTGAGCACCAGGGACCTGCCTCAGATCTGCTCCGCCCAAGTGTACAGCCCCCATTTTTCAGACGCTTGTGTGCACACTGCACTGCCATGGATGCTGCAAGGGAGCGGTGTCGGTCTCACTGTCCCCTCTGAAACAGTGAGGCCAGGCCTGCCACAGAGCCGTGGTCTGGTGTCTGTCCAGTCCACAGAGAGTCTCACCAAGGACTGTGATCGCTTGGGTGTCACCTAGCTCAGTCATTCTCGAGTCACATTGATTCAGAGTGACTGTGTCACAAACTGATGAGCCATGCAGTGTGAATTCACAGCAGGCAGAGGTACAGGGTGCCACTGCCACAGTGGGGTCACACATCTCCCCCACGTCCACGTCCTCTCCACTGGCTGTGGGCAGGGGACATGGGCCGCGTGTGGGATCCATGCAGCCCGCAGCTTAGAGCCAGCAATGAGGGAGGAGGACACAGGGTCCACTTGTCTGCCCCCTCTGCCACCCCCTATTTGGAACTCTGGCTGGAATTTTAATTATTTAAAAACATCTTTTGTGCAAGCAAGTGCCATCACACAGGGGCTTGTGTCAGAGCAGGAAGTGAGGTGTCAGCCAAGGTCTGGGCCGAGGAGGCGCACAGCCGCAGATCCCCTAGCCAAGACTTCAGCTCTTGCGCTCTGGCCCTCCTGGCCTCCGCAGTGGAGCAAGTACCACCAGCCATCAGCCACAGAGCACCGAGCACCAGATGAGTCTGTCCTTTCCTCCTGGGGCCTGCACCCAGCTGGGGCTCACCAGAAGGCTGGAGTCCCAGCGGCTGGCTCAGACGCAAGCCCCAGGCCTGAACATGGTGACCCAGGAATCCACATGGGCTTTGGCCTTGCTTGACATAACCTGGGGCTGGTGTGGGAGGTCGGAGCTGCGGGAGGCCTCCGGTCTTTGCTTAGTGTGGTCGGCCACCGCATGTCAGACATACCCTCCACCCTGTGCTGCTGCTTCTCTCTTTCTGGAGTTCATAGGACTTAATTGCTGTGAGACAAAGAAGAAAACAAGGCTGGACCCTTCCTCATCCTCAGGCCAGGAGGGGCTGCAGCGCATGGGCAGTTCTCATACACACACATACACACACACACATGCACACACGCACACACGTGTGCATGTGTGCATGCACACCACACATTGCCTCCTCAAGGGTGGCCGGGGCCTGGTGTTTTCCTGCCACCGCCTGTGGGCACCACACTCTGTGACAGGTACAGTGGTACTTTGACACCACTGCTCCAGGGCTGCTGCTGCCTCTTTGGGGAGCAGCCCGGAAACAAAGACTAAGGAGGATCTGGTCCATCATCGATATCCCTGAAGTTCCTAAGCCCCCAGGATGGTGAGTCACATAGCCAGCTCCCCCTGGAGACCCTGAGGCTCAGCTCTTGGTGCCACGCTGGAGGGCTGGGAATCAGGAGGCCCCTGCGTGCACAGTCAGGTTGAAGCATTGCTAAGACCCGGCTCCGCAAGGTGCCTGCCTTAGCCCCAGCCAGCTTGACACTCAGAGCCATCCCATGTGACTCCACCCTGCCCCCACCCTGCCTGTCTGTTCTGGCGCTACACAGGTGCTGTAGCTGGCAGCGCCCTCAGTGGGTCGCAGGGGGCTTCCTACCCATCCCACCTCAGTGCAGCACCCCAGAGCCCAGGAAACCCTCACTGTAGGGGTCCGGTAGATCCACCAGGGACGCTCATCTCAGGGAGTGTGGACAGAGCCAGTCACAGTGAGAACAGTTGGCAGCACCAGGGCCTGGGAGCACAGAGGCTTCTCAAACAGCAGAGACCAGCAGCAGCGTGTGAGGGCCACCAGAGATTGGTGGTGCTGATGAGCAGTGACTGGCAGTATTAGGCAGGGAACCCTAAAAGCTGCCAGAGGCAGAGAGCCTGGTGCTGAGGTACCGGCGGGCATGTGGCTTTAGCTCAGCCATCGGTTCGGCTGGCACTGTTCTGCAGCACCATGGAGGATGGCTTGAGGTCTCTGGCCCCTGGCCCCTTCCTCTCTGTTCCCCTCTCTGTGTCCATGTGGACCATCCCTCCCACCATGCTGTCCCCACCTTGGGGCCAGCCGACCATGCATGAGGTCCCCCATAAGCCAGATTAAGTGGCCGGGGAGATGGCTCGGTGGAATAAGTGCTTGCCTGGCAAGCACAGGGGCCTGAGTTCAATCCCTGGTTCTGAAAAAGAAAAAAAAAAAAAAAAAAAAAAAGACAGATTAAACTTCTCCTCCTGTAAGCTGTGGGTGTTGGGCACAGTGTCACAGCAACGCAAAGCTGGCCCATGTGGGGCAGCAAGAGCTGTGGTGCTAGGGACACTGGGCCCAGAGCCCAGGGCCACTGCCATGAAGGGACCCATGCCTTGCTGATTCCTGACCTCCTGAATGGAACCCAAGAACCCTCGGTGCATGGGTGACAGCTAGGCCTCGCTGTACTGTGCCAGCTTCCTGTCACTGTGAGAAACACTGGGATGACCACAGTGGTGAGGGGAAGGCTTACTTCTGGTCCTCAGTTTCTGAGGTTTCAGTCCACGGTGTTGTCCTCGTGCTGCGGCCTCATGGGGAATCGGGGTGCAGCGTGCGCAGCAAAGCTCAGTGTGCCTTACAGTTGCTGGGAAGAAGAAAAGTGGGAGAGTGAGATAGGAGGTCCCAGTGTCCCTTCAAGGTCACAGCCCAGTGACCTCACCTCCTTATGCAGTGACCCTCCAGGTACAATCAGCTTCACATACGAACAACTTGGGTTATGGCCAGAATTTTAGGTTTTACTTAAAACCAGGGTCTTGACTTGTGGCCCAAATGCCAGCAGCTCGCAGTTGGAAACAAAGAGGATACCAGAAAGGTGCACACGGTGTCAGCCAGCCCAGAGCGTGCGCTTGCGAGTGTGATGCCGCTCGGTGCTTTGCATAATTGCTGGGGCTACTGCTCTCAGCGTGGCTCCAGAAAAGCTAGAAAAGAAGCCAGGGAAGGAAGGGGAGTGAAGAAAGCAATCACAATCGAAAAGAAGGAAACTGGGGAGAGCTCTGAGTGCAGCGTGGGCAGCCCACCGCCGGCAGCCCCACAGAGGAAAGACACGAGGAAGCCAGTATTGGCGAAAGGTGGTGGTGAGTCTTGCTGCGCAGGCTCGATGGGGTGGGAAGGCTAGTACCAGGGTGGGAAGCGGAAGACAGAGGGCGGGTCTCAGCCTACGTGAGCCTATCTGTTGAAAAGCTACAGCTATACACGCAGATCCATGAAGGGAAAACCTCAACGAGTGATAACGGTGGAACGTTGCACGCCAGTAAGGGGTGCTTTCACAGTTTTAAAGTGAGAACTGGGGCTTGTAACGTAGCCAGGCATG
This sequence comes from Octodon degus, assembly GCF_000260255.1. Lineage (NCBI taxonomy): Eukaryota > Metazoa > Chordata > Mammalia > Rodentia > Octodontidae > Octodon > Octodon degus. The sequence continues at coordinate 8,047,737 of NW_004524665.1, forward strand.
GTGAAGCAGCTAGAGCTGAAGACTGCTCTGAAATGCTGGTGGAGACACGGCTTTTCTCTCAACAAGGCTTCAACTGGGATGAAAGGGAATGCTCACCCTCGCGCTGGGGAAGGGCAGCCACGCCCACACCCGCAGCGTGCCCACGCCCGCAGCCGAGCTCCTCCGACGTGATGCAGCCCCTCTACTGCAGCCTGTGGACCAGCGGGTGGTGGCGAAGGTGAAGACGCTGCGCCCCACGAAGTGCCCCTGAAGAGCTTCCGGGTGGTCTCAGGTGCAGATCTGACCCTTGGAGGGTCTGAAGGAACGTTACATGGTCCTTATTCTGTGGGGCTAGCTGAGCAGGCCTGTGCCAGTGTCTAAGGCCTCTGAGATCTGCCTGGAGGGAAATGTGGCCTAAGGTTACACAGGGGGGACCCTAAGGCTGGGTAGAGGAGCCCGAGCCTTCCGTGGACCCTGCGGTTGGTGTCACTGTCACTAGAGCAGGCCACAGGTTTTCAGGTGGACAGTGGTGGTGCTGGAGGAGGAGCGCCCGGAGGAACTGGCGTGGGAGGAGCAGCAGCAGCTCCTGGTTGAGCAACAGACTCGCAGCAGCGGGGCTTTCTGCAGAGGAGCGGGGGTATAGGCGGCCATGTGGCCATCCGGGAGAGATGGTGCCCACCTGTGATCCCAGCACTCGGGGACTGAGGCCGGAGGGCCGTTGAGAGTTCAAGATCAGCCTGGCTGCAAAGTGAGCTCAAGGCCAGCCTGAGCTGCACGTGAGACTCTGTCTCAAAAAGGCATAAATAAATAAATAAATCAGTGCAGCAAAGTTCTGAAACAAAGGAAATCCTGAGAATTGGACAGCTACACACATTTGTTGAGAAGACGCAGAGAAAAAGCTGATTTCGCATTCGTGTGCGGAGTGACAACGTCATGTTCTACAGCACAGCGTTAAAGACAGAAGCAGACAACCTTAGTTGAGTTTTTAGTTCTGGAAAGAGGGAGCCCTAGCAAGCCAGGAGCAGGTCGCAGTGGGCTACAGACCCCCAAGCAGGGAAGGCGCTCCACAGAGCTGGATCCCAGTGTCTGTGGAAGGTGCTCCTCCCCGCAAACAATGCCACCTTCCACTTCAGCCTCCCTTCCTGCGAGCCAGAGATGTCGCCTTGAGCGGTGAGTACAGCATGGAACTGCTTCTTGGTAAGCTAGGAGCAATGTAGAACTTTCTGGTGAGCACAGTAGGAAACTTACTGGTGTTTCTGGCCAACTGTGCAGCCTATGCCACCCTTTTTATTATGAAAGTGCTGGCTAAGGGTGCCTTGGGGGGCCAATGCATTGTGGGTACTTCCGTGGTTTCTTATGGCAGAAATCGTCTTGACTTACAACCCACTTGACTTACAACTAGCCCTTGCAAATGGACTGAGTTAGTAAGGCCAGGGTCCTCTGCCAGGCGCTGCTTCCTAGAGGATGCCGGTGGCCCAGAGCACCTGCCAGGGGACACTCCCTCAGCACGGAGCCGGGGGGCAGCGCGCACACTGGGGCGGCTGCACTGGGCTTCTGTTTCCTTCTTCACGAGCTCTCCTGTGTCTGGGCTGCTGCTGCCCATCATTTTCTCTTTATAATTATTCAACCTCAATTTTGTTAGTGTTTTCGTGGCCCAGAGCTACCGGTCACTTTGCAGGTCACCTTGTGCAGCATCTAATTCCTTACCTGAATCTCCCCGCTTGGCTTTTATTTCTCTGTGCACAAGGCAGGTACGGAGGTTTGGTGGACCTCGGCTGGCTGGGCCTCCCCACCCCATTTGTGATGGTTATTTCCCTGTGGGGCTGATATCACTGGGAAATGATTTGTAGGTGTAACTGGGGGCCTCACGGGATCTCATACTCTCTGCCCTGCACTGGTGAGACACAGAGCTCAAGGCCTCTCAGCCAGCGTTCCCGGGGTACCCTGAGGCAGGAGCCGAGGCCTGCCCCCTCCAGCTGCCCTGTTCCCAAGGGTCACATCAGCTCACAGTGCCAGGTGCTAATCTGAGTGCCCTTCGAGAGTGCCCTGTGCTGGGCCTGGCATCCCTTGGGCTGGCAGCTGCTGTAAGCATGGCTGTCATAACTTCTGCCCAATCGCCCTTGGGAGGGCCAGGCAGGTGCACCTCAAGCGTACTCTGTCCACAGGTGCCGGCAGCCACAGGCCTGTCCCTCTTTGGTGACACTCTTCTGTTCTCCGCGCTCCTCCTCCTCCTCTTCCTCTCCTCCCTCCTCCCACCTCCTCAGGGGCAGCTATGCCCGGGGCGGGGGCCAGGCCTGACCGCGCCCTTCCTCCTGCTGGTGCCTGCCTGTGAGAGTAACTGCAGGATGAGCCTGCCCTCCCTGAAGGCTCAGCCCCACTGTGCTGTGGGGCACTCGCCTCTCTACCCTGCGTCCCCTCTGGAAGGGTTCCCGTGGGGGCTGTCACACCAGCACGGGCCCAGGCTGCTCTGGACTCCTGGCTGGGACTCCTGGCTGCCCAGTCACGGTCACCCGTATCCCGCAGTGCTGCCAGACCCTGCTGTCCCACCGCGTGGACCCCTCCCTGAGGGATGAAGATGGGTACACAGCGGCAGACCTGGCAGAGTACCACGGGCACCAGGACTGCGCCCGGCACCTGCGGGAGATGGCGCGGCCGGTGAGGCCTTGGGCCCCGTCCATCCTAGAGGCCCCAGGGTGGGGGAGCCCTGCCAGCCTGAGGTGCAGGGCCAGGCCGTGATTACAGGAGAGTCTTGGCTGGGACAGGTGCTGTGAGAAGCCGTGGGCAGTTATAGCCTGGGGTGGAAGTGGGCCCTCGTCCCAGCAGGGGAAGGGAGGAGGCCCTGGCGCAGCCCAGGACTGCCCCACCCGGAAGGACAGGGCACATCATGAGCACAGGACGGGGCTGTGCTTTCTGCTGATGGACAATGGGTGGTGAGCCTAGCCGGCTAGCTCTGCCCCAGGGACTCCCACACCCTGGCCCGGAGCTGTGACCTGGGGAGACCACTCCTGCTCCCCATCTTCTGTGGTGACCACCCCTTTGACGAGGGGCCCTGGGATTCCCACCCATCTCACAGGGCTTCAGGGAGGTGGCCTGGGACACCCATTCTTCTGAGCATTCAGGGCCAACAGAGGCACAGCTCTCCTCAGATCCGGGCAGACGGTCCTCACGTGACCTCTCGCTACTGCTGCCCAAACCCAGGCCGGGCCTGCTGCAGCCTGTTGGACTCTGGGGACTGCATGGCCTGGTTTTGCCTGGGGAGTAGTTTCAGTGACTGTTAGGTAACTGAGCCCCTGATTGTGGGGCTGGGTACCACCTAGAGAAGGACCTGCTTCCTGCTGGGTCCTGCCCCAGACTGGCTCCAAGTGGCTCCTCAGCCTCCACCACCCACCCTGTCCTGGAGCACTGCACCCCAGGGATGGCTCCTGCCAGGCCGCCAGGGCCCTCCCCACCCCACCCCCTTAGTCACACCATGTAGCGCGAGGCCTGGGTGCTCTGTCCGAGCAAGGCCTTGGCTGTGCACTTGGCCGAGCCTGAGCTCCCTGCCTATCCCCTGAGGCAGGGTCAGGAGGTTTTGGGCTTCTTGGGGGCCACCCCTACTTGCCATGTCTCCCTACCCCACCTGGGGGCTGTGCTGCCCAAGTGCCTCATTATCCCATCTGCAGCCCCCAGCCCAGATTTTCTGGGTACACCTGCCACCCCTGCAGGCCCAGCCCTCCAGGTTAGGACTGCAGCCCCTGTCCTGGGCCAGTGCCTTCTTCCTCAGGGCCCAGCTGTGGTTGTTACCCCAGGCTCCCGCCTCAAGTTGCAGGCAATGTCCCCACTCAGTGGGAGGGCATACAGCAGCTGCGGGCCTGGGGACTCAGGGCTCCATGCAATATTGATGGAAATGTAATATGCAGAGGTGGCCTGCTCTGGCTGTCCCCACACCCACGCTGGCCCCCAGTAGGTGATGAGATCCTTCAGGGCCGACACTGCAGCCTCGACGCCCCACACTTGGGCCCCAGGAGAGGCCACTGGGGCGGGGCTGGGTGTCCTGCTGAGCCTATCCCAGAAGGCACCAGCCCCATAGGCATCTGTGGAACCTGGGGCGCCCACTGCCACCTACACACCTGGTCCTGCCACACCTGGCAAGAGCTCTGCAAGCGCAGGGGTGGTTAACCTGTTCCTCGTGCACTGCTCAGTGGGGCAGCTGCATTTAGGCTCAGCCCCAGCCCACCTAGCCCTTGCCTCCGGGCTCTGGCCTGTGAGGTGGGATGGAAGAGCTGTCTGAAGCCAAGAGACGCATGCCCAGCTTGGTCACCCTTCCTCCAGGTCCAGAGGACCCAGCGCCCCCTCTTGGGGAAGCTGAGGTGGGCAAGCAGCACTGTGCCCCAGGGATGGGCGAGCCCAGCTGCCAGGCTGTAATGGAATCTTAGCAGTGGCAGTTGGTGCTGGGCACCATGTAGGCCGTGACTCTCGCCCAGGCAACATCACAGGTCTGTGGCCCTGCTCACCGCTGCCGTCCTCCATGACACACAATAGGCTCAGCAACACTCAGATCACACCAAAAACACAGAAAGAGATGGAGGCCAGGCCCGGGTGGCTGGATGGAGGCCAGGGCCGGGGTGGCTGTCGGGTGCTGGGATTCAGGGAAGTGCGTGCCTGGCTGCTAGGGCCCCAGGGCCTGAGCCTGGATGTCCGCCCTCCTGCTGTCCTATGGACTCCTGAGTCCTGGGCCTTGGGCAAGGAAAGGATGTGATGACTCCTCCCACTGGGGTCAGAGGCTGTGGCTTGCAGGCAGGACAGGGTTGATGAGGCCAATAGGTGACATTTTGGTGCTGCTCAGAGAGCTGAGTGGTACCCAGGCTGCTGTGGGCCTCCTTCCCTCAGCCCCTCACAGGTGAGCTCAGAATCTCCAGGGCACATTCAATGGGGAGGGGATGGGGAGACTCCTGGGCAGGATCCCCCAACCCCAGGCCTCAGGTGATATAGTTTGAGTCCAGACAGCTTCTGTGTCCATTATGGTCCTGGAACCCCTCCTCAGGTGAGCAGGAAGCTCCCTGCCTCCGTCCCCTGGGAGGCCAGGGGGGGACAGTCAGGGCTTGTTGTTAGTGGTTGGCCAGTGAGACCCTGCGTGCCATCCCTGCCTGTCTTGCCCCATGCCCCAGGTCAACTGGGGCTGCAGCTCCACCATGGGCCTGGGGAAACCCTGTATCCCCTGAGTGTCAGTTTCCCTGTCCATGGGTGGGAGACCTGTATAGTTGGCCTCTCTTCTCCTAGGGCTCAGGGACCCCAGGCCCCATCTCCTGGGGGTCCCCAGCCCCTGCTGTGCACTGTGGAGGGCTGAGATGTGCAGTAAAGGATCCCACACTGGCCCAGCCCATTCTGCCGGGTCATCTGACACCCAGCGTTCAATATTAATGTGACACCTCCTGAGGGGGCGGCAGCTTCGAGGGCCCCCGAGGCCCCCAGGCCACACTCCCCACACTGCAGCCCAGCGCCTGCGAGGTCCTTCTGGGCTGGGAATGCTTGGACCCGGCTCCCTCTGCAAGTTCCGGGGAGTGAGGTATGTGGGGCCGGCGGGGCTGGGCTTCCAGGCTGTGTCCCCTTCCCCTGACCTGGTGGCTGGGGGTCCTGTGTGGCGTATGCTCACCTGATATCTGGGGAGGCTCAAAGGCTGAAGCTTTGAGCAGCAGCAAGGGCTGTGCACATATGGAGCCCAGGTAAGACAGAAGGCGGCTTTCTGCAGAAAAATTAGGCTTTTCTAATCCCCTAGCAGTGACCCTGAATGGGGCCTCCGGGGCTGGGCATGGGAGGCACAGTGAGCTTTGGGGCCCAGACAAGAGTGCGAGGTGTCTGCGGGACAGGAGCTGCCCCCGCTGCCTCTTCGCTCCTCCTGGAGGGAGCAGATGCACAAGCCCCTGGCCCAGGGGACACCCTTGCACTGACCGCGCTGTCCCTAGGTGCCCATCCTGATGACACCCCCACCTCCGCCCTTCCCGCCCCCACCACTGTCGGCTGCGAAGCTCTCCCTGCAGGACGGTGGAAGAGGAGGCCTTGGGCACAGGAGCCCCACACGTGAGTACATAGCCAGGCTGGGCTGCCGGGTGCAGTAGGGAGTGCGCCCCCCTCACAGGGCCACGCCGCATCCCCGGCCAGCACTCTGGATTTCTCTTGGGGAGTCTCTGCTAAAAGCCAGGACACACATGAGGTATCCTGAATAACCTCAGGCTGCTCTCTGGACCCCATGGAGCTGGCGGGGAAGCGTCCTCTGATGGCAGGTGATCGCCTCAAGAGGACTGCACCTAGCACTTAGCAAAGTGACCTGGGCAAGCAGGAACATGGCGGCAGCACAACAGAGGGATGCCTGGGTCCATAGGACGTGCCTATAGTGTGGCCACGTGTGGCAGCATGTGTGTCTGTGTATGCATCTGTGTGTGAGCATGTGCTTGCCTGTGTAAGTCTACCCAAACGTGTGTGTGCATGTGTGCGCATGTGTGCACATGCGCACATGTGCCCAGGCTGAGGCCCCGTGTCTCCTATGCAGGTAGAGGCTGTCAGGGTGTCTGCAGGGACTCTTTGAGGTCTCCAAGCTGAGGAGGGGCTTGGCTGCCCACGTGGATGAGGGGAGAGCTGCAGGTTCACCCCAGGGGGCTTGGCGCAGGCCTTGGGACCCTCCGGCTGCTGTGGTGGGGGCTTTACTCCCCCACTGCTCCTGCAGGTGCCTGCCTGTGCTGAGGCGGAGGCTCCCCAGCCACTAACCTCCCCCCACCCTCCTCGGCAGCGTCCACGCTCAGCCTCCCGGGGCCCGGCCAGCCCAGCCTGAGGGAACCAGTGGCCTGCACTGCACCCCCGAACGCCACTGCCAGGGCCCCAGCCACCACCACAGTGAGTCCCCTACCAGCCTGTCCTCACTGGGCTCTCTTCAGGGCGGGGGGCTCTGGCGATCTGTTTCTGAGCATGAGGGCCATTTCTGTCACCTGGGGTCCCGGCAGCCAGCCTCTCACTAGCCCTCTGAGCTCAGGGGCTCCCCCAACTGGAGCCATGCAGCAGCCCCTTGGGTTTCAGGGCTGCCTCTTCCTTCCCTCTGCCCAGCCTTGCCCAGAATGGGGGCTGGGTGTCAGGAAATGCCTCAGAGCACACACAGCACACGGGGCCCAAGCTCAGGCCTGGTCTCTGCCCACACAGGGGACAGAGATGGCTCTGGGGGACGCCTCTGATAGCCTGGCTGCACTGTGGCTGGAGGGGCTGCCCTCAGGGGACCTGGACGGGCTGGTGCCCACGCGTGATGAGCAGGGCCGACCTATCCCCGAGTGGAAGAGGCAGGTGATGGTACGACAGCTGCAGGCCCGCCTGGGCGAGGAGGATGGTGCTGCGGAGGCCCAGGTACTGTGCCCAGCTCCCCTCTCTCGGGAGAGGCAGAGCTCAGCACTGCCCTGGGTGGTGACCAGCAGGCCTGCCCTGCCCTGAGGCTGTGTCCTGCAGTCCTGCATGCCTCTGGTCTCGACGGTGCCGTCCCTGCCACAAGGCCAGGGTTACGCTCGTGCCGAGTTTCTGTGAGCAGGGGGACGCCCTGCTGCCCGTTGCACCGCCAGCCCTGTGTCTTGGCCAGCCCTGGTAGCTGCTGTAGGCTCCAGGTGTCTCCAGCCAGGCTGGGGCGGAGCGGGACAGTCTGGTAGGGTAGAGTCCCCTCCTGCTGGGCCTTGAGGCGGACACTGGCCAGGATGCAGATGAGGACGGTGGGAAGGCAGCATTGGCAGAGCAGCAGCTGAGGCTCCAGTCCTCTTCTTCCAGGGCTTCGGCAAACACAGGGCAGCAGAGCTGGCTAAGAGCTGGGAGAGCGTTGAAGGCAGACACGGGCTGGGGCTGGAGGACTTGGGGCGCGGGTAGGGAAGGCCAGCAGCTCTTCCCCACAAGGAGGCTCTCCCTGCCAGCCTCCAGCCCTGGCAGCTGCCTGGCCTCCTGTTCTTTCTTTTTTTCTTTTGTGGTACTGGGGATTGAACTAGGGCCAGGTCGGGACAGAGCAGGGCCCGTGTATGCCTTCAGAGCTTTCCCAGTTCTCAGCCAACTCTGCTGCCCCGTGTTTGCTGAAGCCCTGGAAGATAAGGATTGGAGCCTTATCTTCACACTCAGCTGCATGTCTAGACTTTCTTCATTTCTTGTTTTGAGACAGGATCTCACTAGGTCACTAATTTGCCCAGGCTGGGCTTGACCTTGTGATTCTTCTGCCTCAGCCTCCCAGGGCAGTATAGATGATGTGCTCTAAGGCCTGGCAAGGGCCAGGCAGTACACCCAGAGGCTGGGTGAGGGTCGAGGGGTTAGAACCCAGGGAGTGATGCCTGGTGTGGGTGAGAGCTCTGGTGACTGGCCCTTCCTGTGCCCAGGACAGTGGCAGCTGTGGGAGTGTGGCCCCTGCAGAGCCAGCGCCCTGGCGGTACTCGCAGGCTCACCAGGCCATCCTGGGCCCCTTCGGGGAGCTGCTGACAGAGGATGACCTGGTATATCTGGAGAAGCAGATCGCAGACTTGCAGCTGAGGCGCCGCTGCCAGGAGTACGAGAGCCAGCTGGGCAGGCTGGCAGCAGAGCTGCAGGCGCTGCTCCCGGAGCCGCTGGTCAGCATCACCGTCAACAGCCACTTCTTGCCCCGGGCCCCTGGGCCGGAGGACCAAGGGAGCCTGGCACCGGCAGCTGAGCCCGAGGCCCCTGTGGAAACCCCACCGGCTGAGCCAGGTGGGCACGCACTACCCTTCTGGTGCGGCCACATCGGCCGCCTGGTGCGCAGCCTATCGCTGCTGCTGAAGGGCGTGAACGGGCTGGCGCAGGGGGAGGAGCCCGCGGTGGCCCCCGCCCCACAGGACACTCGCAGGGAGGCCCCCGCCGGCCCCGCCCGCAGTGAAGCCCAGCGCGAGATACAGAGCTGGGGCGTTTCCGTGCGGACGCTGCGTGGCAACTTTGAGTCGGTCCCTGCCCCCAGCCTTCTCTGTGCCCCCAGCCAGGGCCTCTGTGAGCCTGGCGCCCAGCACGCCCCACGCACGGTAGCCTGCTGGCCAGCGGAACCGCATCCCAGAGGCGGGCCAGCAGGGGGCGAGCCCGGGCCAGGGGACACGGAGGAGGCTAGCGACTCGGGCATCAGCTGCGAGGAGGCACCCTCGGAGGCGGAGGCGGGTGTGATGCCCGGGCCAGACCTGGCCAGTTTGCGCAAGGAGCGCATTGTCACCCTCTTTCTCGGCCACTGGAAGCGCTCCGCCTACACGCCCGCACTCAAGACGGCTGCATGCAGGACCCTGGAAGCCCGGCGCACCCAGCCACACGGCCCTGAGCCCCCCGCGAGCCCGCGCCCACCCTCCCCACCTCCAGTCCCGGGCCCTCGGCTCGGCCACCTGTGGCAGCAGCGCAGCGCCATTGCCCACCTGCTGGGCAGCTGGAAAGCCATCCTGGCACACGTGCCTGCCCGGCAGCTGCGGCGGCTGAGCCGGCGGCCCCGCGGCCCCCTGTCTCCTGAGCAGTTCCTGCCCCACGTGGACGGGGCACCCCTTCCCTACGGCAGCCTCTCGCTGGACCTCTTCATGCTGGGCTACTTCCAGCTCCTGGAGTGCGACCTGCCGCCGGAGGAGCGCAAGATGCGGCACTTGCTATGCTTCGAGGTCTTTGAGCACCTAGGCGCCCATGGCTGGGAGGCGGTGCGTGCCTTCCACAAGGCCGTGACCGACGAGGTGGCCGCGGGTCGCCGTGCCTGGACCGATGGCTTCGAGGACATCAAAGCCCGCTTCTTTGGCTCCAGCCAGGGTCCTGCCTGGGATACGGAGCCTGGTCGAAAGTCAGGAGTGACCCCTCTTGGGCCCCTGCCGCGTCCTGTTGCTGTCCCCACTGGTGTCCCCTCAGGTGTCCCCGAGCCGGCAGCACAGCGACCAGGTTCGGGCTCGCAGCGGGGCAGCTTCAACAGTGAGGACATCTGCGGCTACATCGACCGCAGCTTTGCCTTCTGGAAGGAGAAGGAGGCCGAGATGTTCCACCTCGGGGAGTGAGCACCGCCCACATAGGTGGCTCACAGCGCGGCCCCCTCCCCCTCCCTGCTCTTTGGTAGTGGAGGACTCAGCATGGTGCCCTTCTAGGCCCGGTCCTGTGGTGAGGCAGACCTGGCAGTCACATCCCAGCCCAGCCCACTCCACCGGGTGCCTGGACCATAGTGCGAGCCTGCTTCCTACCTCCTTCCCGGGTTGAAGACTGGCGCCTCTGGTGGTCCAGCCTCTCCCTTCCTCCACCCCCTAGAGGGAGATTGGGGGAGCCAGTCTGTCTAAGACAGCAGACCCTGGCCGACCCTGCAGCCAGAGGCCACTGCCTACTGTCCAGGTGTGAGGAGATGGTCCACAGACTCCCTGCCTCGACACATGGAGCCACTGCCCTGCTAGTGACCCATTGGGCAGCACAGGGGATCTAGTCCCTGAGGAAGGGCTCCTGTGTGGCCCCTGCCCCCTAAGCAGCAGGTCCCTGAGAACAGGGATGGGAGGACAGAGGACAGGGCCTGGCCACTCGTGTGGTGCTCAGGTATTACCCAGACCACCCCTTCTCTGTGCAGCAGGACAGGGAGGAGGTGGGCTCTGTCCCTGGGACCCTCAGGAGGGACCTGCATGTATTGAGGTGCAGCTGGTTCCCAGCTCCTAGTGGCAGCTGGAAGTTAGGCCACTACCAGTCCAGGATGGGGGCTGTGAGATGTCCCTGTGCCTGGGCGAAGAGGAGGCCACCAGCGCTGCTGCTGGCCACAGGGCTCAGGGCCAAGTGGACAGGGGGACAGGCCACCATCAGGGGGCCTCCTGCAAGCCATCCTCAGTCCTGAGTCCAGCGGAAAGGGACCTTGAGTGACATGAACTTGGGGTGGCAACAGGAGGCCAGCACCAGCAGAGCTGGGAAGGGACACTGACCCTGACACTGGGCCACAGCTGGCCACCTGCCATCTCTGGAGACCCTTGCCCAAAGCTGACCCTGGACCTGCATTTGATCAGTAAATCTCCCATCCCTGGTCAGCCTTGCTCTTGTGTTACTGTCAAGGGTACCCTGTGGCCATGCACCCAGCCCCTGGACAGGCACCAGATCCGATGCAGGCCAGGGTGGCAGCCTCAGTGCCCAGGCGCCTGGCTTCTCATTGCACGCTGGGGTGGGGACAGCTCTGAGTGGCCTCGAGGGTCCAGGTAGAGTGCACTCTGCACCCGAAGGGGAGGGGACTCTTTCCAAGGTTTGCTTGGCTCAGTGTCTCAGGCTGGACCCGCCAGGCACAGCTTGCCTCTGCCAGGGCCCAGCCTGCCCAGGAGCATGGCCCATGATTGTATCGAAGGCCTGCTCCACCCAGGGATCCTGGGGTGGGGTGTCAGCAATGGGGGCACTGTGGCCTCTCCTGGGGCGTCCCATGGTGACCACCTGCCGGGTGGTGTCTGAGGGGTGACGGAGGAAGGGTGGGTGGCAAGCAGGAGCGAGGCCTCATGCTCAGGGCGGAGCTCAGTGTCCTCTCTGGCGCTGCTGCCCACTCACGTGTTTCTAATATGGTCAGACTGGGGCCCCTGGGGCTGGGGTCCTGGGGCCAGGTGGGGGCTAGGTGAGGTGCACACTGGGCACAGGTCTAGGCTCATGCCAGGAGGAAGGCACCCCCACTCCTGCTGCAGGCAGACACTTTGCCTCTCGGAGCAGGGGACTATGAGAATGCAGGTGACACCCCAGGGCAAGGGTCCTGTGTGGGCAGGGCAGCCCCAGGACCGCAGCTGTGAGGCCCGGTGGATCAGACCACCCTACAGGGAGACAGTGCTCGCCGGGGACCCAGAGCGCCTCCACTCGCACCCAACCAAGCTTGCCTCCCTCGTGGTCAGCGTCAGGCCTTCTCCGCACCCAAAGGAGCACGCATGTAGTTCCAAGACAAACTCGAAAAGTAGACTGGCGGGGTGGCTGGCACACAGCTGGCATCCCAGCACTCAAGAGGCTGATGCAGGGGGTTGTTGCAAGCATGAGGTCCATCTGGGCTACATGTTGGGACCCTGTCTCCAAAACATAAAATAATAAAATAAAATAGAGATGATCTTAGAGGCAGTGAACCCTCAGGACTGTCGGGATTTTGTCATACATTTGGGTGACATTTAAGGCAGCCAGGTTTTTAATAACTGCAAATTTCCTTTGAAGGAGAAACAAAAGAAGCCGTGAGGACCCCTCAGGGAGCCCCAGTGACCCCCGCCTCTGGCAGTCACAGCCCCCCCAGAATATAGCCAACGTGTGGGTCTCTTCTAACTCAGTGGTGGACAAGGAGCCGCACAGGCAGAATGTGACCTCCCCAGGCTCTGACCCCACCATACCACCCGCAGGTCCCAGGACAGCCAGGGCCATGGGGCACTGTTGGGAGGTGCTGGGGCCAGGCAGCTTCCTAGGCAGCAGCAGCTCGCTGATAAGTGGCACAGGAGGGCTTGTGGCTGGTGCAGGTGGAAGGTGTCACAGTGATAGAGCAGTGGACACTCAGACCAGCTGGCTGTGACAAGCACTTGTCCATTTCGGTCAGAGACACCTGGCTTCACACCAGCACGCGTGGCCCCAGGGAAGAGGTCTCAGCAAGTCCATGGGAAAGGTCTGAGGGTAACAGGGGAGAGCTGACTGTTCAGCTGCAGGAAGAAAAGGGGCTGCGCAGCGCTGTACCCAGCTCTGGCCCAGTCACTTCCAGTCCCTCTGAGGGGCACCCCCCACTCCGTCTTGGGCTATAGGGCAGTCCCATGTTTGCTTTGGTGGCTTCACACTCAGGCTGTCCTGAGGAAGTCATGACCCCATTGCCGCCCCACACCCTGACATCTGCAGTGGGACTTGGATGTCCCTCCCAACTGGGGCAAACAAGGTATTGCTCCGCGCACAGGAAACATAAACTTTTACGTCTGCAAGCTCAAGTGTCATCGGGAGGGGACCAGGTGGACACGTGTGGGTACACAGCCTGCACCACGCGAACCTCAGCCTGTCCTTCCAGAAGCATCTGTCCACGAGGACACTTGGAGCCTCTGGTATTGCTGTCCCAACTGGCTGACACTGGGTACCTGCTTTCTGGTTCCCATGGACATACAGAACCAGCTCCCTTAGAGGTGCTGTCATCAGATCCCCTGTCCCCTCCCTCCGTCCACAGGCTCCGTTAACCCTGCACAGGGCCAGTCATCAACCCTCCGCCACTGCCCTGACACCGGGACATCCACCCACGAGGGTCCCCTGTTCTACTGCATTGGTTAGGCTTTACCAGAGAAACAGACATAGCACAAGATGTCCAACTGTAAAAGAAATTGAGAAGTGGGCTCACAGTGGGCAGCCAGTCATACGATGGAGACCGGAGGGTACGGTCCAAGGTCTGGAGCTCACTGCGGTGTCTGCACAAGTCCCTATCAGGAGGCTGATGGGTCTGTGACAGAACAGAACACTGAGGAGTCTACGACAAAGGCCAAAGGGTCGGCACCAGAAGGCTGAAGAGTCCCAGGCGGAAGCCAGGGGCCACCACCAGGCAACAGCAGCCCCTCCTCTTCACGTCCCTTTTATTGCAGGTGGCCTCCTGGCCCTGGGGATAGGCTCCTTCACACCCACCCAGTCTCCTGCCCTGCTCTTGCACAGGCTCAGGAGGAATAAAAAGCCAGGCCCCGGGCGCCCTGATGAGTCACTGAATTAGATTCCTGCACTTCTTAGGCTGACACAAAGAACGACAGCTTAGAGTGGTGGGGAGTCCTCTGCACCCCAGAATGTAGAGCTGCTGTGTTACCAGTGAAGCATCTGGCCTCCTCAAGTTGACAGAATTTATTAACCATTACATCCACCAGGCTGGGCTGAGCTGGGAGGGGCTGTGGGCTGAGGCAGGAGGATCACAAGTTTTAGCCCAGCCTGGGCAGCTAGCAAAATTGCACTGCAGCCTGTGCAGCCCCATCTCAAAATTAATAAATAAAAAAGACGGTGTAGTTTAGTGTGAAGGCTCTGAACAGACCTCACTCTGCCAGGAGAGCTGTCACCTGGGCCACACAGCCCCCTCTGTCTGCAGGGGCACTGGTCTGTCCCCTGTGGGGCAGGCAGGCCCCTCCCAGCTTCTGGGGTAAAGGAAGGCACAGAGAGGAGAGTTGAGGCTCCTCGGCCCACTGGACCCCGCTGGGTACCCACTGGCTCCCAGCTTCTCCTCAGCCCTTGGTCTCTGCAGCCCCTCTGGGAACAGAGTCAGGGGCTCTGAGGCCTGCCCAGGAGGCTGGCGCCGGCTGTGGTATTTTTAGATGACCCCATTTCTTAGCAGTCCTGGCACTCAGAGACAGGCGACGCAGAGGCACCCTGGGCCAAGGCCACACAGGGCAGGAAGGGGTTGTGTCTGTCCCACACTTGCTCCATGGGACCCTCACTGCCACCAAAGCCCCCCACTTGCACCACACGCCCCAAGCTGTGGGGACATGGCTGGGTCCATTCACATCACTGTCCCCTGGATACACAGTGGGGCCAGCTGGGTGTACGTCATATCTGGCACACCGGGCTCTCCCTGTGTCCCTGGTACCTGACTCAGCACCTGCTGTCCTCATCTTGCTGATGCGGGAAGGGGGACCCGGCATTTCCCCCACACACACACCTCCCTGATGGCACTTGAGCATGGAAGCGCAGCTTTGCCTCGGGAGTTCCCTGCGGTCCATCTGGCCCTTGGTCATGGGCACAGCCCTGGCATGACGTGGTCAACATGGGCTCTCGCAGGGGCAGTGGGAAGGAGCCATCACCTCCCTGCCTCTGCCAGCCTGTCCCTCCCCACCCTCCTCCCAACAGACACAAGCTAAAAATACCCCAGTCCCACGTGGCTACCAGCCTCTGCTCTGGCCCGCAGTTCTGTCTCAGGTCCGGAGCCGTCCTCAAGGTGGGTCTGGGTTTCTGGGGAGGCAGGGAGCAGGGGTGCAGGATGGGGTGGGATGGGGTGTGGGGTCAGGTCTGTGACTCAAGAGCACAGCTCTCAGCAGAGGCCTCCCCAGGCCTGGCTGCTCTGGAGCAGGGCGGGTCTCGGGTCCCCATACTGCCCCACTGAAGGGGGCTGGGAGGCCAGACCCCTGTGAAGCAGCTAGGACGCAGGTTGTGCCCACAGGTGGGCTGGTCTCTCGGTTCCCTACCCACCCACCCTGCTGTATTCCTCAAAGGCCTGGGGAGCAAGGCTCAGGGAGCCCCTGCCCCAGCTGGCAGCCCATGTAGCAGGTGTCCGCTGGAGTCCAGGTCCCAGGAGGGGGCTGGGCCTCCTGTTGCCGCCACCCTCTCAGCTGGCCGCGGGCAGTGCAGCCGTGATGCCTGGAATGCAAGGCGGGGTGTGGTGGCCAGGGACAGGGCCCCGTGGCCAAAGGTCCCACCTGTTCAACCAGGCCAGTGCTACCCCAAGGGGGCAGAATACCAGGTGTATCCTGAGCCGTCAGGTCCTGCATGAGCTTCGACTGGCCTCTAGAAGGCTTAAGTGGGCTCTTGTCCCTCCAGGGCCTGTGGAAAGGGGACTGGACACAGAGGGCCGAGGAGGCTTGGGCTGAGGTTTGGGGCCTCACGTGCCCTGTGGTAGCGTCCCCTGGCAGACGACGCTTCCCTCCTGTGCAGTCTTTGGCCCTTGGGTGACTTTGAGGAGCACAGTGCAGATTCTCTGGGACTGTTTTCTTCAGGCAAAGCGCAGAAGCAGGTAAGCGCACATGCGTTTGTGCGAATAAGCAAATTTGCTGGTGGAAACCCCGCTGCAGTTCCTGGGGAAATGCCTGGGCCGTAGCAGCAGCCCTCCTAAGGGCCGGACCTCCTCCCAGCTCCTCACTTCCGGTCGGGAACCCGCCCCCTGTCCCAAGCTGGGAGATGACAGTATTCACTGGCCAGGGCTAACCCAGGGTGTACTGGGGGGATGTGGCAGGACACTAAGGGAGCCATGGGGGAATGGGGCACTTTCACCTTCAGCCTCTCTGCAAAGGACACTAGACAGAGGGGCATGGCTTGCCCACAGCTACCTGCAAGGTCACAGCAGTGGGCAGTGCCATCAGTGGGGCAGGAAGATACAAATATCTCCCCCAGCCTGCGCAGAAGCTGCTGGGGCTCAGGGTGGAGGGGTCGCCATCCTCTGGGGTCTGACTGTGCACCCTGAAGGTGGACAGGGGTCCCAGGTTGGGGCTGCTCACCCTCCTGCCACTGGTTTTCTCTGTACAATGGGAATGCATTCAGCCTGCTGTGCAGGGTTTGGCCTGGTGCCTTGGGGGTGGTGGTCACCAGGCAGATGAAACTGTGGCTGACCTCACTGTCCTCTCCAGGAGCTCAGGAGGCAACCGGCCCCTCTTTGGGGACAGAGGCCCACCCAGCACTCCAGCCAGCAGCAGCGGCATCATGGTGCGGAACGTGGATGACCTGGACTTCCAGCTGCCCTCACATGCCCAGGACATGCTGGACGGCCTGCAGCAGCTGCGCTGTCAGCCCAAGCTGGCCGATGTCACGCTGCTGGTGGGCGACCAGGAGCTGCCCTGCCACCGCGGCCTCCTGGCACTGAGCAGCCCCTACTTCCATGCCATGTTTGTGGGCAACTTTGCCGAGAGCTTCTCAGCACGTGTGGAGCTGCGGGACGTGGAGCCAGCCGTGGTGGGGCAGCTGGTGGATTTTGTGTACACAGGCCGGCTGACCATCACACAGGCCAATGTGGAGGTGCTCACGCGCACCGCCTCACGCCTGCACTTCCCTGCCGTGCAGAAGGTCTGTGGCCGCTACCTCCAGCAGCAGCTGGATGCCACCAACTGCCTGGGTATCTGTGAATTTGGGGAGCAGCAGGGCCTGCTCGGGGTGGCTGCCAAGGCCTGGGCCTTCCTGCGGGAGAACTTCGAGGCCGTGACACAGGAGGACGAGTTCCTGCAGCTGCCCCGGGAACGGCTGGCCGCCTGCCTGGCCAGCGACCTGCAGCAAGCACAGCCAGAACAGAGCCGGCTTGAGGCCCTGCTGCGCTGGGTGCGCCACGACCCCCAACCCCGGGCTGTCCACCTGCCTGGGCTGCTCAGCCTGGTATGCTTAGGTGCTGTGCCCAGGCCCTGTGTGCAGGAGCTGCTGGCCACAGAGCCGCTGATCCAGGCGTCGCGGGCATGCCAGGAGGCCCTGTCCCAGGGCCACAGTGGGGTGAGTGAGGGGCCAGGGGTCCCACCCCTGAGAGGCAGGAGAGGCATCCCTGAGATACCCCTCGCACAGGGAAGAACAAGTGTGAGAATCCCCAGTCATCCCCAAGTGTGCTTAGGGCCCTGCCCTGGGTGGGCACCTGTGTTTGCATCACTGGTCACCCCTCCAGGATAGACTGAAACAGATGCAGGATGTCAGGCCTGTCAGCTTTCTGAGCCTGTGACAGAATGGAGGAGATAACAGCTTAAGGAAGGAGGCCAAGTATGGCTCCAGATGCGGCTCACAGAAAAGGAAGCCCTCTGAGGCAGGGGGTGGGTGGGGCTGCAGGCACTTGCAGCTTCTGAGGCTTCTAGGAGGCTCCTTCTGCCCATGAACAAGCCCACTGGAGGTAAGCTGGAGGTAGCTCCACCCAGGATGAGCAGAGCATGCGCCTGACCCTACCTGTCCCCTGGTTCCCACCTCTGAATGCTGCTGTGACGGGGACCCAGCACTGCCCCGTGAGCCAGGGGTGAGTCTTCACCTGGCCCTGACTCAGTGTGGGGATCTGTCAAGGAGCCCATAGCTCACCAGGCATGGAGCCATGAGGCTGGAGGGAGCAGCTGGCAGCAGCGGGGTGCAGGGATGTCCTGAGGGAGCTGACAGCAGCATGGGCCCTGGGGGGAGTTGGCATCAGAGCTGGGCCTCAGAGACAGACAGGAACAACCTCCAGAAATGTGGCATGGCTGGGGACACAGACCGGCATGACAGCTGCCACCTGTCCAGAGGGTGACTATCAAGTCAGCATGGGTGCCACTCTGGTTGGAGCTGGCAGGGGTGCTGGGTAGGGCAGGTCCCTGAGGGGCATAGGCTGACATGGCCAAGCCCAGGAGCCCAAGGAGGGTCAACAGCCAGCACCAGCTCAGGCCTGGCAGGTACAGAGCTGTGGCTTGGACTGGCAGTGTAGCACGTGGCCAGCCAGGCACTAATTGTGGTCACTGCAGGCCCTGGGAGCCTGGCCTCGAGCTGGGGCTGGACCATGCACAGGTGCTACAGGGTGGAGGACTGCACAGGCTGGAGCAGGGGCCACAGGTATTGGGCCACCCCGTGTGGTTTGCTGCTGGTCGGCCAGGCACAGGGATGCCCCAGTGGCCTGGGCCTCTCATGGGGAACTGGGAGTTGCCCCGAGGTGGGTGCTGGGAAGCCAGGAGGCACTGATGATAGCCAGAAGCAGGGGCTTCTGCCCCTGGGGGACGTAGGCCTGCTGGCCAAGCCACGTGGTGCAGCTGCCGTCCTCTTCAGCCTGCAGGGATGCATGCATGTGTGTCCACATGTGCACATACACACAGGCACACAGGTGTGCACGTGCCCCTGGACTGCAGGGTCACTGTGCCAACCTGCCTACTGTTCTCACCCCAGGTGCTGCCCAGCCCCCCGCAGAAGCTGAAGGAAGTGCTGGTAGTGGTGGGCGGCAGGGCTCTGGAGGAGGACGAGGAGGGCGATGAGGAGCCCGCGCCCCACCCCGGGAACTTTGCCTTCTATGACACCCAGGCCAGTGAGTGCCTGCCCTGCGCTGGCCCCAGCACCTGCAGGCCCGAGAGAGGTTGCACAGAGAACTGGGCACCTGCCAAGACCACATCCAGGGGTGCCCATGGGTTTTGTGGGCTGTAGATGAATCTGGGTGCCTTTGAGAGGCCCAGGGCTAAGTGCTGGTCCTTGGAGGCCCTGCTGCCCCTGCCCCTCGCCCGATGACAGAGGGCATGGAGTGATATGTAAGGGCCAGAGCCCAGGCTCTGCTCCCAAAGGCTTCCCTGCACCTCCCTGATTGGACTCCAGTTTCTGCCTCTGTGAAATGGACTCTGTGAGGGTGTCAGGTGGGAAAGGGGACCCTGGGGAGCTTCGGTGGCCCTTGTGGTCACCTCCTGAGAAAGCGCTCTTGCTGCCAGCTGCAGTCCTGGGCCAACACAGTCCCTACCAGCCCCACACAGGGTCCCCCTGGCTGACACAGAAGCAGGTTCAGGGCTGTCCCGGCTGGGCCGCGTGATGAGGAGGCCTGGTGTTGACGTCAGGAAGCAGCTGTGCCGGGTTAGTGGGAACCCCAGGGTGATACAGGATGTGAGTCAGGGACACTCAGTGCCTGGCCGCAGTGCTAACTCTACTGTGCGCCAGGCCCAGATTCCGATGTCCTGAGCCCTATCACAGGCACGCCCAGTCTCCCACAAACACCCAGAGCCCCCTCCCCCAGTAC
Organism: Octodon degus; assembly: GCF_000260255.1. Classification (NCBI taxonomy): domain Eukaryota; kingdom Metazoa; phylum Chordata; class Mammalia; order Rodentia; family Octodontidae; genus Octodon; species Octodon degus. The sequence goes on from NW_004524665.1 coordinate 8,067,037, forward strand.
AGTCTCATGGGCTCTCCACAGAGTATTTCTCGGCTTTGGCCTCAGTTTCCCCCTGGTCATTCCATGGATGTAGGTTCACAGTCCCTCTGCCCCTCATAGCCCCCCATCTCATGTTCCTTCCCTTCCCTGGAGGGACACCCCCTTTCTGGACAAGGAGACCAAGGCTGAGCTGGGCAGGAGATTGATGCCAGGGTTAGGGTGTCCGGTACCCGTCTGTGGTGTGCAGCACAGGGGGCGCCCATTGCTGAGGCCCCTGGCCATTCCCACCAGACCTGGGATCCATGCAGGCCAGGGGAGCTCTGTCTCGTGCACCCCAGGTGCCACCCCATGTCCACTGGTGTTGGGCTCTGAGATGCTGTGGGGCCGAGTGATGAGGTGGTCAGAGCCAGTGTCAATGCCCCCTTAGGGTGTCCCCTCCCCTGCACCAGCTGAGCCCCTGCAGGCCATCCCCATGGCAAGGGGTCCCTGTCGGCACCCAGCCCCTGCACCGGCCCACCCTGACCCTCCACTTCTCTTCCCACCAGGGCGATGGATGGCGCTCCCCGACTTCCCAGACCACCACAAGTGGGGCTTCTCCCTGACAGCACTCAACAATGATGTCTATGTCACAGGTGGGCAGCCTGAGCCCAGCCTGAGCCCACAGCCAACACTCCTGCCTCAGCGGGGTCCCCGGGGGCTTGGCTGGAGCCTTTTCACCTCCCTTGGCCCATAAGAGCCAGGACACAACTCCAGAGCCCCATGCCTGCTTCCTGGGATCCTCAGGAAGAGTTGTGTGATGACTGGGTCACCCTGGCTTTGCCTGTAGCATGTAGGGTAGAAACCCCGGATCTGAGTCCCTTGTCTACAGGGACAGAGGTCTCACAGCTGGGCACCTCTGCAGCCCTAACCTGGTCCAAGGTCTGGCAGCTTGGGGCTCAGCACATTCAGGGTTACAGGCTGGTGCGGGGGTGGTCCAGAGACCCAAGGCCGGTGGCATCCTCGTGGACAAAGCCTCTCTCAGCAGGTGGCTCTAGGGGTACCAAGACAGACACCTGGTCAACCACCCAGGCCTGGTGCTTCCCTCTGAAGGAGGCAGCCTGGAAGACGGTGGCACCCATGCTGAAGGCCCGCACGAATCACGCCAGTGCGGCACTCAATGGAGAGATCTACGCCATTGGTGGTGAGGTCCACACTGTCCTAGCCCATGGTTGCTTAGAGCCTCCTGGGCCTGCACTCCCCCACTTGTCCCCAGGCCAGGGACACTAGTGCCTGTGGCTGGCCAGGCCGTGGCACCTGGTGAGGCCATAGTGCCCAGGCCCGGCTCCCAACAGGCAGTCCTGGCCCCCTGCCCAGTGTTCTTGGTAGCTGGCCCTGGGCTCTTGTGACGCATGTGGAGCACAGCAGACAGAGCATGAGTCAGGTGGTGCCTGGCTGCCAGCAGGGGTGACCGCAGGCTTGGACCTTAGCTGGGGCCCCTGGTGAGCCATGGGGTGAAGGAGGAGCCCCTGCTGACAGCCTTGGCCCAGACACTAGAGGGCGCTCCAGCTAGGCACCCCAGGGCTCCAAAGATCCTAAAAGCCACACCTGCGAGGCAGCGGCACACCAGTAATTCCAGCACTCGGGAGGCTGAGGCAAGAGGATCTTTGTGCATTCGAGACCAGCTTGGGCTACAAAGTGAGCTCAAGGCCAGCCTTGACTACATAGTGAGAACCTTTCTCAAAAAGACAAAAAAAGAAAAAAAATGATCCCTGCCTGTCCTCACTTGTCCTGGCCGCTACCTTTTTTCTCCATGGCAGGCCTCTGACCAGACTGCAGAGCGTGCACACTGTTCGAGAGCCCTGGGTGCCCAGGGACCCCAGATCTGCAGAGGTGGAGGCAAGGCTTCCTGGCCATGAGGGTCCTGCATGATCACGGGGCGGGGGGGGGGGGTCACAGCGGGGGTCCATCGGGAACTGAGGGAGCTGTCCACAGCTCCCCGCCCCATTCCACTTTCTGAACATCCAGGCCTCCAGGAACCTCTGCTTCCCTGCCTGTGAAGTGGTCACACTCATTGCCCCCCAGGTCGTGCCCAGCCTCTTGCCTTTCCGATTCTGGGTACCAAGCCTGGATTTGCACAGCCCTCCCCTCCTCCCAGCCGCTGCAGCCCTGTCCCTCACTTCCCCTGCAGGCACCACACTGGATGTAGTAGAGGTGGAGAGCTACGACCCCTACACAGACAGCTGGACGCCTGTGCGGCCGGCGCTCAAGTATGTCAGCAACTTCTCGGCAGCTGGCTGCCAGGGCCGGCTCTACCTGGTGGGCTCCAGTGCGTGCAAGTACAATGCCCTCGCACTGCAGTGCTACAACCCCGTCACAGGTGGGCTCGAGCAGCCAAGGTGGGGCCTGGGTTGCATCCCACCAGCTGGGATGGCAGGGGAAGATGGGGAGGGTCAGGGGCCGGGGTACTTGGGAGTCACCTTGCAGAGTCCCTGCGTGGCCCGCTGGAAGTGAGCTACCGTCTGCCCTGCGCCCGTGGTGCAGCCTTTAGGGGGCACCACCAAGCGCCTTGGTCTCGATCCCCCACTGGACAGTCTCCAGCTCAGTGGCCCCTGGCTCCAGGTTGGACCTGCTTCACCCTCTGGTTGGTGAAAGTGGGATCTATTGTACAGTGATGTCCAAGTCCACAAGGTGGATGGACCCCTGGGGAGAGTTGAGAAGGGCCAGGAAGGAGGCTGCAGCCCAGGACTCCAGGCCAGGACCCCAAGGCTGAGGCTCCTGGGGACCTCAAGCCCTGGCTCAAAGAGAGGCCTCTTCCGGTGGCCGGTGCACTGAGATGGGGAGAGGCGCCCCCTGGGCTCCATGATCAGGAGCCCCCAGGCCCTGGCACAGTGCTGTGTGCCCTGCAGATGCCTGGAGTGTCATTGCCTCACCCTTCCTGCCCAAGTACCTGTCCTCGCCACGCTGTGCTGCGCTCCGCGGGGCTCTCTACCTCATCGGTGATAACACCAAGAAGGTCTACGCCTACGACGTGGGAGCCAACCTGTGGCAGAAGGTGAGTGCCACCACCTGCGTCACTCTACAGGGGCAGCCCGGGCAGGGGCGAGGGTGCGCCCTTCAGGGCAGGCAAAGCCAGGCCCTGCAGCTCGCAGCTCTTCCCAGAGGCGGCCACCAGGAGTGTGTTTGGGGCCAGGCAAGCTGGGAGGAGACTCCTGAGCCCCACGGCAGGCCTCAGCCCCAGTGCTGGCCTCAGCTGTGGCACCCACCACAGCGCTCTGCAACCCTCATGCCACTGCTGTCCCTGAGCATGTCACTCTGCAGCCTGGACTTCACTGTGTAGCCCAGGATGGAATCAAACTTGTGCTGGTCTGGCTCAGCCTCTTGACAGCTGAAGTTACAGGTCTGCGCCACCACGCCCACCACACTCTGAGAGGCGGCGAGCTCCCAGCATCACCAGTGCCCTGCACAGGATTTGGGAGGGCAGTCCCCGCCCTGTGGCGCCCTGTGTTCCCTGAGGGGGCCCTGGCCCCTCTCCTCGGTTTTCAGGTGCAGTCCCAGCACAGCCTACATGAGAATGGTGCCCTGGTGGCCCTGGGTGATGCCCTGTACGTGACAGGAGGCCGCTGGCAGGGCATGGAGGGTGACTACCATGTGGAGATGGAGGCCTATGACACAGTGCGGGACGCCTGGACCCGCCACGGCGCCCTACCCCGGCTCTGGCTCTACCACGGGGCCTCTGCCATCTTTCTCGATGTCTCCAGGTGGACACAGCCCTTCAGCTCTGGCCTGGAGCCCTAGCCCACGAGCCCTCAAAAGCCCCAGCCCTGGTGGTCCCCAGGCAGGACCTTGTTGCCCCCCAGGGCCCAGCTAGGCATCAGCCTTCAGGGCACACAGCACAGCCTGGGGACACAGCCTTAGCGGCTGGATCCATTGCAACATGCTCCAAGCTGCCCAGTGTGTTGGGATGTCCAGGGTCTCAGGGAAGAAACCTGGGCCCAGAACGGCATGCACAGAACCCCTGGCTCCCACTCTGCATCCCTACAATGGGTTTGGGGGGCTGTGCAATAGCAGGTGGGGGCAGAAGGGGCCCAGGACTCGGGCAGGACCCCTGCCAACTTGCTTCCCCACCTATTGCGCTTGACCCCGGGTGGCCTCCTTCCGTCCTTCCTGCCCTGTGCCCACCACACATGGTCACAGCATCTCTGTGGGCCTTGGGGTGCCCACACTGCTCCCCGATCTGCTCATGCCCAGGCCAGGGCCCTGCTCGACCCCGTGTGTGACCTCCACTTGGAAGGCAGCCCAGGGGGGTACCAGGAAGGATCGGGTGTGGGACGGGAGGCTGGAGTCCTTGGGCAGTTGTCCAACCCCCTTCTCAGGGTGACCTTCATGGCCACAGGCCCTCTCTCAGAATGGATTCATCCCAGGGGACGAGCTGCCCTGGGATGGCAAAGAGTTCCTGGGAAGGGCTCATGGCTGCGCTGTGTCCCCTTGAGAGAGGCAGCAGGTTCTGGGTGCCCCCAGGGCTGACTCAGTCCCCTCAGGCTCTGGGTTTGTAGCAAGGACACAATGAAGGACTCACTGGCTTGAGGACACCTGGCTGCCACAGATGTGGGCAGAAACAACATAGGAGCTGCCACAGCCCCAGCTTGCAAGGTCTGGGTAGCACCTGTCCTTTCCAATGGGAGTCCCCTCAGGTCTGGCCCACAGGCTCTTGCCTGCCAAGTACCCTGGTTCTAGAGGACCTGGACAGAGTGGGGTCCAGTGCCAGCCCTCAAGGGGAAAGGCAGGGCCTGAGTACCTGGCCATGGGTTGGGCAGAAAGTGCCAGGGTTCCCTGTGGAAGCAGCCAGCCAGGAGACTGCTCCAAGAGAAGCCCCTGCAGCCAGGTGTAGTGGTGCGCACCTGCGCACCCTGTACTGCCGGCCATTCAGGAGGCCACCGCAGGAGGCCCAGGGCCAGGTGGGGAGGTCTTGTTTCAAAATAAAAGTAGAGATTCTGGGCTGGGGACATAGCTCTGTAGTCTAAGCACCTGCCTGGCAAGCGCAAGGACATGGGTCACATGCTGTGCTGGCCCTAGAACCCTGGGCACACCATGCCGGCCACCGAAACTAGGTAGTCCATGCCTGTAATCCCAGTGCTGGGGAGGCTGAGACAGGAGGATCACTACAAGTCTCAGCTGAGTAGTGAGACCCTGTACCAAATAAATAAATAAATAAATAAATAAATAAATATTAAAAGTGGAGATTCCAAGGTACCCACAGTCTCACTTTGATCAGAGATGGGCAATTGGAAGGTGTTGGAGGGTGAAACCTGCTCTCTGCTGTGAGGGGGAGACCCCCTGGAGAGCCATGTCTGTCCAGGAGAGGCACACTCCTCACACCTCCTGTTATGGTTTGTATCTAGTTGTCCCCTCAAAGCCTCATGGAAATCATGGGACTGCAGCCGCTTGAGGAGCAGCCTGTGGCTCAAGGGGTTGGGGCCAGAGGACCAGGGCGGGGTTTGAGAGTCAGGGCCAGCGAGGGGCCAACTGTTAAGCTGGCAGCATGCGCTCTACCTCCCCCCTAAGCCAGCGGACTCTCAGAGATGTGGGGAGGGTCATCCTGGGCACAGCAGTGCCCCAGCGTCTCCTCCAGACCCTGTAGAGCGGGGGCAGTGTCTTGAAAACTCCAGTAATTGTGAGCTAAATAAACCTTTCCTCCCTTCAACTTTGAGTGTTGGGTATTTGTTCCAGCAACAAGAGAAGAGTAACTGTTACTTACTGTTAGTTACTGGAGTTTTCATAGTTTAAAACAGCCTGGATTATGTAGCAAGGCCTTGGAGGGCACCACCGTGTCCAGGTTGACCTCCTCCACACCTCCAAGAGACCACAGCCCTGGCACATGCTGCCAGTTTAACTGTTCGTGCCTGTCTGGCCCTGGTCCTCTGGCCCCACCCCTTAAGGCACTCGCTACTCCTCAAGCCCCGACGCAACCACCCCATGATTTATATGAGGCTTTGGGGGGACAACTAGATAGAAAGCATAACACATCCTGTGAGGCACCTCAGCTTCACCAAGCTATGCCTTGCGCTGGGGGACAGCACATCACTAGGCCCAGCAGGGAGCTGTCAGCCTCCCACTGGAGAACACACATGGAGCTCTGGAAGGGTATCTGGTACCCAAGGGCGCTGTGCACATCCTGAAACTCCATGACCTTGGGCCACCCCCAATACCTGGCCTGGAGGCCCTGTTCCTGATCCCTGGGATAATCCTGGGAGTGGGGCATCAAGTGACCCGGGCGGGCTGGGCGGGACACTGTGGCCGTGGCCTGAGCACTGAAGACAGCACAGCAGGGTGACTTCAGGTTCCCAGTGCCAGGCAGAGCCTTTTTCCCATGATCTCATTTGCAAGGAGCAGTGGCGCACATCTCAGACTCCAGCTGTGGGGAGCCAGCACCAAAGGTCCAGGAGCCAGGCTCGGGTTTCAGCAGGGCATGTAGGGGTGCAGAGTGCCCATCCTGGACTCCCTGGTGTCATCCCCTTCTAAGCCCAGACCTCCTACAGGAGGACTTGGTTTCCGTGATCAATCTGATTGCTTGCTAAGCTCTACCTCCTCTGAAAGAAAACCTTTTTTGGAAAGGGGAACCCAGAAGCACAGGGCCCCACTGAAAGGCCCAACATGCTTGCTCTGTCACCTCCCCCACCCCACCAAACTGTCATCGCCATGGAGGGACAGCAGGACAGCATAGCAGGAGGTTGCACCAGCACCAGAACCAATTGGATTTGGGTCCAGGTGGAGCTGGTGACGTCACAGGACTGCTCAGTGTCTGGGACAATAGCTGTTTCCCTGGGTAACAGCCTGGGTCCTGGGCCCTGGCCTCTGGCTGGCTGCTGTGGAGGGGGTGATGTCACTTGGGCATTTCAAGGTCACACTTCCCAGTCTCCCTACATTCCTGGTGTTCTCAAATGTGGCAGAGCCAAACCTCACCTGCCTGGATACAGGTCAAGTCAAGGGGAGTCCAGGTCGAATCACAGCCAGGCCCATAGGGAATCCTGCACCAGGCAGACCTGCCCTTTGAGAAAAACATGCCCCTTCAAAGGTATCCTGAACTCGTGCCACACAGCCCACGTAGGAAGACCCCAGTGGCACGAAGTGCTGGCCACATTGGTGTCTAGTGAGCTGGCCTCCGCCAGCCATGCTGCCCGGGCTGTGTGCCCCTGGCCAATTGGCCACCTCTATGGGCTGTGCTGCATCGCAAGGAAGCCCGGGGCAGCCCCCACCCTCTCTCCCTGGCAGAGGGGGCGGTCACAGGCCCTTATCTTGACGAGTCTGCCCATGGCTTCCCTTGGAGCAAGCTCAGGCCCCGCAGAGTCCACGCTGGGTCGTGTTTCTCAGGTGCGGATCAACAATGTCTACAGGAATTAACTAACCTCATTACTTTTTAAAATTGCCCAACAGAGAGCTGGGGAGACAGCTCAGTGGCACAAGCGCCTGCCTGGCAAGCACAAAGTCCCCAGCTCAATCCCTGGTACTAAATAATAAAATAAAATAAAATTACACATCAGCTTTTAAGACAGAACTCCTCTGCAATCCTTGCTTGCCAGGCGAAGGCAGCTCCAAGGGCCAAGGCTCTGGGCCCCAGGCCAAGGGGCAACTTCTCAGGATGAGTTTTCTTCTTAAAAAAGAGAAAATTTTGGCTGTACTAGGGATCAAACTTGGGACCTTGCCCTTGCCAGGCAGGTGCTTACGCTGCTGAACTAACTCCCCAGCCCAGGGTAAGTTTTCTTTGGGCCTCCCTAGGCCCACCACACCTTCACAGCCTCTCAGAAAAGAGCTGGATCCCAGCAAACAATAACTCCAAATACTGCTTTCTCTAAAGTGAGGAGTTCAAGACAAATGGACAAGGAAAATGAAGTATTTGCATAGATGGAGCACTGTGCCATAAAGAAGGTTGAACTTGAGTCATCAGTAAGGAAATAGGCCTGCCATGGTGGCATATACCTGTGATGCCAGCACTCAGGAGGCTGAGGCAGGAGAATCGCCTCGCGTTTCAGGCCAGCCTGGGCTACACAGTGAGTTCAAGCCCAATCGGAACTGCACAGTGAGAGTTAAAAGGAGGAAAGAAGAAAAAAAGGATGCAGCATAACATGAAATACATCAGATACTCAAGCTTCAGTACCATATGGCTTTTTTTTTTTTTGCTCCGAATGCCTTCAGGGAAGGTTTGGCTGGCTTGAGTTGTGGGGATCCAATCACAGCAACCTGAGCCTGACTGCTTTGTAGAAGCAGCCACTTAAAGAACTGAGCTAAGGGGTAGGCCCCCCACATGGTTTCTTTTGATATGAGAAACCCAAAGCACAAGTACGGGGCACAAAAGAAAAGATGTCAGGAAACAGAGACAGAGCTCTGCCACGAGCAGGAGATAGGGGTGGGGCAGAAGGGACGTGAAGAGCAGAGCTGCGCACCCGCGACCCCCAGTCTCCGGGGCGAACGGGATCCTTACCTGTGGCAAACATGGGCCGATCCAACTGCAAAGAGCTCTGGAGCGCGCGCGGCCTGGCCCGGTGCCTTGGCACAGCATGTGGGCACCTCACGAGAGTTGGGAAAGGTGGCCTGACCAGATTCCCAGGGCACCATCCCTGAGGCTGGGGCACCCCTACCGGTCCCGGGGCTCCCACCCACGCTGGGTCCACACCGACCCAGACAGGGGCGCCCTGCCCCAGAGGGAGCACTGTGCTGGCCTCTGCCCTCCGGCTGGGATGACAGCGCCCTGGCGGGGAGGCCAGGGGCGCAGGGGTCTGCAGGGCGGGATGCACCTGCGCCGACCTGGCAGGACATATCTGTCTTCCACACACTGTGCACATGGCCCGGGTCAGTCCTGTAGGTCCCGGTGACCTCTGCCCCGCGCTCCGCCTGCCTGCCAGCCTTGCAGGGCGTCGCAGGGCGCCAGGGTCCCCGCCGAGCACATGCGGGGCAGCGAGGGGTGGGGGCGGGTCGGCGCACTGGACAGGAGGGGGTGCTAGGACTGGTACCCCGCATCCTGCAGCGCGCCTGGGAGCCGGGAGGGGGCGCGGCCGTGAGGGTGCGGGATTTGAGCCGATAAAAGGCGCCGGGTCCTCGGTCGCGCTCATCCGCCGTCCGCATGGCCCCGGCTCGCAGCCCTGCCGGAGCAGGCCTGCTGTCCGTCTGCACGGGGCTCCTGCTCGTGTGCGCTGGGCTCGGTGCCCCGGAGCCTGCAGGGAGCCACACGCGCCCGCGGTCCCCACCCGGGGCCCTGCTGCCCGCCGAGAGTAGCGCGCACCCCGCCATGCGCCCGCCGGTAAGTCGGGTGGGGACCTGACCTGGGCGTGGGAATGGTTCTTGGCTCAAACCAAAAATCAGCCGCACCAGCGAAGGAAGCTGGCAACGTGGAAAGCGACTTGGGAAGGCGCAAGTGTGCCAAGCACGCGCGCTGCGGGCCCTCCTGGAGGATCACAGGAGTTCGTGGCCCAGGACCCCTCCTCCCCACGTTTTGGCTTTTTTGCCTGGTGACTCCTGGCCAGGAAGCAGCGGTCTAAAGCCGGGCCCCACGCCTTCCTGCCCAGGGCCTGGGACCTGGGCTGTGGTTGGGAGAATTTGGTAGCACCTCCCAGATGTCCCATCGGCCTGGAAGTCAGGGAGGGCGAGGTCTCTGGTCTCTGAAGGTGTCTGTGGTCCCACACAGGGCTCTGGCCCCAGCACCGGGCTCAGGAACCTGGCCAGGAAGGTGCCCATTAAAGGGAGAGATGCGCAGGACTCCCAGTCCCCCTCCAGGCCCTCAAGGCTGGGTACTTCTGGGTGGTGAGCCAGAGCTCCAAGAGGCCCCCCCGCCAGGCAGGGGCAAGGGCTGGGGCCACTAGGCAGGCTGTGGCCCTGGGCCTTCCTTGGGATCCCTCAGGCTCCAGGGCTCCTTTCTGGGTGTGACCAGTGGCTCCCCACCACACTGCAATAGGCCCCGCCCTGGGGCCCAAGATCAACAAGGCTCCATGTGTCCCCCCCAAGCCAGGTGGGGTCCAAGTCAACAGGGCCACTGGTCCCGCTGGGTCAGCTCAGTGCCCTGCCATGGCCTGTGTGAAGATCTCTGTGCCATGTGGAGCCACCGGAGAGTCCTGGAATGCACCCAGTGGCCTTGAAGGATGAAGGGCAGCATAGAGTATCAGGGGCCTGGACACTGTCCACCCTGTGCTCCCTCCAACACAGGTTTTCCCCCATGGGTGACAAGGTCTGTATGTGATTTTTGGCAGGGACTACCCACAAAGCTGCAGGCTGAGACTTGAGGGCTCAGGCTGTCTTGGGCAAAAGCTCCCAGGAAGCTGTTAGATCCTGAGCACTGCCCTCAGGCACCAGATCTGCACACTCGACCTCATCTAAGTCTGCTTGAGCCCTTTCCTTCCCTGCTGGCATCCCTGCTGGCCGGGCCTGCTGCTCAGTGGGCCCAGGGCCTCTGCCAGGAACTGCGGCTCCTCCCTGAACTTGCCCTGAATCAGGACCTGTCAGGCACCCATGCACAGGTTGGCAGTCCCCAGAGCTGCCGTCCCTGCCTGGGCCAGGACTCAGGGTGCAAGGAAGATGACCAGCGCCACATCTTACCTGGCCCCTGCCACTGTGCCCTAGACTGCGACTGCCTCCTTGGGACTTGCATGGGCAGGGACAGACCGGCTGCTGGCAGCTGGGATCCTGGATGATCACAGCCACCTCTTCCTGGCTGCTCTTGGGTGCTGGTACCTGAGGACCCCTGAGGACGTCCAGGGTGGGCTGTGTTCCAGGTACCTGGCACAGAGCGCACACACAGTGTAGATCCCCGGGACTCCTGGATGCTGTTCACAAGACAGAGTGGTAAGGGCGTAAACGGCAAGAGGAATGGAGGCAAGGCCCGGAGGCTGAAGGTGAGCACTGCCCACAGTCACCCCACCAGCACTCCAATGCTTCCAGCTGCCTGCCTGGGGCTATGCACCAGGGGCCAGGCCAGTCCCCAGACTCCCATTCTCTCCCGTTGCCTGGGTTCTGCTGTCATTCGGCCTGGGCCTGGCCTGCCAGGGACCTGGCACCTTACCCTGATGGCTAGCTCCTGCTTTGAGCCCTGGAGTGGGCCCTGTCCCTGTGGCCTGGACCTCTGATCAGGGATGCTCTGTCTGTGAAGAGCTGCCTCACCACACTGGCCTCTGATGCAGTGGCAGAAGGTGGGCTCAGCTGGGCTGTCTGTCTCCACAGCCCTGCCCACCTCCCTGCTCCCTGAGCCACCCTGCCCTGCCGCAGGCCTCTCTGTGCAGGGGACTCACCCCTTCCTGGGTTGGGTCTTGACCTGGCCCATGTGGGTGCCTTAGGGTGCTGGGCTCTAGGCAGGAGGCTTGCTGACTTGGCTAACTGGAAATGCAGGTCCTGGAAAGGGGCCTGGAGTCCCTGTCCCTGGGACCAGGGCCACCCCAGCCTGCCCAGCCCACCTGACTCAGGGGATGCTCCTGACAGGAGAGTAAGGCCATGCATTGGGGACAGTACTCCCCTAGTCCTCAGAGGTAATGGGGATGCCCGAGGCTCACAGCCCCTGCTCCCATCCTCAGCACCAGGGTTTCCTTCCAGCTCAGCCTGCAGGGGCCTCCTGGGCCCCCTGGCCCCCAGGACCCACCGGGCCCCCTGATCCTGCCAGAGGCACTGCTAAAGGAGTTCCTGCTGCTGCTGAAAGGTAGAGGTAACATGGGGCATGCCTAGGACCCTGGGGACAGACTGCAGCCACAAGCTGCTGGGTCTGGAGGGTCGCCCAGGTTGGGAGAGGGCTCATGGCTACTCCGTGTCCGCAGCACGTGGGCCAGCCCTGAGGTTCCTGCCCAGCTGTCTGCACTGTGGGCTGATGCTGAGCTCAGCCCATGTTATTTACAGGAATCGGGTGTATGATGAAGAACTGCCATCTTTCCCCTCTCACTCCATGGAGCTTATGCATTTTTAAGTGCCACTTTCAGCTGGCTGTCATGGCACGTGCCTGTGGCCAGCACTCAGGAGGCTGAGGCAGGAGAATTGCTGCTTGTATTAGGCTAGCCTGGGCTGCACAGTGAGACCTTGTCTCAAAACCCCAAAACACTTCTAGTGCCTTTTAGAAGGTCCTAGCTATTCCTCCAGTGTAGCTGTACAAGTTACACCCAGCTTCTATGTATGGAGCCTGGAGGGCTGGGGTGTGGGGTGGGGCCTGGGCACGGCTGAAGGGCACCTGGCAGCTGCAGGGCAGGGTGCTGACCCTGTGATTATTGGGTCCTGGGAACCCACTGCACACTCCATGCCAGGAGCTGTGCGGCAGCGCGAGCGCATGGAAAGCAAGCTGTGCATGCGGGGCCCCGTTGAGTCCACGGCTACCCAGGACAATGAGGATGTGGAGCTGGTGCTGTTGGCCCCAGCCCTGCGTGTGGAGGTTGCCTTCCTCTGCCGCCTGCGCAAGGACACAGTGGTGGAGCGGCGCACACTGCATGAGCTTGGCATCTATTATCTGGTCAGTGGTGCTAGCTGGCTGGCTGGGGATGGAGGGTGGGGGACCACGTGGGGCCGGTTGACCGACTGTGCACCCCGCAGCCAGATGCCCAGGGCGCCTTCCACCGCGGCCCAGGCCTAAACCTGACCAGCGGCCAATACACAGCACCCATGGCCGGATTCTACGCACTCGCTGCCACGCTGCACGTGGGTGAGGCTCGGAGCGTGGGAGGTGTACCCATCTCCTCCCTGCCAGACCCTGCATGACCACTGCCCTCTGCCTGCCTGCCCACAGTGCTGCCTGAGCTGCCCAGGCGGGCTTCACCACGCGCCCGGGACCGCCTGCGCCTACTCATCTGCATCCAGTCCCGCTGCCAAGGCAACGTGTGAGTGCCCAGCACCCTCCGGCCTTGTGGCTTCCTCCTACCCGCCTGCTGTGTCCCAGCACCCAGGAGGCCTGGCCTGGTCTGCCCTGCCCACCACTTTCCTGTTGTACTGATGTCCTCTCCCGAGAGCCACCCCTGGCCTCCCTCCCTTCCCTGGGGACTCTGCCCTGGAACCCACTGCACAGTACCGTCCCTGGCATGGGGCCCAGGCACACGATACACTGACACGTGGCTAGAGGACATGTGGACAGATGGGAAACTGAGGCTCTGGCTTTGACAGCCCTGTGTGCATTGGCCACTTTGTGTCACTTGCGGCCACAGTGCCACCTCTGCCCCAGGCACCAGCAACATCTGCTTTCCCACTGGAGCCAGGGCTTTGCTGCTCCTTGCTTGACTGCGTTCTGAGGCCCCCATGCATACATCACCTGCCCGAGGGGGCAGGCTGGCCCTGGCGCTGAGCTGGGGACCCCAAGGTCACCACGGGTGAAGGTGTCCTGTCTGTCTTGGCTGCAGCTCCCTGGAGGCTGCTGTGGGCCTGGACAGCGGCAGTGAGTTCTTCACTACCTCCGTCAATGGTGTGCTGTACCTGCAGGTGCGTGGGGCCAGCTGGGCCGGGCGCAGGGAAAGGGGGCTGGTGGGTCTGCGGAGGAGCTGTGGGGCCCACCTGAGGGCCATCGCAGGTCTGGCCAGAGCCAGGCTTCAGGTCCCCAACTCCTCAGGAAGCCGAGCCTGGCGGTCCCCAGTGTCCAGACCTCCTGTGTGCCTGATGCTCCAGGGGTGCTCCTAGCTGCCCTGGTCCTCTCCGAGGCCGTGGGGGTGGGCACAGCTTTTTGATGCTGGGTGAAGCCCAAGATGTTTTTTCGTTTTTTGCCTTTTTGAGACAGGGTTTCACTATGCAGTTCAGACTGGGCTTGAACTCACTTTATAGCCCAGGCAGGCCTTGAACTCAGTGATCCTCCTGCCCCTGCCTCAGCCGCCCGAGTGTGGGATTCCAGGAGTGCACCACCACAGCGGGTCCCCACGTTATTTCTTACACTAAACATTGAGCAGGCATCTCCTCAGCACCGTGGGGACTTGGCCCGTGGTGGAAGCTGATGCAAAGGTGGGATTTCCTATGAGAGAGAAGCTAGTCACATCTCTGCCGACCCCAGCAGGGATCCCCTCTTCCCAGCCCTGGTGGGATGCCTGGCTCCTGAACCAATCGTGTGCTGGATGCTGAGGTCTGACCTGGCAGGCCTGAGCTCCTGTGGGCACAGCAGCTCAGCAGGTGGCCTCCTGGGCCCAGCCTACGAGTCCTCAGGCTCTTTTGGGGACCCAGGCTTGAGCGCTGCTCCCCCACCCCAGGCTCTGCCGTCCGCCAGTGCAGAGCAGTGGCGGCTGACAAGTGCTGTGCTCCTGCAGGTGGGCCAGTACACCTCTGTCTTCCTAGACAACGCCAGCAGCTCCACCCTCACTGTGCGCAGCGGCTCCTACTTCAGTGCCGTTCTCCTGGGTGTGTGAACGGCCGCCCATCTTCTCCTGAGCAAGTCTGCAGAGGTGTGGGCCTGACAGTGGCCACACACAGGTGAAGCACAAGCCAGTGTCCCCGACAGCAGCTTCCTGATGTCGACTTGCAAAGGGGAAGGCTGGCATCATTCTGGGAAGGGCCAGCACCCACAGCACCTGCCACACCCTGCTACAGCCTGGTGGAGCAGGGTCAGAGCCGAGGGGCCCTCAGCAGCTCTGCCTGTCCCAGCTGGCCCCACTCACCCCTTGCACAGTAGCCTGCAGGGCCCTGGTTGGCCTGCTGGACCCAAGGCTCACCGAGAACACTTGGCACAGCAGCTCAGGGACTGCAGGGATGCGGGACAGGACCTCCAGGAGACTGAGGGCCAGTACCTGTGAGCACAGTGACAGCCTTCCTTGAGGTTGCTGCTCACCAACATCTTTCCTGTGCCAAGGTTCTGCTCACCACTAGGCCTTGGAGAGACACAGCATACCCTGAGCATGCACCCCAGCCAGGCGCTGACTGCCACATGGGTGGTGAGGGCCAGTGGCCCAGGGATGGTTACCGCTACCCTGGCATGTACTGTGGGCTGTCTGGTGGGAAAGTGATAGCTGGGCCCCTGAGGAGACCTAAGACTGGCCCCAAGCAGGCAGTAACTGTGCTGAGAACCAGGAGTGGCCTCCTGGCTGGCATGTGCAGACCTGGGGAAATGGGACAGCAGTCAGTCACAGCACCAGCCAGGTGGCCTCAGAACAAGGTGACCACGGCCAGGTCCAAGGATCCCGGCTCCCAGGCCCGTACTCCAGAGCCAAGCATGCCATACCAGGCAGCCCAACGATGCCACAGACCAAATGTACCACCCGCAGCAGGCCTATTCTCAGTAGGACTGGAACCCGCCCTACCAGGAAGTGCCAGTGGCCCATCCCAGCTCCACCCTGTGCCGATAAAGTGGCACAGGCACTCCCTTCTCCGGCTTACTTGGTACCCAGTGGGCAGATGTGTTATCTTTTACCCCAAGAGGTCACATGGGCACCTATCTCATTCTCCCCACATGTGCGTGGAATGCAGCAGCCTGCCAGGGTCTTGTAGAACACGACCTGGATGTGTGTCACGCAATGACATGAAGCTGCAACCCAAGGGCAGAGCTGACTCAGAACCACTGTTCACCTGGGCTGGCCTTGGAGGTGGCAGGGAGGGCCTCCTGGGGAGGCCACAGCTGTGCCTCTCTAGAAGGGGACTGTGGACGTGGGGTGCAGGAGGACGCCTGGTTTGCTATAAGGAAACATTTTCCAAATACATCTATTCCCAACTCCCAATGCCGAGGTCCTCTGCTTCGTCATGCCATGCACTGTCTCTGGTCCCAGTCCACAGCAAACCGATGGCCAGCTTCTCACCCGCTGGAGGAGGGACAGCACTGAAGCTAGCAGACCCAGGGCACAGAGCATCCTGAGTGCTGGGTGATAAGGTGGAGAGCTGAGCCTGGCCCAGGGCACATAGCAGGCAGCTCTGGAAAGGCACTGACAGAATCCAGGATCTGCTTTAGGAGAAAACCGAGCAACATGTTCCACCTGCAAACAAGTGCTAGGAATCAGCTGCTCACGCATGCTCGTCACCTGAATCCCCGACACAGGCCCCGGCTCATGCTGCCTATGATTTCAGGATAGTCCTGTATGGCAGCAAGCAGCTAGTGCCGCAGTGCACGATGTACCCCAGGGCGTCAGGCCTGTCCTCTGACTTTGAGAGCAGGGAGCTGGAGCACCCGGGCAACTTGAGGGTTCCAAAAGTTGGTGCTGGTCCTAGCCTGTCCCTGCTGGGCACCACTGCCCCAGGGCTCACCTTGAGGGTAAAAACCCAGCAAGGGCCCTAGCTCCTGCAACTGCAGCCAGCCAGCACGAGCTGCTCACAGGGTCCTGACAAGGACGGCCCAGAGCGTGTTCCACAGCACACACACTCAGCTTCTGAAGGGGCCCGTGCACAGTGGGCTAGGGGAACTTAAAAGACCAGGGGAAAAAAGAAAGAAACCTTTATTTACAGCCGTGGGAGTCCCACATGGGCGCACAAACATGCAGCCCATGCACATAAACACCGTGCAGGGCAGCCCGCACACAGCCCTCAGAGCCCTATCCGCACCACCATCACAGTGACGTTGTCCGCAGAGCCCCGCTGCACTGCCTTGCTGGCCAGCCTGTTGCACGCAGCTTCATAGCGAACGTCAACAGTGGGCTTCCCTTCCCGGGTCTGGATCTTCTCATCCTACCAGGAAGAAAAGGAGCCCGGGCAGGCAGTCAGCATCTCGGCTGAATTCAGAGAATCCTGGGAGGGAGGTGGAGACCTGTCCTCACCGCTGCACAAGCTGCCCCATGGTCCTGGTGCAAATGCTGTGACGGGGGCCCAGTACAGGAGCAGGCCATGGGGAGGCCGCTGCAGGGAGGCCGCCAAGGCCACCCCGGTGATGCCCAGATGGCGCTCTCCCAAACCTCTGCTTCCTTAATCCATGAGTTACTGCCTCCGGTCAGCTATCACTGGTCTGAATGCCCTGAAACTGTGGGCCTAATCAAACTTATCCTTTAAGCTGTGGATGTCACGGAGTATGACCCAGCCCCAGGAGAGCTGACCCAGATGGCTCCTTATCACTCCTGAGACACAGGAGCCAGGGCAGGCACTGCTCTTCCTCACTGGGGCTGGCAGGAAGTGACCTATGAGTTCCCTGGGTACTGAAAATACACAGGTGGGGGGTGCTGAGAGGAGGACAAGGAGTCTGGGGTCTCTGCTCCCTAGAAATGAAGGTGTAGTTGGGATAAGTGCCACCAGAAGGTGACGTTCCTCACCTCCACACAGGACAAGATGAAGTTCACGGCTTCTTCTGGGGTAAAGACCTTGAAGAGCCCATCACAGGCCAGCAAAATGAACCTACCATCCAGGAAGAAACATCAGGGAGTTTTAGCAGCAGACTATAAAGACAAAATGGCCCAGAGCGGCATAAACACTTGTCTCCCTATTGCCTAACAATTTGTAAAAATAACTACAAGACTGGTGCTCCTTAGAGGCAGTTTTCAGTGGGATGTCACACAGCACAAGTGGGCTCCCCCTGTCTCCACCCATAACCACCGCCCCAAGGCTAGGTGCCTTGCTTTCTCAGTCAAGGAGAAGCCCATGGGCACAGGGCCGTGGCAAACACCCTGGACCCACTGCCACAGCCTTGCACCATCTCTCGAGGATATACAGCTGAGGGTACATTCAGGTCCAAGTGAAGCATCCTCAGTGGTGCTTTACACTGAGGACCTGTGGCCCTAGGGGCCCGTAGCGTTGGTCTGAAAAGAACACTTTTCACTCTCTAAAGTCCACCTGGCCAGGCCTGCACAGCCAGTCCCAACACCCAAGACCATCTCACCTCTCCAAGTCCCTGCTGCCATTACTGGCACCTGCTCGGCTGCATTTTAACATGGTCACTTGGACACCACAGTATGGCCTCCAACAGGAGCACCCCTCCCCATGGCAACACTATGCTGCAAGGCACCCCCTCAGCGGGCACCCCAACCATTAGTTACATTGTTTCCACACCCCTAGAGCCTAAGACACTGCTATCTCCCCACATGCACCTCTATGGCAGAGACTGGACACCGACTAGGAACAACCACACACTGCGTGTGTGCTGTGCCTTTGGGAAGGCCCTTTTACCTGTCATTGGGGGTCAACTGGCAGCGTCGGATATCAGGCACAGATGTCACCCCACAGCGCTTATACTGCCCATCTCCAATGGAGCGGGACACCTCCAGCACACCCAAGACACGCCCATCCCTAAAAGGAAGGGAGAAACATCTTCGGATGCTGCCTGACAGGGCAGGGGTTCACAGAACTTAGCATCTGATCCTAAAGGCAGGAAATGGATGAGTGCAAGACTTAGACTAGGCTCCATGTTAGTGCAGCCATGAGCAGTTCTCAAATTGCAAGCATGTCCTACAAGGGCCTGTGTGGGCTCGGGTTGGGGTCTGAGACCCGTGAGAAGCCAGCACAGGCCATGGCCTGTCACCCAACTGCCCATGCAGCCCCAGAAGACAGTCTCACAGCCGACCGCTGTGTGGCAAGGCTCTCCCCCAGCACTCCAGGAGACATAGGGGCTGCCCCCTTGCCTTCTCTGTGCTGAGTGCCTGGGGCTGAGGTCCTGAACTCCCAACCAAGAGCAAGAGGAGACCACAAGAGCAGCAGAGCTGGGGCCCAGGAGAAGCCCAGCATTTCAGAAAACATCTTGGTAACAATGTGGCTAGTGGCCTGCTGGAGACATGTGACAAATACTCTCAGCTCAACATAGCAGGCCAGAACCTGTGTGGGAGGTCCAAGCCATTCACCCCATGGGCTTCTGCCTGAGGAGAGGCCAGTGCTGACTTACGGGCTACAGCCTGCTGCTGGACTGCAGGCCCTGCCCTGGAGTCGATCCCTGCAATGCTTGCATTCTGGGCACAACATGGTCCTGGTTTCACAATCGGTTCTCCCTTAGCTAACTGACTGCTGAAAATTCAGCCTCCCTCCTTCCTCTCCAGGATCCCAAGGTTCCCAGGAGTGGCTTCAACCTGCCACGCCAGTTTGCCTGGCCCTGGGTACCTGACATCCCTAGGATGGGCCCCCATCCCTCACGTGCTTCCAGGCTTTATTCTGCTACCTTTCTTCCTTCCATTTCAATCCCCGCTCAACTGAAGAAGCATGTTCCTAGCAGTGGACTTGCAGCTCAGCGCAGCCACAGACCCTAGCCTCATCTGCCGTCTCTTTGTTCCAGGCCTTCCCTTGCAACCAGAGAACAGAGGCTGAGAAGTCTCCTTCCTGGTGGTGTCCCTGACCTCAGCATCTCTGGCATGAGAGCTTGGGGACACAGCAAGTTGCCACTGGGCCTCTCCAAGAGGGATATGTGAGATACCAAGGCTGGGAGCACAGGCACCAGCTCCTGGTCCCGAGGAATGGCAAGTGCCACAGTCAGTGTGCGAGCAGGACAGGCACCTCAGGGACAACTAGAAGACCCATGGTGCGGTTGGTTCTGGGCACAGCACTGGCACACCTAAGTGCAAGGTTCCCACCTGCTCAGATACCTCTAGCTACGGTGAATGCCCTGCAGCACAGCCACCTGCTGAGTAAGAAAGGAAAAAGGGGAGTACAGGCGCAGATTTGCTTATTTTTCTGAGAAACACAGGAACAAAATAGGCAACAAGGTGAAAGGGACTGACAAAAGCACGATGCCTCTACACCTCAATACTCTGAACCAGGTCGTGGGGGGCTCTCAATTTTTTACTGTTGCAAGATACAAACACTTAACCCTCTGGGTGCCCGTGCATCTTTGCTGTGCGGCCACCACACCACCCTCTCCGTGACTTACCTTTCTGAGTTGACCCCATCCTGTAATGGTGAGCATTCACCCCATCCTCTCGGCCCCAACAGCCGGCCTTCAACTACCTAGGACTCTGACTCCAGGTGAGGACCCACCTGCCCCAAGGCCCAGCTCACTGTAGATGGTCCAATGTCTGCAAGGCCTGCCCCGCTAGCCCCGCTGTGGCATGTTGCCGCCACTCTCCTTTCTTTCTGATCCCTACATGGATCTGCTGATCACCAGGGCTGCTTCCTTCCCGTGGTGGAAACGCTGCCGTGAATGCAGAGTGCAGTGTGTTCCTACCCTCAGTCTGTTAGGGCACACACCCAAAAGGGAGTGCTGCAGCGCAGGCATGCCCACTTTGGGTTTACGTGTGGCTGTGGCATGACCCAAACAGCGCCTACGGCAGGCGAGAGCGGCCCTGCCGAGCCTGAGCCCTAGCCCCTTCTTTCTTGAGACCGAGTGTTGTTAAACTGCCCAGGTTGGGGCTGGCGAGATGGCTCAGTGGTCTAAAGCACCTACTTAGAACAAGCTTAGCAAAGCACTGAGACCACGGTTCAATCCCCCAGCACCACATGCCAGCCAGCCACGCCCCCTGGTGGGCTGAGCTGGACACACACACACACACACAATAAAATAAAATAAAATAAAATAAAATAAAATAAAATAAAATAAATTAAAGGGCTGGTGAGATGGCTCAGTGGTCTAAAGCACCTACTTAGAACAAGCTAAGCTAAGCAAAAGCACAGCGACCGTGGTTCTAATCCCCAGCACCACATGCCAGCCAGCCCCGCCCCCTGGTGGGCTGAGCTGGCCACACACACACACACACACACAAAATAAATAAATAAATAAATAAATAAAAAAAAGAAGGTAATTTCTTTCTTAAAAAAATAAAATAAAAAATAAAAAAAAAATAAACTGCCCAGGTTGACATATGTCTCAGTTACTTTCTTCTTGTTGCTGAGGCAAAATACCCCACACCCAAAATTTAGCTAGGAAAGGTTTATTTAGCTCAGTTAACAGAGGTTTCATACTCTCTGGCTCCAAGGCAGGGTGGCACATGGCAGAGGACAGCCATTCATGGTGGCATAAAGCAGCAAAGAGCAAAGGGAGGAGCAGCAGCTGCCACAGCTAGCAACCCCTCTGTCTTCCTTATATTGTATGCAGACCACCCACCCCAGGGGATGTAGCACTCAAACCCATAATCCAAGCATTGGATCATGAGCTAATCACAGACTCTAGAAGCTGCCCCATGACTGCATGAGGCTTTGGGGGACATCTAGAAACAAACCCTGGGCTGGTGAGATGGCTCAGTGGTTTAAAGCACCTACTTAGAACAAGCTTAGCAAAGCACAGGGACCGCTGTTCAATCGCCCAGCAGCACATGCCAGCCAGCCCCACCCCCTGGTGGCTGAGCTGCCCCCCCCAATAAATAAAATTAAAAAAAAAAAGCTAGAAACAAACCCTAACAGCATAAAACCGATTCTCCTGCTTCCATGTTGGTTGAATTCTGAGGACCTGCCACATTGCTTCCCACATGCCTGCTAGGAGTACGCAGACGTGCCAACTTTTTTGGAAAAACAGCTTCCAAACTGAACACAAACTAACACTAATGACAACGACCGAGCTACCGAAACCAGGTGATGATGAGTTCACCGGCCACATGGTGCCAATGCTGACTCTTCAGTGAGGCTCACTCCAAGGACAGGAGAGCAGCAGGAAGCACCTGGTCTCACGGTGCTAGGGACTCTGATATGATGACTCTGAAGCTCTTCTGACGACTATAGTAATGTTATTAGGAGCCAAGACGTTCAGCATGAAAAGAAGTATTAAGTCAAATAGGAAAAAACCCTGTGACACTAATTTTGAGTAAGAAACAACAAGGTAAGTTCCTAATTATAAATGTGTTTCCCAGCTGTCCTTAAACAGACTCAACTGATTCCGGTTCTTGAGACCACAAATGTGTCACAAGGCTACAGGGGCCACCCTGAAGCAGTACTTGTGGCTGTACCTGGGACAACGGAACAGCACACTGTGGCACATGGGCAAGGAAACACACACAGGCCCGAGTAGACATGGCCCATCTGCAGAACACTCTCACTCTGAGAGCAGGTAACAGGAAAGAGTCAGACGTGCACTCCATTCTCTGAAGAGGTGGTATCGCCCCTCCTGGTAAGGTGCAGCCTCCTCATGGATACCCAGTGACAATGGGAGGGGCTGCCCCCGCAACCCCTAATGCCACAGACTCACACAGTTCACTAAGGGACACTGACGCTAACAGGTGAAAAATGGCAGGGACCACAGAGCCCTCTGCTGGCAGCACCACAGCTGGGTGCTCAGTCCTGGAGGATAGGCCTACCAAGGTGAGGCACCGTCAGCACACTGCATCCCTCCTGATACTGCATCTGACTCTGAAAAAGGCTCTATACCCAATTTCAGTATATACAAAATACTTGAAAACTGTACAGTGAATTTGCTGGTCTAGACTAACATAGTCCAGAGCCTAGTAGGATGTAGGATATTCAAGTCCAAGGTAAATGTGATTACAAGAATCTAGTCAGTGTGAGGGTTTTTTTTTTTGGTTTTGTTTTTTAAGTAGTTACTACAGAATCTACAGGGTCTCACTACATAGAACAGACTCAGTGATTCTCCTGTTCTCAGGCTCCCAAATGCTGGGATTATGGGCGCGTGCCACCACGCACAGTCTCCAGAAGAATCTAGTCTGAAAAAAGAACAGTGGGGGATAAAGAGGAACTGAACACAGACGGGTTAGGTAAGCCACTTACTATAACCTAGTGTTACTCTCAGGTATGAAAGGGGTCACCTACAAAGTCTGCAATGTCCTTACCTCCAGGGGATGCGTGTCTAAGTACTTAGGTGTTAAACCCTCCAGTCAACAAATAATTTTCAAATACTTTCTGTCTCACACACACACATGTAAAACGTGAACTGGTGAACGCAGGTAGTAGTGACATTTGCTTTACTATTTTAAAGTTCTGCTCCATGCTTGAAAATCTTAATGAACAATGGGGTTGGGGGCAACCCTGGCCTCAGGGACAGAGAGCTGCTGCAGGTTCCTGAGGCGGGACCCATCAGGTAAGCCCTCTGCTCTCAGGCACAGAGGTCCACAGGGCAGTAGCCGTATGGGAGAGCTCAAGCAGATGACAGAGACCACGGCCTGATGCTACTGGGCTTATGGACACAGGTCAGTGTGAGCAGTCTCCTTTACTACTCCAAGAGGACGGACTCCTCCCTACCAGCACCCCAATACCACTGGCTAAATTCGGCCTGTATCGTAACATATGTCCCTGAGCGAACACGCACAGTGTGCTGTAGGCTCCTGCTCACAGCTTACTTCTGTACTGACAAAAATAAAACTAGTGGTCAGACTTGTAACAACCAAGGAGATACTTCCGGTCAAGTTTGTCATACAATACCCTTCAAGGGGAATTTTCTAAGAGATAAACTCTCATTTAGTCTCCTGAGAAAGGTGGCAGGGAACAGATCTGAGCAGACCTGTGATCCTCAATGATTGCGATACCATGAAGGCAGAATCAGGTGGCACTGTCCTCTCTGCCTGGGAAGCTGCGCAAGAGCCCAGAGGTGGTCAGCACACGCTGAAACTCTTCTGTGCTTGTAATGGGGTCTCTTATTTCCTAAGTTCCTGTTGCAGCACCCAGGCAGCAGGGACCACAGGCTCACCCCATCTCACTCTGTTTTAACCACTTTAGATTTCTTTATTTGGAGAACTCACCTCAAACTATTAACCCATTCAGTACAACTGGCAATTTAAGAAGATTCCTAGGTATAGAGAAAAGGTGAGCAACACTCTAAGGCAGGGTCTGTCTGTAAATGTTTCCTGTGTAAAAACTGCTTCAGCCTGGATAGAAATGAAGGCCAGCCGTGGCCTTCATATATATCACCACTGACAGCCCAGAGGCAGGGTCTCGTCATGCTTAAGACTGTGACACTTCTGACTCCTGGAAGGTCTCAGGGCTGCTTCAGTAGCCAAAAGCCCTCCTTGCCTGGCCCTATCAGCCCTTGGTTACCTGACATTTCCTCCAGCCTTCTGTATTCGCATTCGTTCTTCGTACTGGGTTGGATTATGTTCTTTGCTGAGGCTTAAGGCTGCGTGTTTCTGACTCTCTTCATTGTAACGACACAGGATTGCCTAGGGAGAGGGATATTGTGACAGTCATGAGATGAAGTGAGCAAGAGCTAAAGCTACCAGCTGGAAAAGGTTAACAACGGAGCCAGCTGCCTGCTGACAAACCACAGTTCAGAGAATTCTGCATCAAATGAGTATCAAAGAGCAGTCCCAGCACCCTGATGGGACGAGTGGGCTGGGTCTTGATTCCGACACAGCCTGGATGATCAGAGCCAGTGCTCCCCACGGTTGTCACGGCTGCAACGAGAGGCAGGCAGCTGCCTCCATGTCCCACATGTGAATGTTGAGGGCAGGCATCTACACCTCCGTTTTCCCGCCACCAGCAGGCTCACTGTGCAGTGTCACAAAGGACACACGGCCTGTGCCAGGCCCACACCTCCAGCCACCTGCGGGCCAGGACTCACACTGCCTCTCCTTCCACAGTTGTGTGTGTGCATGCACACGCACACACCAATCTCCTCCCACTTACTTAGAAGTCACCTGGTCTAAGCACCCACATCCCACAGTCAGTCCACTGGAGAACAGAGGGCCTATCGGGCTCCCTGCTGCAGCCCTATAGAGAAATACGCAGCCCAGAGACTGCTTCCTCAGGAATAAACAGATCCCTTGTGGGGGACGCAGGGCCAGAAATGGCTGTTGGCATGACAATGACACTGGGCACAGTGAGTGGAGCAGGGAGGCCTGAAGCAGCCCAGAGAGCTCCACATCACTTTTATTCACCAGCAATGTAGAGAACGCTGTTCTGGGCTCTCCACTGCCCCTGGGCCCTGGGATAATTAGTAATTTTCTAGCTACAACTTTCAAGTTACTCTGAAATGGAAATGATCTGGAGAGGTAGGAGTAAATACTTCTCATTCAGTACCACCTGGGGTCAGAGAAATGAGTACCCAAGCCACCTGGATACCATGGATTCCACAGTACTACTCAGTATAACAACCGCATGGGGGAAAGAAAGCAGCACGATTAGGGTGGAAACTCGCCCAGCGTACAGACTGCCTCCCAGCAGTCAAAGCACACCAATCCCTGCACCAATCCCTCCAAAAGGTTCAACTGGCCACTGTCAAACTTCCATTTGTTCAGAATCTCCTACGAGCTGTGCCACCACCTAGGTGGGTGGCCCAGAGCCACATACCCGACTGTCTCCGAGGTTGGCGATGTACAAGGTATTGTCCACAGCCAGGACACAGGTGGCAGTGGACCCATCCTTCCAGGCAGGCTTCCTGGAGAGACACCAGAAATGCAATCACCACCATCAGACTCCAAATGGGTGCTTCCCTGACACTCATAGCCAAGTCTGGGTACAGCCGTGCTCCCCAAGTTAAAGGCTTGGCTTCCAGGTGCTGCTGCCAGGGCATGCTGTGACTTTCAGGTGGCGGGAGCCAGTGGAGGGCCTAGGTCACCAAAGGCACTCCTGGGAAGAGGACTGTGGGACCCTGCTGGGTCTCCCTCTACTTCCTGGCTCTGCCTCAGGGTACTCGCATGAGCGGTACGAGGCCCAAACCAAGTGGGTCCATTCACCTTGGACTTCAAGCTCAAGTTAAAACTATCACTTCTTAAGTGTCTTGTACCAGGTATTGCGTGTCAGCAGTGACGCAAAGCTTACCAGACTTACTTCTGTTCTACCTCAGATAACGCATCAAAGGGCTTATTGGGGGCCAGCACTCCACACAGTGTTTCTGTTAAACCGTCCTTTTGCACAGAGTGGTACTTACTGGCTCGAAGCCTGTTTAAGGAACTCTTCATCAGTGTGCTTGAAAGTGTCCAGAAGGCATCTCTTCACGGTTTTCTCCACGCTGACCACATCTCCTATTACAAAGGGCCAAAGAATACAGGCTCTCAAGGACGGAAGACTGTCTTCCCACTGTCATTTCTGCATATCTGCTGCCTCCTACACACGAGCAACAACAATCTACTTCCTTGCCTACAAGACAACCTACATGGACTGGACACCCAGCTTCCCCACAGCTAAGCGACCAAGGCACTCACTGAGCTGCAGACAATTCAGGGGACACCTACAAGTACTACCTGGACCACGGAGCACGCTCACTCCCTCAGTCTCAGGCCACTCTGCCTGCCAACCTACACCTTTAATGGAAAGTCTCATAACTGGGCCGAGGGGCACGTGTGCTGGGAACTCCAGCTTCTCTGAGGGCTGAGACCGGAGCGGTGTGAATTCGAAGCCAGCCCTGGCCAACTCAACCGCTGGATGCGGTTCAGCACAGCACAACCCTGCGTTTGCCCCACAGTGCTGAAAAACGGATCAGTGATTCCTCCTCAAGCCAAACCCCATTCCCAGCAGAGCACAGCCACCTATGTGAGCCCAAAACGAGTATTAACCAATTTACTTCAGTCTCACCTTTAGGGAACTTCCTGATCAAGTTCTGATGTAAATTCTGTGCAGCAAATTTTGAGGCTCGAATTCCTCCATGTCCATCAAAAACAGCAAAATACGAGACTCGAGTACTGGAAAAATTGGGCATCAATGAGGTTCTCACAGCAAAGATCACACCTTGTTAAAGCTCATCTCAGATAACGAGCTGAGCAAGACAGCAGTTACACTGCTATTCACCAGCCGTCCCATGACAAGTGGAAGAAGGCTGGACTACTAACTGAAAAAGAATGTAACTCTCACCGCATGCTGGAGGTGAAGAGCCCATAGTAGTTTCCAAAACCACCCAAGACCTGTTATCCCTGACTTTTCAATGAGAATGAAATAAAAATTCAGAACTTTTTTTCCTATTTAAATCAAATTTAGCTTTAAATATTACCACAGTTACTAGTCCAAGACAGTCAGAGGTATCTTAAAAAAAATCAGCGAGGTTTCTGAACTGTTACTCAAATACATTTTGCTTAATATCTTTTTTGCTGTCTTTCTGAGACACAGTTTCATTATGTAGCGCAGGCTAGCCTCAAACACACAGCAATCCTCCTGCCTCAGCCTCCTGAGTGCTGGGATTACAGGAGTGTACCACCACACTTAACCTGTCACCTACAGCCTGGGTTCTCTGGGGTGGCAGTGCTAGTGACATAATATTCATGCTCCCACAAAGGATGCACCTTTCTGGGCTGTACAGAAGGTCCGGGCAGCCTACCCTCTGCCCATGATCAGCTGCTTGGCAGCAGTGTCACCCTCTCTTCTTCAGGGGCCTCAGTTACTGGGCAGAACCCACTGGCATGCAACAAGGCAACAACTGACTGGTGCCACATAATACACAGTACACATGTAACTGCAGACTGGAAACTACACATACATGTAACTGTGACTATGCTACATACATTACTGTGCTTGGAAAATGCAGCATGTTACCCCCACTTTCTATCCTACCTTCTGGGTCTTCCCTCTGTGCCTATGGTCTCTCCAATACTGCATTTCAGCTGGTATGTCTGCAGAAAGCGGTTTGTCTTTTTTTCTCAATACCACTTCTAACTTTCTGTTCTTTAGGGGCTCTGTTTACTTAAGTCACCTTTCCTTCTTGTCAGACTTTAAGTAATGGCTCCTGGCGCTACCCACCAGAAGCCAGATTAAGAAGTCTGCCAGATGCTGCCTCGCTCCGCGCCGCCCCCCCAGAGCAGTCACTGCACACCACCGCAGGTTGCTGACAGATGCTCAGCAGAATCTCGGCCTTTACTCACCAGGGGCCAGCAGCAGCCTCGTCCCCAACCTGTGCAACAAAAAACTCCTCAGACACTGACAAATGTCCCCTGGGGGCAGAGACCAGCCCCAGCTGGTATAAAAGGAATTCAGGTCACCCATCCATGTCAGAGCAAAAACAAACAGGACAGCCCAAAGGCCACTTAGAACAGTTTGACATGTACCACCTACACTGGAACTGACACTCACATGAGGGAGGAAGGGGGCTTGCAT
Organism: Octodon degus; assembly: GCF_000260255.1. NCBI lineage: Eukaryota > Metazoa > Chordata > Mammalia > Rodentia > Octodontidae > Octodon > Octodon degus. Next base: position 8,094,700 of record NW_004524665.1, read on the forward strand.
TCCTCAGTGATGTCATTCAGGATGACGTGGGCGTCCTGCATCTCCTCCCGCTCACCCTTGCGCTCAGCCACATAGCCTTTCAGACCAAGGATCACCGAGGAGCCTAGGGAAAAAGAACAAAGAGCCAATACAAACCTGCACCCGGCCTCTGAAGTCCTAGTCCCAGAGCAAACGAGAGCACTCCTCCTAGGGCAGTGCACACAAACAAGTGGAACCCCTCAAGGTATGCCCCCAGCTGTAGGCTGTGGCTGTCATCAGAGCTGTTGGGAAGGCTTGACCTAGGCAGACATGCTTGCCAGCCAGCGAGACAGAAGGGTCAGGGCAGTGCTGCCTGGCTCGGTCACTGTGAGGGCCCATGAACACCCAATCAGGCGATAATTTGAGGAGAACAGAATCATTTGCATTTGGAAGAGAGTCTGTCCCAAATGTCATGTTAGGGACCCTGAAACACGTATTTTCATGCTCAAGGCTGGTGAATGTCAGCAAATGCTTAAGATAGTTGCTTTTACTCCAGCGGAGGCAGCAGACAGGAGCCTAATGAGGCACAGAATCTGGGTGTACTAGACATGTGCATGACAGGGCCTGTCTGTGTGTTGTCCCAGGAGGCAGCCCATCCTGTCAGTGGGACCACCACAAGCTGCAGATGGGACGCTCACACCTGCACTACCGTGGTTCCAGCTGGTGGGATGTGTTAAGGGCCAGGGCCACTGTGGTTTGTTTTCTGACATCTGAAGCCATTAAGCAATGAAACACAGAGGACTACCCTGTGGTAAGCTAAGCTAAGGTCATACCTCCTCAGCAGAAGAGGATCTTTTCATCCCCTCCCCATGCAACCTACAGACCTCACTGCAGTAATCTATGCAAAGGACAAAGCAGTCAGTACAGGAAGTGAAAATCCACAGCTTTTTCTCTTTGGTTGGTGCTGATAAACAACTGTAACCACAGACTGGGAGTAAGAGAGAGGCTCAGTAGCCCATCAACTCCCATTCCCTGCAAGAAGCTGAGACAATGTTCTGGGCTTCCTAACCCGGGTTAGGGCCAGACATGCACGAGAAAAGTTAGAGCAGAAAGCCCAAAGGTAGCCTTGGAAACTGTCCATGAAAGGGAAACCCTACCCATTTCTTAGATTCAAACTTAAAAATGTAAGTAGAAAGCTGAAACTGTTTTTGCTCTGGGTTGTTTTAAAATATGAAGTCTAATACATGTGTTTTCAAACTGTCTGAAAACCTTTACAAACTTTCTTTTCCACAAGCTCTTCACTGCCATTCTTCTCTTCCTCGGAGGTTTTCCGCTTTGCTCCTTTCCCTTCATTCTTTACCATCTGGGAAATTGATGCAGCAAGAGAACCTGGGAACAAAGGAAAAGGCAGAAAGAAATACAGCTGTCGACTGTCAGAAACAGTCACCACCAGACTGAGCTCCAGCCTAGCCCTCGTCACAGGATGACACTGGCAGCAAGGCCCAGTGACATAGCATTAAGGCAGCCCTAGGACGACATGTGCAGTGCCAGGCCCCACAAGTGGAGAACACAGCTACGTGCACATCCTGACTCAGTGACCCTGGAAGTACTTGTCCTACAGGCTTCGCAGTAAAAATTTATAAATTTAAATTAAAATGTAAAAATATACATACATATGTTTAGCCTGTAACATACGCATGTTTCATGCCCAAAGACACTTACTAATAAATAGGGCCATTTCCAAATTCTGTAAATAAATGGGCATACCTTGTACAACTTTAAAAAAGCAGCAAGTGTTCAAAGAGGCTCAAAATGAGGTAAAAGGCAGGTTTCACCCAAAAGGCAAGCCAGGGCTGCTGCAGCTGCCTCCCTCTCTGTACTCAAAGCCACAGCTCAGGGCACCTGCAGTTCTTATGTGTTTGGAATTCAAAAAGTCTGGGCTCAGAGGTGGGTCCTGAGGGCAAGTCCCTTAGCCTTTGAGCCAATTCTCCTCTGTAATGTGGGGAGACACTGTCATCTCAGAGCACAGCTTGAAAACCAACAAGCACAGGCACCCCAACAACCTACAGACAACAGCTGCTCTCCTAGCAAAGGGGCCTACAAGCTCTCTGCACCTAAGCATAAAAGCACTGCATACACGACTATGTCCAGGCATTTCAATGGTAAGGAAAAAGAAACAGTTTACTGGAATTTATTTATGACTTGGTATATGGTCAATTTTCATAAATGACTTTTGCCTGCTTAAGAAAAATATCTGGTCTCCTCAGGCAATCCAAAATACCAGCTGCAAGTTTGTGTATATACAGAGATGCAAAATCCAAAGCATGTTATCAGTGATATATAGTTTTTGGTTTTTTTTGTTTTTTTTGTTTTTTTTTTTTGGTGGTACTGGGGATTGAACTCAAGACCTTGCACTTGCCAGGCAAGCACTTATTCTACCGAGCTATCTCCCCAGCGATCAGCGATATATACATCTTCTAAAGCTTACTGTTTACTAAATCTTACTAGTTTATCATCTTTTTCCCTATAAATAACTAAAAAATAACAAAACTGAATCTTCACTTTAGTGAAATCCATGAGGTTAACGGTTTGCACTGCTGAACCTTTCCTGTAACTGAGCACTGTCTACATACACTGGGAAGTTTCAGGCTTTATGACCATGCTGTAATTCTGGATATGAGTCTACAGTCCTGAAGACTTGAAAATTCTTATGTAAGTGATTGGAATACTTTTTCTAAGATATAGGGAACATATAACGTAATCTTTCTAGGCTGAGCCCATTGATCTCATGGTAATAAGTTAATAACAAAAAACCCCTAGCTGGAATAGCAGCATATGTCCTGACGACAAAAGGCAAGTTTTGTTTATTCTTTTCACTTTTTTTAAAATATGGAACACTTCATGAATTTGCGTGTCATCCTTAAACAGGAGCCATGCTAATCTTCTCTGTATCATTCCAATTTTCTTTTAGTATATGTGCTGCCAAAGCAAGCACTGGTCTTTTCACCTTTTGAGACAGGGTCTGCATACGCAGTTCAGGCTGGCCTTGAGCTCACTTTGTAGGGTAGGTTGGTCTCAAACTCACAACAATCCTCAGCCTCCCAAGGGCTGGGATTACAGATAAGCATCACTATGAGTGGCTAGTAAAGTGATGGGGGGCATCTACCAGGAATCAAACTCAGAACCTTGCGTTTGCCAGGTAAGTGCTCATACCACTGAGCTACATCCTGAGCCCCAAAGGCAAATTTTATACCAGAAGATAAATACACATGATGCAGGACTACACATGCCTCACTACTCTCACCCTTACCACAAGAGAAACTCCAGTGCAACACAAAAACAAATCTGTGGTTGTGTGCTCTACTCTTCCCTTCCATGCACCAAAAGAATGTTAAACACCGTCAGGAAGGCAGACCCTGCTAACAGGCTCAAGACACTGGGTCTGTCAGAAACAAGGCAAACCAGAAAAAGACTCTCATTTTTTTTTTTTTAAAGTTCATAATAGGGGCTGGGGAGATGGCTCAGTGGAATAAGCAGTTCTCTGGCAAGCACAAGGACCTTAGTTCAATCCCTGGTTCTGCAAAAAAATAAAGTAAAATAAATAAAGTTCATAATAGACCTGGGGCTATAGCTCTGTAGTACAGCAGTGTTTAGTATGCTTGATATCAGGGGTGCAATCCTCAATACTACAAAATAAGCTAAATTAAAGATTAATACCAAGGTTCAGAGTAAACTACTGAACTCTTCCTTTGTAAAAGTCTGTTCTAATATGTTGAGCCACAGAGTTAATAGCTGGGTGTGGTGGTACACTCAGATAAGCCCAGCCCCAAGAGAGGGTCAGACAGGAGGACCGTAAGTTTAAATTTCTGAGCAACTTTATAAGACCCTGTCTCAAAATTTTAAAAAGTACTTAGTAAGAGGGCTGGTGATATAATGAGCAGTAGGACGTCCAAGTTCAATCTCCAATATCACACACACAAAAAAGATTATTACCAAAAAGTGATATGCTATCAAAGCACAGGAATTTTTGCTTCCACATGATGATGTTACACTGTCATCCAAAATCCTATTAAAAGCTACCCATAAATCCTGCCAACAAGGAAAGCATGTTATTTCCACCAGCACCGAGGAGTCCATTTCCCTCTCACCTGACTCGCCGCTGCCTGCAGGAGGGAGATCATCGAAGAGCAAGGGTCCTCCAGGCCCTGAAACACAGCAGAACATTGAGTGAACCCACAAAGAACAGTAAAGCTTATGTTTCAGAATCCATCCCACCAGGACACCTATGCAGGTTATAGAAATAAACTCGGAATTCTTGCGTCAATCCAGTGGCAACTCATACTGCAGTGAGTAGTATCTTGAACCTATTTTAAAGTCCTACCACTTCAAAGGAAATAAAAACTCTGCCTCAAAAAGTTGAACTTTATTTCAGCTAGTAAAATCAATTCTCAAATGAACCAGAGAAAACTGCTCAATATTTTTAGGCAGTACTTCTCAGGGCTAGTGACTAACAGATTTTTCTGCCTTACCTGATGCCATGGATTCAAAACTTAAGACAGTCCAACACCTAAAACATCTGTGTGTTGAAAATGGGGGAAAGGGAAAAAGATTGAGACCACTACAATCCCAGGATGAGCAGAGACGTTGACACACACCTGGGAGAGCCTGAAGACTGTACCTGAGTCAGTACTGCTGGCCGGGGGGAGGCCATCGAAGAGCAGTGGTCCTTTCTGAGCTTCTTTCCCTAAAACACAAAACACCCTTTTAGAGGACAGATGGTCATCCTCTGGGATAGAATTCAAAGGGGCATACACACTGCTCACTTTGAGTCAAGTTTTCTGTCATATTCAAATTCCATCTTGCTGGCCAAAACTTATTGAAAAAAGTACTTTTTAAAAAAGTACTTATTGACAATGAATGTCCAAGTGAATGAATGAAGCCTCATCAGGCATTTTAAGATCACTAGGTATTTTGAGGAAAACAAGTATTTTCCTGTGAATAAGAGTTTCACAGAGTCAGGATAGATGGGCTCAGGAGGAAGTCAGACAAATGTTTTATCTGAAAATTGGAGGATTGAAGTCAGGAATATAGCTTAGTGGCACAGTGCCTGCCTGGCAAGTGCAAGGTCCTGAGTTTGATTCCCAGTACCAAATAAATAAAAATAGTTTAAAAATCTGAAGATTTATGTCCTGCAAAAGTAGATGTCTTAAATTTTTATGTCCCATTATTATCTTCCACATAAAACATATGCATCACTAAGCAATTAAACATATGCGCTGGCACAGAGGAGCTCAAGAGAAACAAAAGACTGAAGTGGAAGCATGCTAGTCCCCTCCCGCCAGGGTCTAACCATCCAGTTTGTCACCTGGGATCAACTGCAGTCCAAAAATATTAAATGGAAGAGTACAGAAAAAATCACTTCCTGTTGCCAGCTGCCCAGCACCCAAGTAGTCTGGTGAAATCGTGTGCCATTCCAGGTCGTGACTCATCCCTGGAAATCCACCAGTGTTTCCTTGCCCTATATGCTACCTGCCACTTAGTCAAATCGAGGCAGAGTCACTCAGCAGAACCCTCAGTTGTCAGACCAACTGTCCCAGGCTCTCACTGCTTGGTTTACACAACCTTTATTTTACTAAATGATGTCTGCTGAGCACAAAATTTCATTACAGTATACTGCTATAATTGTTCTATTTTACTCCTGTTGTCAATCTCTTCTGTGCTTAATTTATAAACTTAAATGTATCACACATATGTATCTATAAGGGGAAACATAGTCTGTAGAAAGTTAATAATTATTTGAGGTTCAAACACCCATCTGGTTCTTGGAACATATCTGCCTACACAAGGGGAAGGCACCATTCAGTCCAATTACCTCCTACAAAGTTCAATCTACTGATCAAACATACAGGCTGTGTTCCCCCCTTCTTGTGCCTCAAAGATTAAATTGAAAAGTATATACACTTAAAAACCAATTCACGGGTCAGGGAGATAGCTCAGCAGCATAAATACCTGCCTGGCAAGCACAAGGCCCTGAGTTTGATTCCCAGTACCAAAAAAACCCAATTCACTTTAACAAATTTAGATCCTTTAATATGTTTCCAACAGGTCTATAATTTGTATGTCCTGCTGCTGGGTGCCTTGAACCATCAGTGCCTGCATGATGGTCCCATGCATGACTAGACCACTTGTATCATCAGTGGTACAAACTGCACAGTGGAACCTTCATACGGGTATCCCTGGTGGCTTAAGCTGGCATTTAAAATGTGTTCATCCATACTGTCTTTTTGCCCCTATGCAGAAATGAGCTGATAGCAATCCCCCCTCCTAAAAACAAAAATTTAAATTAAAAATTATAAACTCTAAGCAAGGAAACTTCTTGAGAGATATTTAGGCAAGAAGTAAACTAAATACTGCATATACTAGAAATACCTGGGCTGGGCAGATAGCTTAGCAGTCTAAGTGCCTGTCTCGAAAGCACAAGGACCTGCGTTCAATCCCTGGCATCCCCAGCCCACTGTGCAGGTCTGAAACCAGAGTGGTGGTGCATGCCTGTAATTCCACCACTGAGGAAGCTGAGACAGGAGGATCACTACAAGCCTGAGCTACGTGGTGAAACCTTGTATCAAATACAAAAATATTTTTAAAAATATTTAGAAAAAAGAAGTCCCCAAGTTAAAAAAAAAAAAAAAAAAGCAACTTTTGTTTTATATCCTTATTCCAAGTGGAAAAATATACCTTACTACCTTAGAATCACCCTAAACAAAAAGAATTGCAAATACTTTCCCTTTTTTCACAAGTGACATAAAGACCTTATGGAGAGGAAAATTAAATCTTTCCCTGGTATCCTGGAGTGAATGGTTGCAGGGCTCCCCACAGGTCACAAAGCCTAAGAATGTGCAGAGCCCTCATGGGAAATGGGACCTTATCTACATGCAACCTAGGAACATCTTCCTGTATGCTTTAAATCATCTTTATGATACCTGTAATTAATACCTGTACCACCTAATGATGATGTAAACACTAAACACTTGTTAGATGTACTATTCAGGAAAGAATAATCAAAGAAAAGTCTGTGCCTGCTCAGCCCAGATGCAATTTTTAGAATTCTTTCAATGCATACTTGGTTGCAGCCATACAGATGAAGGGGGCTGACTATACTTTTAAGACATAGGACATAAAAAGGTATTTAGGCTAACTATGTACTCAACATGCTAACCCCCCTGCAAAAATCTCCACTCTTGTAGATCAATTCTAAGGTGAGCCCCTGTGCCCATTCTAACAGACTCCAAATCCACCTGCCACAATCCAGCACTATCTCGCTGTATCTAGCTGGGCAGCAGCCAGAGGACTTAAAGGACTGCATGTTATAGGGAAGATACCTACTTGAAAAGCAACTGACCCCTCCCTCCCCCGTGCCATCATGAATTAAAAGCCCATCTAAACCTGGTCTTGCACTGTCACTGTCCAGTGAAAGTAATCTTCTTTCCCTGTGGACCATTTCCAGCTCAGTGCTAGCCTGGCCCCCTCCTTTCACTACAGCATTAAGGCAGTTCCCCAGCCAGCACATTCCCCAGAGAATGCCCCTGACCTTTTTCTCTGACTCTTGAATATAAGAGGGACTGACATTGAACAGAGATTACTTTATAGTTTGCTGGCTACACTGAGAAAGACTTGGAAAATTGTATGAGTATTGTCTATAAGGCATTATACTAGGCAGGCACAGATTTACTGATTTACTAATGAGGAAACTGAGGAACTGAGGTCAGACAGTGGGGCAGCAGAAGTGGACTGGTTTCCTAGCCCATGCTCCTGCTAAGGTGCCCCCATGTATCAAGGGACTACAAAGGTGATCTAAAAGGATCTACAAGGATCCCATCACCTCCCCCTCACAATAATCCTACAGTGACAGTCCCGAGGCTCTCTGAGAGTCCTGGAGCATACTTCATACGATCAAACAAGGAAACCTGGGGGGCTGGGGAGGTGGCTCAGTGGGATAAGCGCTTCGCTGGCAAGCACAAGGGTCTGAGTTCAATCCCCGGTTCC
>NW_004524665.1:8102939-8159501 GCF_000260255.1 Octodon degus
ACACACACACACACACACACACAGAGAACCACTTAGATCACTGATCCTACTCATACAATGGAACTTCTAATTAGCCAAAATCTTACATTCTATTTTGAATGAACAAAAATTCAAAGTATTTCAGGCTGCTATCATTGGATAAGTGTCACCTTGACCAAAACTTTGGAAGTGCCCCCCACCTAGTTCTAAATGGAATTATAACAAAGAATGAAACAAGACTCAAAACATTTTCCATTATTAGATGGGACTCACAGTGTAATCCTAAGTGCTGGGATTACAGGCGCGCGCCAACATGTCCAGGCTCAATTGCCCTCAGCGTGCTCCGGAGCTGGGGGCGGCATGGCCGCAGCACTCCTCCTACACAGGTGCTTTAGTCTGCTGAGCTATCTGGCTGGCCCACATTTTTCCATTATAATTTTGTCTCTTTTATTAGTTATCTACATTCTAAGGCTAAGTCTCCCTGAAGTTATATATTATGTGACAAATGTACTTATGGGTCAGTCATATTCAGGTTAGGTAAAGACTTCTACGTACAAAAAATAACATCTTAAAAGCTGCTGCCTGGGCTGGTGAGATGGCTCAGTGGTCTAAAGCACCTACTTGGAACAAGCTTGGCAAAGCACAGGGACCTCGGTTCGATCCCCCAGCACCACATGCCAGCCAGCCCCGCCCCCTGGTGGGCTGAGCTGACCACACACACACACACACACACACACACACACACTAAATAAATAAATGTTTAAAAAAAAAAAAAAAAGCTGCTGCCTAAGTTGTTTTTAATGCCTGAATTTTCTCTGAACTAAAAAAAGACAAGGCAGGAGGTAGAGACTGGTTCTACCATTATCCTCCCCAGCACACTGCTGCACACCTTCCACACTCCTTCACACTCACATGTCTGTATGTGTGCATTTTATGTATTGGAAGGTAGAAGCGAATTCTACCCAGGACTCCACACACCTCACTCACATCACTCTCCACACACACACACACACACACTTTATTTTGTCTTTCTGAGACAGGCTTTCGCTATGCAGTTCAGGCTGGCCTTGAACTTGGTTTACAGTTTGATTTTTAATGTTACTTATTTGGTACAGGGCCTCACCATGCAGCTCAGACTCACAGTGATCCTCCTGTCTCAGCCTCCCCAGTGCAGGGACAACAGGGGAGGTGTGCCATCACACCCAGTTTTGGGTGGCTAGCTTGGCCCAAGGCTGGCATGTGGTACCGGGATTGAACCCAGGTCCTTGCACTTGCCAGGCAGTTACTAGACCACCAAGCTATCTCCCCGGCCCATTTAGGGTTTTTTCTGGGGGAAGGGAGAATAGCAGGAATCCAACTCAGAACCTTGTGCTTGCGCCGCTGAGCTACATTCCTTGAGCTCACTTTGTATCCCAGGCTGGCTTTGAACCTGCAGTGATCCTCTGGCCTCAGCCTTCTGAGTGCTGGGATTACAGGAGTGTACCACCACAACAGGCCTACACATATATTCTTAATCTGTCAGACTGCTGGTCAAAGGATATGAGCAATTTACATTTTACAGAAACCAGAACTGTTTCCCCCAAAAGCTGTGATGACTTCCACTCTCAACATACTTTGTGAGAAGTCCCTTTTTCTATGCATTACTTTCACCAACTCTGCTAATTCATGGGTCGAAAAATACAGCACGCCAGTGATTTGACATTATTTTCTTTTTGAACAAACCAGCTGAGTTCTTTCTTCTATAAATGGTCAGGATACATCCTTTGGATAATTTTTCTTATGGATCAACCTACCTTTTTCTTATTAATTTTGTGAGGCTGTCACATTAACCCATAATAATATTGTAATTATGTTCTCAATTTGCCATGCTATCTTTTGTTCAACTGAAATTTTAAATTTTGTCATTTTAGTTGTTATGACTTGAGATTTTACAATTAGTTTATTTCTTGTTATACCTTAACCTTTATGCTTGTATTGTACCTCCAACTTTTATTTAAAAGAAAATTTTCAGAAGTCTCAAAAGCTATTCAGTCCTTGCCTGCTGCCAATCAGTTTGCATGCTGGGGACTGACCCCTCAGCCACCAGCACATGCTTTCCCATTAAGTGGCAACCAACCACTGCCTGTCCACCAGCTTTACATGTATAGGGGGACTAAATAAAACTGGGAATAAGTTGTTTTTTTTTTTTTGGATACCGGGATCGAACTCACGACCTTGTGCGTGCCTGGCAGACACTTAAACCGCTGAGCTATTTCCCTCCGCCCTTAAGTTATATTTTGGAAGCAACTTTTAAGCCAGCTTTTTCCTTCTTTTTTTGTGATAATTTGTATCGAACCCTGCCCAGCTCTTCTAAATGTCTTATTTCAATACAGATTCTGGCTAAATCCCTAAGTTGCCATTCTGGGCTTGGAATTTCAATGCTCTTTGACCATGAGGTGACAAGAGGTGGCACTCTTTCTCAAAAAGCAAAACAGCCACTGAAGATACAGTGTACAGGGACTTGAAACCAGACTGGTTACATTTCCCAAACAACAAATCCTGGAGCTTGTGAAAACTAGGACTTGGGCTTCGCCTGCATCACCTTAGAAATCTGTGGCATCTGCGTATCACACGTGGGTGAGGGCCAGGGTGTAGCTTAGTTTCATGCTTTTGTTCACTTCTGCAACCAACATGATTTACTGCAACAAAGTAAGGTCTGTAAAAAACAGCAGTGTTTTCAAAAAGTGTGAAATCTGATTCTGTTCTTATTCAAATAATTGTCTAAACCTGATCAATCTCATCTTGCCGGTTTTAACTATCTGTTAAGGCAACTTTGGATACCAATTTTGTTACTCTAGTGCTTTTGTCCCTCAGCTTCCTGACATATGAGGAAAGCACATACTCTCTGCTTTAAAGCTACTTTTAAGAATACACTCAGGTCGAGTGTGGTGGTGCACCCTCCACAATCCCAATACTCAGGAGGTTGAGGCACGAGGATTGCTTTGAATTCAAGGCCAGCCAGGACTACATCTCAAGACCGTCTCAAAAGAACAAAGCACTCAGCCACACAGGCCCCACAGGAGTGTGTGTGTTCTGGCCAGCTGAGAACAGTGCACAAGTGTACATTCCAGGAAAGGGCTTAAAACCAGTGCAGCCCCTGGCCCATCCATCAGCAAGGGCTTGAAGCTGAGCCTGGAAGACACCGAGATGTGCCCTCCTCTGTATGTGGTGACAGGCTGCAAAGCATCAACTTGTAAGGTTTCAAGTTGTTCAAGTACTGTGTGATGTAAAGGGGCCTTCCCCTGAATGCAGACCCAAACTCATTTTGGGTAAGAATAAAGACTACAATGGCAGGTTTACGGAGCCCTTGTAAATCCAGATTCTGTCCAAAATACACTGAGAAGTTGCACTCCATCAGCAGATAATCAGCTGTCAGCACAACGCCAGTTTTCACAACTGTAACTTACAGTCCTCCAGAAACGAACGACTGAGTCAAGTCTACAAACTCAACACACCGTTATTCAATCGTTCCGGTCCAGCAGATTGCTCAATGAGAAAAGTACAGTAACAGTGCCCTTAGCAGACAAGGACAAAATGATTAAACTCCAAAATGGCCCGTCAGGCAGTGTCCATGCGAAAAGCCAGATTCGGGCCCCGAGGAGCGCAGAGCCTGTCTCTTGTGGCCGAAGCCCCCGCAGCGCATAGCGCGCACATCTCCGGGGCTGGTTCCCTCCTCGGATCTCTGCAAACACCAGGTCCCCCACGTCTGGAAGCTCAGGCGCGCCCCGGCCCTTTGCCTAACCTCCCGCTGGCCTCGCAGCCTCACTTGTGGAGCGCTCGGCAATTCCCAGTCGTGAGCTGGCGCCAGTTTTAACTGTAACCACCTGCGCTCGGAGCGCAGCTAAAGCCAAGGCAAGGTCCTCTTCGCCCTCCGACTTCCTAGGGTACAGGTGCCCGGGCCGCCGCCCCCAAATGCAGGCGGCGAGCGCGCCCCAATCTTGCGGGGTGGAAGAGCGGACTCGGAACCCTGCCCCGAAGGACTCCAAGGCGTGGCACGCGCGGGCTGCAAGCGCCAACTCGGTTCCACCGAGCCACAAGGCCCCCGGACGATGCCTGCCGCCGGCGTCCCACAAGCACGGCGAGCGCGGCGCCGCGGGCCTGCGCCGCGGGCGCCCCAAGGCCTCCGCCCGGGACTGCGGGCCGCGACCGTGACCGCGGGGACCTCGGGGACCCGGAGTCGCAGGCCCGGGCACGGCGACCGCGGGTGCGAGGAGAGCGACGCGGCGCGCGTCCTTCCTGCGCGGCGAAGATGGCGGAGGTGAAGGGGCTCCGCGACGCGGACAGGCGATACAGCGGCCTCCGCCGCGCCCTCAGGCCGCCGCCCTGCTCCCTCCCTCCCCGCGCCGCTTACCGGCAGCCGCATGCGGTGAGCGCTCGGGCTCCGGCAGGTCCCCGAAAAGGTCCATGGCGCAAGCGGCGCGGCGCGGCGCGACGACTGACGCGCGGCCCGAGCTGAGGCCGGGCTCCACACCCGGGCGGCGGCGGAGGCGAGGCGAGCGCGACGCGGCCGTCAGTCACCGGGCGCCCCGGGACGCCGCCAATCGGAGCGCGGCGTGGCCAGCCGCCCCAGAGTGCCGCGCGCGGGGGGCGGGGCGGCCGAGACGCTTGCGCAGAGCCTTCGAGCGGGCTGCTCCCGCGCTGACCGCCTGCGCGCTTGGGCGCGACTCAGGCTCGCGGCCTCTCGGCGTGGGCGTTCGACTACCTCGGGTTTTGTGGAGCTGTTGGCGCCTCAGCCAGTCCAGAGTGCAGGTATGTGCGCGCAAGGGCACCTCCGACGACTCCTGACGTCCAGCGAGCTTTGGGAAGCGGCAGGTAGGCATCCTTGCGCCGCCCTGCGTGCTTCCACCCGGACCCGCTTGGGAGGCTGAGAGGCCGAGGCTTGCACGGAGCGGCCCTGTTGTCAGGTGGAAACATCGACGCCGTGAGCTGCGGCTGCGCGAGGACGCCTGCTGGACCTGCCTGCCCCCAGCGAGCCTGGAGTGGATGCCCCTGCCCAGGCGCGGCGTGCCTGCCAGTGCTGGGGAACGTAGACTGGTTCTTGCGACGTTGACGTCAGGCTGTGATGTGGATTGAAAGAAAAAGCAGGAACACCTATACATACTGCACGCAAACAAAAATAAAATTGTCCAAACAACAAAAATGAGAGGCATCTGTTATCTCGGCTAATAAAGTGACCACTGTTTCTCTACCAGTTACAAGTTTAGTATTAGTGTGGCACCCATACTGTCTGGATAAGATGTCTAGAAATTCAGTCATGCAGGGCCAGTGAGATAGCTCAGCAGACTAAGCGCCTGCTTAGGCAAATGCAGGAACCAGGGTTCGAAGCCCAGCACCACAGGCCACGCCAGCCCTGCCCTCGCGCCAAGACCTGGCGTGGTGGCACATGCCTGTAATCCCAGCACTGGGGAGGCTGAAAACAGGAAGATGACTATGATTCCAAGCTGCGTGAGAAATCCAGTCATGGAATTAACTCCTCTATCTGACACCCAGAAGCCAGAGTAAAGCCCTAGTTCCTTAAAAGATTATCCCAAATAAATGAACGCAAACTCATTTCAGAAGGCCTTTCCATTGCCTAGGTCTCCATGCCCTCCCGTGTCCCTCTTGTCTCCCTTGATGCGATTGCAATGTCTCTTGGAATCCAATGTGTTTCTGGTGCTCCCTGGCTGCTATCTTCTGGCCTGTGGGCGGGGAACGTGACCCCAGCCCCAGCAGAAATACGCGGAAGTACTGGGTCTCCACTACCCTACCTCTCTCCCACTCAGTCCCCCTCAATCTAGCTTCAGCCTGTCATTTCTCTGAAACAGCTTGCTGAGCTCACCACAAGTAGTGACATCCTACTCACACTGCATGGAATCGGCCTGTGCAGTTATCCTTTTGTGTGGATTCCAGCTGTCTTGTTGCTTGGCCTCTTTCTCTTCCAGCCTGTGGGACACATCCCTTTCCTGGTTTTATGCCCATCCCCTGGCTACTCCAGCTCTGTCTACAGGGTGAAGTATCTGTCTGGCTATTAACTGATGGAATTCAAGACTTGGTGCTACATCCTCCTTCCATGTTCCCTTCCTCAGCGGTCTCATCAATATCTGGCTTGAATTATCATTCATCTGAAACATAATTTTTTAAATTTATGTTTCCTGACACCTCCAGATCTATATGTTCAAATTAGTATGCATGTGATAGCTCCCAGATCACTCCAACACTGTCATGTTCCCAGCTGAATTCATTTTCTCTGCCCCCCCTTTCAACCTGTTCTTCCAGAATTGAGACTTACCACTGTTCCTGCTCCAAACACTTCCACAGAAGAGACACCGTAAGGTGGACCCCAAGGTCACAGTCTCCTGTTCAACTCACATGTTCCCATTCTTTTGGATCTGATTGAGACTGGTGATTTTCTCTGGCTAATAGAATCCCAGCAAAAACAGCACATGTCTGTGATTCCTTTCCTTAGGTTTGTAATAGAGTCATCCTGTTAGGAGACTTTCTCTCTCTTGCTGGTTTTGAAGAAGGAAAAGTTGCCATGGTGTTGATGGCAGTGTAGAAACATCCATGAAAAAAGGAATCAAAGGCCTTAGAGCTGATGCCCAACTAAGCTCATTCTTTCTCTCTTGAGACAGGGTCACACTACTTTGACAGAGGAAGCCTTGACCTTGTTAAGTAGCCCACACAGGCCTTCAACTCAGATTCACAATCCTGCCTTCTACCTCAGCCTCTCTGCTTTTCGGATTACAGGTGTGCACTGCTATGCCTGGCTGAAACTTTTCAACCCGAGATCCTATAGGGAATGGAATTCTCCAACAACTTTATGAGATTGGAAGTGACTCCTTTGTATCTAAGTGTAGGTGTGGCGCTGGATTCAGCCAGCCCCTTGACTACCTGCAGCCTTGTGGAGGACTCAGGTGTGCCTCAAAGTTCAGTGTCTGGAAACTGGGGGTGGAGACAGTAAGTCCATGGTGATTTGTTTTGCTACAGTGGATAGCAAATGCACCCGCCCTGACCACATCCCATCTGTATTCGCCCGCACACCGTGCAGCCATATACTGCAGTTTTTAGTTGCCCCAGTAACAGTTCTGGCTACAGTTCCTGTTACTTTTATTTTCCCTGTTATTTTTGTTTCTTAAAAATGCTGGTCACTCTGGGCGTGGTGGCGTGCGCCTGTAATCCCAGCTCTTGGGAGGCTGTGAACAGGTGGATCGCTATGAGTCTCTTCTAGTAGTGAGACCTGACCACCCTGTAGACCCTTCCCTAAAATACAAAAAAACAATAATACACTGGTCACTGATGCATACTGTAAGAGCTAATCCACAACTGACAAGAAATTCTGCCTCTATTTCCTATTGCTTATCCCATATAAGCCCTAGAACACCAGAGATCAGGGCCTGACATTTTTGTAAGGGTTGGTTCCTTGTCAGTGCTTGTCCCATGTTAAGTAAATCTGCCTTCAAATACTGGTGTTTTGGTGTTTCTGTTTGCTGTAGCATTTTGACTCCATGTCCTCAAATCTCCTGTGTCACCAAGCCACAGCCCCTTTCAGATTTGTCCCTCATCCTTTTGTCAATCCCTTGTAGTACTTCTCTCATCCCAGAACATTTTTCATGTGGATCCCTCAGCTTGGTATGTTCTCCCCTTCTGTGTAAATTCCATTTATTCCTTAGATTTCACCTGCATCATCAATTTCTTGGAAAAATCTTGTCTCCTGACTAGTGAAACCCCATTTACACACTCTGATACCACCTCCTCTATCACTTTGTCACAGTTGCATTTTATACCTACTTATGGAATTGTTTTATTGCTCACAGTCTCCCATCAGAATGTAACCTGCGGGAGGCCAGGAGCTACACGTGCCGGTTTTGCCCTCTAGCCCCTTGCTCGGAGACACTGGGTGGGTGAATGGCTACGTGTGCCGATTTTGCCCTTTAGCCCCTACTCGGAGACACTGGGTGGGTGAGTGGCTAAGTAAAGACCTCCATCTTTGATGTGATCATACTGTGTTGGTCTGACACACGCATGTAATGACATGTAGCACCACTGTAGTGACAGCATTTTCACTGCTTTAATGATGGATTCATCCTTCTCACTTACTGTTGACTGGCAGCACTGATCTGTCCCCTGGATTGGCCTTTCTGAGTGTCATCTATTTGGAGCCACGCGTGATAGCATTTCACAAAGCCATTCTGGCTGGAGCTGTGGCTCTAGCCTAGGAGTAGAGTGCTTGGTGTATACAAGACCCTCCTGCTGGGGGCACCTTGCCCTATTCCAACCTTCTCTGCTGATTGCCCAGCCTGTGTCCTATGCTAATGACCAGGTTATGTCTGCTCTGAGGGTTCCCTTGGGGTGAAACTGCCTACTGAAGCTCCTCCAAGTTCCAGGGGGGAGGGGGGACCCAGGCTGCCCAGTGGACTTGTTCTCAGTGTCCCTCAGCAGGACATGCCTCTTCCTGCCTCTTTCCTGACCCTGCCTGGGCTGCAGGGCCTGTTCAGAGCCCAGAAAGCCTGCACATCTTGACTGTTCTGGTAGAGCACAGGGACAACAAGCTTCCAGAAGTCCTAGAATTGGAGCATGGGTATACACAGAAAGCAGCAAAGTACTTCACACAGAAATTGCTGTCTGAGCCAGCCCTGAAGTCTAGTGCAGAGAAAAGCAGGATGTGGCCATGAGGCCTGTTAAGGGGGTAGAGACAGAGGTGGTGTTGGGGCTCCCAGGTAGTGCTATGAAGTTCCGGGTTGGCCCATGGGAGAACTGGGCAACGTACTTGTGCATCTGCAGTGATGGGCTTAGGAAAGGACTGGAGCTGAGGACCTGCCCCTCTGTGCAGATTCTTCTGACAAGCACCACCATTCTCTGGGGCAAAACTAAGATGCCAGTTAAGAATATAGCATTAAAATAAGTGGAAAGGGACAGGGAGTAAGATTCAAACTAATTTTGCATCAGCCACTTATGCCTATTAGGAAGTACAAGCCATAGTCCTGGGCACTGCTCGTAGGGCGACACTCAGAGACGTACTCAGCGAGGTGTCTCTAGACAGCCACGTTCCTAGCCTGAGTGAGGACAGATGTGTTGCTCTCAGGATTCCAGAACACAAAGAGGTGAATGTTTTGCAGGAAAGCTGAGCTCACAGCTGAACTTAAGTTTGGGATACCTGGGAGTGACAATGAGGGGAATTTGGGTAGATTCACTGAGCGCTCTAGAAAGGAGTATGGGGGGCCAGGGAGATGGCTCAGTAGAATAAGCGCTTGTCTGGCAAGCACAAGGGTCTGAGTTCAATCCCCCAGTTCTGCCAAAAAAAAAAAAAAGAGAAAGGAGCAGGCTGCGAGTGACACAGTGAAGCAATGTAAATAGTACAGACTTTAGGGTAGAGAGAGAAAAAAATGTGGGAGAGTAATTTATGATTTGTATCTAGATGTCCCCACCAAGCCTCCTGCAGTCACGGGGCAGCTTCTCAAGCTTGCCATGGATTCTTGGCTCAGTGCTGGGATGAGGACTGCCTGCGGTGGGCAGCTTGCATAAAACGCAAGGGAAGAAAGAGGCTTGCTTTTGCTGCTCTCTTTTTGTTCTTGTAGTCCTCCTCTGCCACGTGCCACCTTGCCGTGGAGCCAGTTAGGCACGGACTGAAACGTCCACAAGCTGTGAGCTAAATAAACCTTTCCTTCCTTAATTTAGGGCACCAGGTATTTTGTCTCAGCAACGAGAGAAAAGTAACCTATTTAAAAGGCCAGAACTTTCTATTTAGTTAAGGGTAAGTGACCCTCCTAGAATCTGAGAACGGTTGAAAAGGAAGCAAGAAAATTAGAGAGTGCTTTAAGAAGCACAAGGCTGTTGGCAGTGTTGAGTGTTGCACTGTTTGACTGAGAGAGCTGAAGGATCCGCCCAGGTGTAGGTGGGAATTCATCAGGTCCTCTACCTGAAGTTCTCAGTAGAATGGAGGGAAATGTGGCCATTGTGAAATTACGGAAAGGGCGGGAGTTGCGGCGGTGAAAACTAGAATGAAGAGTGTTGAAGAAACCTGACTGTGGAAGACACGATCAACAACCAGGGGCATCTCAGTAGGGTGTGAAAACCTATTTTCTAAGGTAGCATAGCACGGAAGGTTGGGCTTCAGAACTCGGCATCAGTGAGGAAGATGGGGTCCGCGGTACGTCTCTGAGATGTCCAAGGGTACCGTCAGGATTCTCAGGCCAAAGTGGGCAGGAACTAGAGGGGAGAGAAGAAGGTCGCCAAGTGACATCCAGTGACAAGTGACTTGGACATGGACACCTGGGGCAGAACCCGCATGGCGAAGGGGCACTACCTTCAAGGGAGGGTGCTGTTTTCCTGAGGATAGAGGAGCACTTCCTCGGGAGGTTAAGAGATGGCAGAGACTCGGGCCGTGATGCTCGTGCTTTCCGGCACATTAAATCCATGTGCTGCTGACGCGATGGGGCGAGCCCCGGCTGCACCACGCCACGGTGCGTCTCCCGCTGGGGCTCTGGGGCGCCGGATGCCCCGCGGGGACGCAGCTTCCTCTGCGGGTTCGCGGCCCGAGACAAGGAGTGTGGCGCAGCGCCCGGGCCCTTTCCCGTATTCGGCTCTCACTCTACCTGCGGCGCCCAAGTTCAAGCCCCCCAGCAGTCGCTACAAGCCGAAGGAGCCCGCCGCACCAGCCTGCCGCGGAGGCCTCTGGGAACGGCCCGGCGGGACAGGGCGGGGCCAAGGCCTGGGCTCCCCGGGGCGTTTCCGAGCATCGCCCAAAGAGGATGCTCAGGCTCCCAAATCCCTCCTGGTTCTCTTGTTTCTGCTTCCACAGTGTTGAAGGGCTCAAGTTCGGGGTACAGGGGCGCTGAGCCAGACAATGGTCTCAGCTCTGCGTCCCTTGCAGAGGCCTGAGTGCTGAGCGGAGCGTAGTCGCACACCAGAGGCTGCTGTAGCGCCCAGGTTGGAAGAGGCTGCGAGGAAGATTCGTGCAATAGAGGTGCCAGGCTGGGGTGCTTGGAAGTCGGAGGACAGGAAAAGAAGGAAACTGAGTGTGACCTCAAGACTTTGTGAGGAGTGTGACTTCAGGGCAGCCACAATGCCTTTTGGGGCCGAGGATCGGTGGTGTCATCGCTGGTAGGTTTGTGGGGACCCTGAGCACACAGATACAGGAAGCCAGAGGTGGGTAGAGGAGCCACAGAGAGGGCTAAGGACAGGGCCTTGGGGATAGGGGTCCCCCAGGGAGGCTGCAGTGGCGGGGTGGTGGTGGTGGTACGGGCCTTTGGAGTTTGAAGGAAATTTTCAGATGGAAGGATGGGAACCCAGAAGCTGAGTTAGAGCTACAGACATGGCAGGTGGATTGGGAAGAGGGTCATGAGACTGGGGATCCTGATTGTGCTTGCAGTCCCTGACTGGAGGAGAGAAGGAGAGGCGCAGGAGTCGGGGGAACCATGCTGTCAAGTAATCCTGTTTTTTGGAGAAAGGGGTGGAGGCAGACAGAAGGCAGAGAGCCAAGTCCAGGCTGTCGGGTGGGTGTGGCAGGCAGAATAACACCACCTCCTCAGGTACACCATGCCATCCCTGGAACCTTTCAGTGTGTTGCTTTTTATTTTTTTTTCAGTCAGATTTTATTGGAACATTTTAGATATACATAAAGATCACATTCATTGTAAGGAATCTGTACAATATGCTGCTTTACATAGCGGAATGTGATTAAGGATTAAGCTACATGGGCTGGTGAGATGGCTCAGTGGTCTAAAGCACCTACTTAGAACAAACTAAGCCAAGCAAAGCACAGGGACGCATTTCAATCCCCCAGCACCACATGCCAGCCAGCCCCGCCCCCTGGTGGGCTGAGCTGGCCACACACAAAATAAAATAAATAAATAAATAAATAAATAAATAAATAAATAAATAATTTTTTTTAAAAAAGGATTAAGCTACAGACCTTGGAATTAGGGAGATTATCCTGGATTATTTGAGTTGGCTGGATGCAATCCCAAGGGTCATTAAATGAAGGAAAGAGGAGACAGAGGAAAAGGTTAGAAGTTGTGACTGTGGATGCTCAGACAGGACATGTTGCTGGCTTTGAAGGTCAAGAAAGGGCCATCAGCTGGCCTCAAGCAAGAAGGGGTAAGGAAGTAGGTTACCCTCCAGCTTCTAGGAAGGGACATAGCCCTGTATGGTGACATACTGATTGGATCCCAAAGTTCCTGTGGGGAACTCCTGTGGAGCCACCAGATAATAAAGGTGTGTTTTAAGTCACCATGCTTATGGTCCTTTGCTGCTGATAAAGAGGACCAGGGACATGGTGGGAGGCCAGGCCACCTATGAGAGAGTGGGGAGGCAGTGTGAACTAACTGGCAGAGTGAGAGCCCAAGGTACTAGGCTGCACCACAGGCAGGAGCAGCTGTCACTCTAGGAGATAATGGTAGTCAACACTGTGGGAGCCATTTTTAATGGCTCTGACCAACCTTGATGATGAAGGGCGGGAGAATCACAAAGATATTCACTAGCATCAGGTGCTGGGGAAAGAATGTGTTTTGTTTAGCACCCCTCTGACACATCAGGATACAGTAATGCTCCTGAAGGCCAGAGGCCAGTTCTGGGTCAGAGGGCCTGAGGGTTTGGTCCTTGCTTTTGGCCTTGGGCAGGTCCTAGTCCCAGCAGCACTTTCCCTCAGGTCAGCCTCTTGAACCTCATCCCAGGCTCCCCCAGGGTTTTGGGAAGCTGTGGCGAGGGTGGAAATTAGAGCAGACTTATTCTTTCAGAGTGGTCCCTGGCAAATGCTCCCCAGACAGCATTGGAGCTCATCATGGTAGCCTCTGGGTATGCTGAGAGCCACAGGAACCACAGGGCTCACAGAAGGACCTGTTATCCACCCATGTCCCTGCAGCCATTTGCCTCAGTCTGAGGTGATGAAACCACCCCAGGAAAAATTCCCATTTCTCAGTTCCTCAATTGTGGATGCCCCCTTACCCCAGCAACTCAGCTAGTTGCTAAAATTCACGGCATCTGGTTGTGGCCCAGTGGCTGAGGTGTGCAGCTGAATGGCATGGAAGCCAGGGTGAACCCCAGCTCTGAAACACCTCTAGTGGCCAGGCCCTGACTGGGAGCTTTTGTAAAGGGAGAGCTGGGAAAGCTGTTTTTGAAGCAAAGGCACATGGCCCAAGAGGAAAGCCAGACATCAGTCCTACATCCTTACATCTACCACTGCCTAGGCAATGCCAACTCGAGAACAAGCTGCTCTGGGGCCTGGAGCAGGCAGATGAGCTAACCATGGCACTGACTGCTGCTGGCTGTCCATCCCATCACCCTCTCTGTCCCTGGGGGTTCTGACCTCCTGGGCCCAGTTGACCTCAGGTTCAGGCTACTTGGGACTATGGCACCCTCACTTCAAGCCATGATCTACCTGGGATTCCTTCCCCTGAAGTCAAGAAAAGTGACAGACTAACACAAGTAGAGTGTGTGTCACATGCAGGAACCCTGTACCACTTCTTTGAAAGATACTTCCAAGCCAGAGGACTAGCAGATGGCCATCAGTGCTGTTATTCCCCAGAAACTGGTGAGCAAAAGAATACAGGGACAGGTCACTTCCCTATTACTGTTACCCTGGAGCAAACCTCACACCAATGGAGTTGTTCTCCAGGACACAGAGGATTCCAGGGAGAGGAGGCCTGGCCTGAGGGCCTGCCCAGCAATTGGGAGGGCTCCATCACCACCTGACTGATGATAAACTGTGAGAGAATTTAGAAAACATTCACTAGCATCACTAGGAGGGGAAAATGTACTCCATTTAGCATTTATTCTTCAAAGACATTAATGACACCACACCAGGGATACCTCAAAGGTACCTAACCCCAGAGTCCTTTATTTAATTCAGTTGGCAACCAAGTATGCAAACTCAAGTGTGCTACAAGCAAGCCTGTACAGAGCTGCTCTGAGTGCTGCTGCGGGCGCTGCCTCTCCTGGTCTCCTACCTCAAGTGGCAAATTTAAGCTTCTATTAAGTCCAAGGCTGTCAGGACCGAAGTGGCCCTGCCTAGGACTAGAGCCCAGGCCCCAGGAGAGAACCAACACCACCCCTGTTCACCTCTGCCAAAGAGTCACAGAGTGCCTGGGAAGGCTCGAACAGGTGAAAGTCAGCCAGCCCTCCCAGCTCTAAGCAATTTCTGCTGTCCCAGCTCTTCCCCTCCATCCCCCCCACAGCTGAAGGGTTCATTAAAGTGCCTCCCTCAGGAAACAGGGGCTTCTCTGGGCTGGGCATCAGGGACTGCCCTCAAGTCATCCATGGAAAGAGGACAGAACTGAGAGACAGCTTAGGCCTGCCCCTCACCTGATCCCCATGGGAGACAGACAGGCTTGGAAAGTTACAGCCCACACCACAGGTCCCTGCTGGTGTTGGTCACCAGGGCCTCCAGACACACTGGGATATCTGGGCCACCGTCAGGCTGTTCAAGGCCTCAGGCACCGAGCCCCGTCCCTCAGCAGATGCCCGACTCAGCTCCCCTTCGGGGACTACCTCCAGGTCAGAGCAGAGGTCGTCCGTGGGGGAGAAGGGACTGGGCAGTGGAGAGCCCGGGACCCCAGTTGGACTGGCCAGGGCATCCCCTAGCAGATCGTGGAAGCTGCTGCCCTCACGCAGCGGCATGGACTCCAACAGGTGGTTAAGGAGCTCGGCTGCGACCGTGGCGTCGATGGCCTGGCAAGTGGACACGAACGTGTGCACCTCGTGCATGCACTGGATGTAGCCGGCTGCGAAACGCTCGCTGGCTTCCGCCTGTAACTGTTCACGCTCTGCGCCACGGACCCAAGGGCAACAACGCGATGAGTGGCGACAGAAAGGCCCGCCCGGCCCGGGGAGAGCCCCCCGCGCCCAACCGCCACTCACCGCGAACCCGGCCCCGCAGCGCGCCTTGCACGCGCCGCACCGTCAGCTCCAGCACTTCGGCGTTCTCCAGCTTGGCCTGCACCTGCGGGGGCCGGGTGGTGAGCGCGCCGCGCACCCAGGACCCGCGCACCCCGCACCCGGCGCCCGCCGCACCTCGGCGCCCGCCAGCAGCAGCCGCAGCTCCTGCAGGCTCTCGTTGATCCGCGCGCGTCGCTTCTTCTCCACCAGGGGCTTCCGGGCCTGCGGAAAGTGGGCGCTGAGACCCGGCCTCGCGCAGCCGCCCGCAGCCCGCCCGGCCCCCGGGCCGGCCCGAACCTTGCGGTCCCCTCGCATTTCCCAGCTGTCCTCATCCTCGCGGCCCGCACGGCCACGGCCGGGCACTTGGTGCGGAGCCATGGCCCCCGAGCCGGGAATGGCGAGCGTCTGCACCCCGCGCCGCCAGGCGACGGCTGGGACAGAGCGCTGGCCGCCTCAAGTCTTCCGGCCCTCGAAGGCCCCGCCCCATTTATAGGAGCTTATTTGCATCTGAATGCCTTCATTGGCTGTGTGGATCCCGAGCCGCCTGCCGCGAGGCGCTCTGCGGCCAATAGGAACGGCGCGCTTTGTCCAGCCCCGGCCGCCTGGCAGCTGGCGGGGCGGGGCCTGGGCCCGGCCTTAGTGACCCCGGGGGCACCTCGAGGGGGCGGTGACCCGGGACTGCGCCCGCTGACGCTGCTTCCCTCCCTTAGCTGCTCGAGGAGCCGGTCTGCCGAGTGTGAGACAGGGGCTCTCCGCGCGACTGGGGCTCTCTGCGCGACTCCCCGCGTGAGCATCCTTGCGACGTCCCGCGCTCCCTCCATACGTCCACCCTGTGTGCCTTCTCTTCCCCGATTCAGCCCTAGCCCCAGTCCAGACCTTGGTCTCCTGACCCGGGGCAGGCCAGGTGGGCGCGAAGTCCAGGAAGATGGGGGCCAGTTGGACAGTGGGGTTGGATTAGGGTTAGGGTCACGGCTCTTGCAGACGCCTGCAGCCCCACACTCCCAGAATCTGGAGGTGGGGCAGGGAACTAGGGTCCCTCCCTGGGCTCTCCCCCTCTTCTTTCCTGGTTCCCTCTTAATACTCCTAATACGCATCGTTTTTCCCTGTCAGCACCCCACCCCCTCTGAGCACCTCTATTTCTCTGTCCCCTTTAACACCCTACTGTCACCTTTCCTTGCTTCCTCCCTCTCATTCCTCCTCGGCCCCCACCCTTTGTGTCCCTGCCTCCCAAGTCCCTTTGGGAAGCAGGGCGTTCCAGTCAGCGGAGTCCTCAGTGTGAGTGTCCCGTAACCCCCCCCCCCCCCCGCCCTGCGGTGGAGCTGCCGTCTGGCCCGCGTAACTTGATGCCCCTGACAGTTGGCAGCTGCAGCCGCGCCAAGAGCGACAGGTGCTGGCCGCGCCTTTGTCTCCTCCTCTTTGTCCAGGAGGCGGCGGGCACGCTTGTGTCTGCAGATGCCCGCGACCCCAGGCCTGGCCGCCCATCTGCCGGCCCCACCTCGCCGCGGGGAGTGCGTGGGCGGGGGTGGGGCAGGACCTTGCCCCTTCCACCAGGGCTGGTGGGTGCCATGCCTTCTCTACTAGGCCCTTGCACACACCTGGTCTTCTGGGAACACCTCAGTTTCCTAGGGGACCGTGCTGTCCCCCCCCCTACTCTTCCTATGGGGTCAGTACTACTCTTCTGTGCTGGGATTGTTGCGGTCTGCCTTGAGCCCCTCCGACACCCTTCTTTGAGAGTTTAGCATAGGACACCCTGACCCCAATGAGCAGCTGTATGGGAAGGGATGGTAAAGGGTGGCCCTAGTCCTGGGGAAGGGGAATACCTCTGAAGAGTGATGGCAGGGTGGCAGGACTGGACAAAAGACTCCCCCCCCCCACCTTCCCAAAGATGGGTCTGATGGACCTTTAGCTTCAGGGTGGGCGAACTGTGAGAAAGTCACCTTCCAGGCCTATTGGAACCCTCGGGGCTCCTGAGCACACCTACCTGTTCCTAGTCTGCCTTCAGCCTAGCCTGTGTGTTCAACTGGACTCCCCTAGCTGGTCACCCACACCCCCTGTTGCCCCAGTCTGCCCCCAAGCTCAAGAGCTGGGCCCATCCACCCTCTGGGGCTCTTCAGAGACTCTCCTTGGGCAAAGGCTGACAGGGTGGGGTGGGTCCCAAGGGACCACAGAGCTGTCTTTCCTTAGGTGTCCCTCCCAGGAAAGGAGACTCCCAAGTGAGGACAGCAACAGTTCCCTCACATGGAAAAAGTGAGACAGGAAGTAACAAGTGCAGCAATATTTCATCCACTCCCAAGTGTGCAAACTGCTGCATCCTCCTCCCATTATCTGAGAGAACAAGGCTAAACATGTTTCAGAACTGCATAAAACACACTTCACACAGGGACAGCAGGATCAGGGTCCTGGGGAGGCCTCTGAGGAAAGACCCAGGGTGGGCCACCTTGTTAACCGAGGATTTGCATGCAGGGAGCAGAGGAGGACATGATAAAGGCAAGTGGGGGGGGGCAGGGCACAAGGAAGTGCAGGAAAAACAAGACATTGCCCAAGAGAAGAAATGTAACCTTAGCACAACTGGGCTTAGGAGCCAAGAATTCTTTCACAGTCACAACAATGAAATGCTATAAATTTCCAAGATTTAGCACCACCCTACACAGAAGGAAGGCTTGTTCTTGGTTATAGGACATCAAAGGCTGTGGGGGAGAGGAGACTGTCTAGAGTTAAAGGAAAGAGAAGTAAAGCCAGGGAACAAGGAGCACAAGGCTAGAGCAGGGCATTCCAGTCAGCAGAGTCCTCAGTTGGATTGGAAGTCGCCTGCGGGCCCATTTGTGACATCAGCTTTAGTTTCCTTTACTGGGCCCACTGATGAGTGGCTTGACTTTTCTGTCCCAGAAGCCTGGCTACCCCATCTTGGGCTGCCACACCCGCCCTCCTCCCCCCAGCTGCCCCACTTTCGAAGTGTGGCTGAGCACAGCTTCCTGGACATCTGGACCTTTTGATCTTCTCGAGCCAGGAACAGAGAGCAGCAGAGGCTGGGCAGAGTCACGGTGGCCACAAGGGGACCAGGTAGCAGTGTGAGTA
Source organism: Octodon degus (assembly GCF_000260255.1). Taxonomy (NCBI): domain Eukaryota; kingdom Metazoa; phylum Chordata; class Mammalia; order Rodentia; family Octodontidae; genus Octodon; species Octodon degus. The sequence continues at coordinate 8,120,883 of NW_004524665.1, forward strand.
GCGCGCAGGCCATAAATCCCCAGGGGAACAAAGGCAGTGCCAGCCTGCAGCCGTCTGCGCCCTGATGGGCAACCTGCCTACATCACTGACAGGACCTCCTTTTGGTCTGGAAGTAAATGAGATCGTGGCCTTGGGGTTGGAGGGTGAGGGAAATGCACATAGGTCCAGGCAAGCCCTTGGTTTTGTGAGCAGCGGCTCTGAGGGTGGTGTGCAGAGCTGTGCTGGCTTGGTTTTTTTTTTTTTTTTTTTTTCTTTTTATTGTCTTCTTGAGGCAGGGTCTTGCTATGCAGCTCAGGCTGGGCTTGAGCTCATTTTGTACACTAGGATGATCTCAAATTCACAACGATCCTCCTGTCTCAGCCTCCCAATTGCTGGGCTTACATGCCTGCGCCACCATACCCAGCCTGGCTAGGCCTGTTGGATCCTGCAGCAGCACTTGGCAGGAGACAGCTGGCTTTCCAGAGCTGGAGTGTAGGATGGTTCATTCCTCTACTCCAGTCCCAGCCTCCACCTCTGTGGCCAGGTTTCCTAAGGTGCCATCACTGTAGAAAGGTCCAGAGTGGGGGGCTGGGGCCAGAAGTGTGTATCGTTGACAGGGACACAAAGCATCTCTGCGTGGCATGCCCGCTCCTGTCTTCAGCACTGTGGTCAGCACACAGGCGGCAGCTGCTGCAGAGGAGGGGGCAGGAGGAGGGGACAGAGTGGATGCTGGCTTGGTGGGGCCATCTGCATCAGAGAAAGCTCATTAGGGCACGGCCAGGTGTGGACAGAAGGGACAGTGCTGTGGACAGGCACTGTCCCAGGGAAGCCTCCAAGAGGCTCGGGAAGCAAGGATTTCCCCTTGCAGAACTCTAGGAGTTCTGCTGGAAAAGCTCCAGTGGCTCTCTTTCAGCCCTAGCAGTTTCTTGACTGTGTTGCATTAAATGCACGCGCACTTGGCTGCCGGCCCGCCCTGAACAGCAGAGCCCGTGCTCAGCCCACGCGAGGCCCCAGGCTCGATCCCCAGCAGCACTCAACAAACAAGAAGTAAGCATACGAGTGAAAATAAAAATATACCTGCTTTATTTACCAATTTTCTAAAAGGCAAAAAAGTCATAAAAAGACAAAAGCAGTCACACAAGTATATTGCACTGGGTGAAGGAAGTTTGGTTCGCACATGAACAAACCACTTGTCCGGCAAGGCTCAACAAATCATTACACAAACTCAGAGGGCTTATTTACGTAGCTTGTCAGGAATATATGAAAAGAAGGCTCAGTTTAAATAGAAAGTTCTATGACACCCGTGTAGGCACACACACCAAAGCAAACAGGACTGGTGCTTGGCGGCAGAATGTAAACAGGTCCGCAACATTCTCCTAGTAGGTCAGCTTCTTAGCAGTTGACAATCAATGAGCATATATTAAATAATAAAATAACGCTGAGGATGAACACTCATGACAGTAGAGAACGTTCTGGCAGTCTCGTCTTTAGTTAAGGTCAGGGTAGCCTCAGTCTTCATCTACCCTTAAGGTCTGGCTGTCGAGGCAGGCAGCAGTCTGTAACATCTAACTTCCATAAAAGATGAGTTCCTACCTTATCTGGGGCATCTTTAGGTGATGTTGCTTTGTAAATTTAAAAATTCTTCATTTAGGAGGCTGAGGCAGGAGGATCACTGTGTGTTTGAGGCCAGCCTAAGATACACACTGAATTCAAGGCCAGCCTGAACTACATAGCAAGACCCTGTCTCAAAACACAAACAAACGAAAACAACAAAAGTTTTTGCATTTTGTAAAAAGTAGGATTAATATTCAGGCATGAAGTAGTTTACTGTGCAATCCAGCGGTGGACAAGGAGTTGTGCCTTTCTCGGAGCTCTGTCTCTGTCAAGGGACAGGACAGCCTGTTTCCTTTCCAGCGTCAGGAACTTGGGCAGTTCTCAGCTCGGTGGCCCTGGCTGGTACTTTCTCCTTCATACCAGGCACTAATGTCAGGCTTTCCCGAACAGTCTCCGGGATGTCTGGGGCAGTGTAAGGTTTGGTAAAGCTGGGCAGGGTAGCCTCCTTCTCCCCAGGCTCAGGTGACCTGAATGCCAACAGTGCTGGTTGGTGCCAGGCCAGAGCCCAGAAACTACATCCCATGCTGGCTCACGACATGGGGTCAGACAGCCTGTGAGTGTGTGGGCATGGGTGAGCGCAAGGGACCCTGGGAGCCAAGACGTGCACTGTGCTCTGTGGAAGGGCGCTGGCTCTGCTGGGCTGGAACCAACGTCCGAGCTCCAAGTGAGGAACAGACACAACTGGGTCTCCAGTGTCAAGGGCAGAGCCTGGTTCACAGCAGGGCCTCACCATGAAGACAGGACATGGCTGATAGCATGTTCTCTATGGGTTGGCCATGATGGTCTAAAAAGGATACGAGCATGGTGTAGACATGTAGGAGGGTCTGTGTGGGCATGAGCCCTGTGGAGCTAGTCACACAAGCCCCTGGGTCAAGTCGTCCAGAGCCAGCTCAGTGCAAACAAAAGCCGTGTCACACCAGAAGATGCGATGGCACTGCTGCACACACTGCCAAGGACGCCAAGGGCATGCTGGAAGGAGGTCAGGGAGGCTGTTGAGTGCCGGCAACACCTGGCTGGATGAATGACAACTTCTGTAGACAAAGTCCTGAAGTGGCAGCGATCTGACCCAAGCTAAACATGCTTGGGAAGGCTTTGGAAGCAGGAGCCCTCCGCTCAGAGCTGCACCCAGCTTTCCGGTGACTTGTCACAGCCTGGCCTCATGTCTTGGGCTATCCTTCAGGGGCCAGGAGATGCTGGCACACTCAGCGGAAGCCCAGTTACAGCCAGAGACGTCTTGTGAGCCCTGGAGCCACTTCCCTCACAAAGAAGACTCAGTCCCCTCCAGCTCTACAGCAGCCCAAGTCTCAACCATCCCCCTGACTCCGTACTTATATTTTAAATATGAAAATGTGTTTTTGTTGAGACCCTTCTTCCACAGCCTGAAGTCATCCCTTCAGAAAACTTCTTTTTATAAGACAAACAAACAAGCAAACGGAGCAACATAAATATGTCCACTTCATGAGAAACAAATGTGAGGGTCTTCCAAGTCTCCCAAGCGCCATCTAAAGTGCATCACGCTGCCACACAGGTTACGTTTGCTCTTCCTGCTTGTGGCCCAGGGGGTGTCCTCTCTCCTGCTCTTTGGTGTCTAAGGCGTCGCTAAGTCCCAGGGAGGGAATGTCTTCCTCGTATGGCATGCACAAGTTGCCTTTCTCTTCGCTTTCACAGTAAACACATTCCTTAGAAAAAAGGGGACCTCAGTGAGACACCTGACCCAGTATTGTGCAGTATGTGTAAAGACTGAGGCGTGACAACTGCAAGGACAAGGCCAGCCTGGGCAACTCAGGAGACTCTGTCTTAAAATGAAAAAGTATTTCTTTGCGTCTTTTGCAGTACTGGGGATTGACTTTGGCCCTGTGCCCTGAGCTATTGGCTAACTCTTTTCAACACTTTAAAGAAAAAAAAATTATGGTGCTGAGGATCAATCCTAGGGCCCTGCAAATGCAAAGCAAGAGCTCTGCCACTGAGTCACCCCCCCCAGTCTCCCCCTAATTTTTTTTTTTTTTTCTGAGAGACTTACTATCTATTTCAGCCTGGTTCTGAATTCATGGCAATCCTCCTGCCTCAGCTTCCTGAGTGCTGGGATTACAGGTGTGTACCATGCCTGGCTTCAAAATGAAATTTTAAAAAGAAGCTCAACAATCCCTGGTTCTTTTTTTTTGTTTGTTTTGTTTTGATCCCTAGTTTTAAGTCCCAGTGCTAGGGGAAAAAAATCAAGGTGCCTGTGGCTGGTGTCAGTTGTCATAGCTGTGAGGTTGCTCACAACAGAGGCAAAGCCAGAGCAAGGGAGTTGGATTCTGGTCAGGAGAGAGATGCCGAGCTAACTGGAAGTGCTCACAGCCCCCTGCAGACAAAATGCTGCATCAAGTGGAACGAGGTGTGCCAGTGTGTGCAATTAGACCAGGCTTTTGGGAAAGGGCACCCAGGAGGCTGCAGGGGACCTACCGCTGACCCATCTGTCCTTCCCCTCCTCCAGGAAGTGAGCAGATACTGGAGACCACTGTGAGGTGGCTCTGAGCAGGAGTTACTGTTAACCAACCAGCTTTCCATGTTTACTGGTGAGCCTATCCCAGCCTCGGTTCCTTGTCTGGAGGTGGACGCCAGACTCAGTACCCGGCTCAGGCCTGCAGTGGCCTGTGAAACTGGGACACCTCAAAAGACCAGATCAGGCTGCAGCTGTGGATGCCTGGCTCCACCCTCAGCTAGGTAGACTGAGCTGCGGGTCTCTTCATCCTGTGGCGAAGGCCTCCTGGAGATGGCAGCCCTCCTCAATTAGCATCAGGTATTGCTTGGAGATGCCCTTGAAGGGACTCCCAAGTCCCGCCCAGATTCTTGCATCTTTTTCAGTATCCCCCTCCTTTGCTTTAAAATCTAATAATTGTGGCTGCCCAGAGAAGTTCCTGGTCTTAACCCAGAGAACTATGAATTCTATGAGGGGGTTTGGATCCACCCAGAGTCCTGCAATCATTTTATTTGTCTCATTTATTTAAGCTGTCCCCATCCACTGGCTTAGGAAGTTATAGGCCTGATCAATCCACAAGGTCAATATTAACTCTATAGGTGGACTCAGGAAGCCTGTGACTTCTGAGCAGGGAATAAGGCACCTTGGGCCCCTCACTGCTGCTGACATGTCACAAGGACGCCCGCAGCAAGGTGCTGAGGCTTCCGGCTCACAGCCAGGACCCCAAGAGCCTTCTGTGTCACACGAGAACCTGAGCTGGGCCCGCCCACTGAGCAGCTCCCCAACCCCTTACTTCTGGTCTCTGTGCCGCATGAGCAGCGGGTGAAGCTGCCAGATCCTGGGGTTATGTACTGTGCCACAAGTGAGAACGGCTGAAGGAAGCCAGAGCAAGGAAAGTGGATTCCCAGCAGAGGATGGGCAGTGTGAGGGTCCCAGGAGCTAGAGCACAGGAGAGCAGGGGTGGAGGGGCAGAGAACAGGGAAGAGGCAGCAGATGTGGGGTCGTCTGTGTGACTGCGCTGCCTGCTCTGACTGCGTGGGATTTGGGCCGAGAGGCGCTGTGATTTCCCTGGGGTGGGGCCGTGGGGGGGGCACAGGCAGCCGTGAGTGGCCGGGAGGCCTCTGGTGTGGAGGTGCAGTGCCTTCTTGTGGGCTGGGCTGCTGGGGTAGCTGGTCCTGGTGTCCCAGGGCCGAATGCTCTGCTCTGTCATGAGAGGAGAATGCAGGCGGCTATGCAGCCAGAGCAAGTGGAAGAAGGGGGCCCTGTGCGAAGCAGGGAGGGAGGGGGCAGCGCTTTCTCTGGGGATCATCAGGAGCCGGGTTTTGGATATGTGCAGTCCCACAGGGAGCTGGGCATGCTCATGAACACCTGTGATCCCAGCACTCTGCAAGGCTGACAAAGGAGGATCAAAACCTGAGTCCAGCCTGGGCAAATTATCAAGACCCTATCTCAACATAAAGAATTAAAAAGGGCAGAGATGTAGCTCAGACAAAAGCCCTGGGTTCAATCCCTAATCACCCCCACCCCCTCCCCCCCCAAAAAAAAACACTTCCCAGGGGACAGGCCTGGAAGTCCAGAATGTGTGCATACACTCCAAGTCCCAGCCCATCAGGGAGTCTGGACAGAGAGGAGGTGCAAATGCCAGGCCCAGGCCGAGGAGACCCAGAGGCCGGGGAGATACCAGTTGTCCAGGACGAGAGTGGCTGTCACTGGCTGCAATGGCCTGCACTGACTGGAGCAATGTCATCATGCTCAGGAGCTAGGGACCTGCAACTGTGACAACCACAGTTGTGGTGGGGTGAAGTTGCCTGGCATCAGGAGAGTGATGGGCCAGGGGCACTTGTGGGTTTGAACTCTCAGGAGAAGGGCAGCGAAGAGCCAGCACTGAATTTTTTACTGATAGGAAAGGGGTTTGGACTTATTGAAGAGAGAAGAGAAGTACAGAAAGGGCCAAACCTCACACTTCAGCAGGCACCTGCAGCCACCCCATCCAAGGCTGGAAGAGCGTGCGCTTGCAGGGCCTTTTTCTTTTCTAAAATAAATACTAAAATGTTTCAATTTCCAGGGCTGTTGCAGAGGCACGCAGTACAGGACAGTGCAGACAGCACAGAAACGAGAATCCCCTTGGAGTGGGCGGTGGCGCCACTGGAGGGTGGGGCGGAGCTCACCGTCACGTCGATGGCTGAAGGCAGGCCGCCCATCTGCATCCACGGGTGCACCTCAAGCAGCTCACGCCTCTGCTCCTCCGAGAAGCGGGGCTGGTTCTTCTGCAGCAGCTGCAGCTTCTCTCTGTCCTCCCTCAGGACCAACTCCACATCCCTTCCCAGAGAGGAGGACGGTGAGTGTATGATTCTTCTCCTACCCACGGGTGCCACCCTGACCACCCATGTCTGGCCCCAGCCTAGAGACAGACTGACTCTCCCCCAACTGACAGAGTCCTGGCCCCCTGCTTTCCTGCTGTGCAGCTCCTGCTGTGGGCGAGCACAGGGTCCTCACAGGGGCAAGGGAGACAGGGTCTTCAGCTCTGAGGCAGCCAGAGAGACAAGACGCCTCCTTGTGCAGCAGAGCACAAAGCTGTCATGGTGCCAGGCTTGGGACCAGGTGTCTGTAAGACGTGGCTCCCCGGGTACCTGCCCCTTCCAAGGGTGACCTCCTGCTCTGGGGCTCCTCAGCCCTGCCCTTCCCGGGCCCCAGGGAGGCCTGAACAGTTACCGGGAAGGCAGCTGGTATGTCATCATGACGCTGTCGTCGGCGTCTGCCATCAGCAGCCAGATGGGGTCCTGCAGGACGTACTTGATGAGCTGCCTGCCCTCCGTGTCTGCCTTCACCTGTGCTCTGTGGTTATTCTCTGAGGAGTCGATGCTTCCAAAGTATTTGCTGCTGTGACTTGTGTCACTGCTGCCTGTGGAACCACGAATGAGGCAAGTGAAGCCTGTGTCACAGGAGAGCAGCCCGGCAGGGGGTGCTTATGTGGTCACAGTGTGCAGGCTGGGGTCACTTCCAGTGCCTTAAGGACCTAGATGATTAGAACTTGGAGATCCGCTGCCCTGGGGTGGGGATCCTCGCCTGGGGCCCAGAGTGAGGGTGTGGGGCTCTTGAGCCCGGCCCTTTGCGTCTCAAGCTGCAGCCCTTGTATCAAAGCCGGTGAAGAAGCATTGTGACCTAGGTGGAGGAGCAGCCTGCAGTGCCCCTTGAACCTGGCACAGGCCTGGAGCCCAGGGAACAGGGAGCTGAGATCTGAGTATGGCGTGTGTGTCATCAGTGAGGTGACGGCCACTAAAGGCCTGCCAGTGGGTGTACATCTGCACAGACAAGGCTAACTTGGGGATGAACTGCTGCCAAGAGCCCAGGGCGAGGGCTGCCAGGGCTGAGACCTGCAGCGACGCTGGAACCAGAAGTGAACAGGCTGGCTGTGGATCTCTGATGGCCAGGCCCTGAATGTACCCAGGACACGGGCAGGACACGTGTCTACACGTGTGTCCACTGTGCTCCACTGGGGTCACTGGGGAGCGCAGGTGAGGTGGCCCTGAGCAGATGCTGGCCTATGATTCTGGTGCCAACCCATGACCTTGTCCCCGTACCTGGCCCGCTTTGGGACACTTCGCAGCCCAGGGAGCTGGAGCCCAGGGAGTCCGAGGTGGCAGAGGCCCCACTTCCTGATAAGGCTGACCCTGTGGCCGAGCAGAGGTCCTCATTGAGCAGGAGGTTGAGCAGGTCGCTGGATGTGGAGAAGGCGTCGCTGTTCTGAGTGTCTGAGGGTTCGTCTTGCTGGGGGGAGCACAGGGAGAAGACAGCAGAGTTTGTGGGGACAAAGTCCCAAGAGGATGCACACTGGGAGGCTGAGGGTGCCAGGGCCTGGGGAAGTAGGTGAGGGTTTCACTGAAGCCATCTGCAAGAAGAAGCTGAGGACAGTGCCCCCAAGTGGTGGGCTTTGGCTCTGGTGAAGAACCTAGGGGTCCAGGCTTTCTTGACCAGCAGACATGGAGCAGGGGAAGGTTGGCCACACCTGGGGTATGCCTCATGGTGTCCCAGGCCCCTGAGCCCAAAATTTGGTGGCAACTCTGGCCCTGGGGTCCTGGAGGGCTGTCCAAGACCTCAGAAACAGGACCTCAGAGGGTGGGAGACGCCTACAGACCCAGTGTGTGACTGTGCAGCTGATGTGGCTGCACACCAAGCTCCTGGGAAACACTAGCGCAGCAGAGTGCCACACGGGTGCTCAAGGCTTGGGGCACAGACCCAGGGGCCACACTGCCCTTCCCTTCCCTTCCTCCCCTGGAGCCAGGCTGTCTGCCACCTCGTTCCACGAAGGCTGAAGCTGGTACTTGGCCCAAATGTGTTTTCCTGGAGGACTCACTGGAACATCCCAGGCCCATAAACCTCCAGCTGTGTGCTGCTGTCATTTCACAGGGGAGTGCTGCTGTCTGCACTGCCCTGACCAGGCAAGCTGCTGCCCTCTGCTCTGATCCCAAGGTGAGCTGCTGACTCCCATAGGGTCATGCAGCTGGGCTCACTGAGGTCCAGCACCGTACGGCTGGGAGGAACCTCAGCCCACCAGATACCCACACCCGTACTGGCCTTGGAGCCCCAGGATCCTTACTGTTGGTGGCGCCTTGGGCTGCTGGTCCCGAGCAGGTGCGCAGTCTGGGCCAGCTGACACTGTCCCTATGGCCCCTGTGCTGCCCTCAGGTGCCTCCTCCAGCTGTAGCAGGTTGAGCTGCAGGGGTGAGCTGCCCCGAGACTGGAAGAGTGGAGGGGAAGTCCTGCCCGTAGCCACCGTGGCTGATGGTGGGGTGGCGGGGGTGGCTGGGCAGGAGCATGGCTGCTGGGGTAGCGAGGTCCTACTGGGGAACTCAGGCTGGGAGGTAGGCGTCATTTCACAGGGGAGTGTGGGGTGGTCCGGAAAGAAGGCCTGAGGCAGGCTTGTGGGGGCTGGGAATGGGTAGCTGGGGAGCATGAAGGCCATGACGGGGGCCACGGGGGTGGGGAAAGGCAGGGGCTGCACTGCAAACTCATGCTGGGTGCCCATGGCCATAGTGGGCACTGCAAAACCGGCATGGGGTGCTGCTGGCGGTGGTGCCATGGTGCCTGGCACTGGCACTATTCCTGGTGCTGGGAACACAGGCAGGGGGTAAGAAGGCACCGGGGCAGGGAAGGGCACTGCAGGGCAGCTGGACTGAGATGTGTCTGATGGCGACCAGGCCGTGGCATTCAGGCCCATGAGTGGGGGCCGGTGGGGCGGGGGCCCCCCAGATCCCGTGCTCTCAGAGGAGTCCCGAGGCTTGGCCCGCTTAGACTTTAGTTTTCTGTTCTTGCCAGTTTTTTTCCAAGAGTCTATTCCAGAAGCATTTCTTAGTCCAGGAGCCGCTGAAATGTGGGAAAAACAACAGTTCAAATTAAAAATTCATGTTCACATCACCTCTGAGCCTCCAGGGACTGTGGGGACCAAGGACCCCTCTGCAGTACTGTGGGGACCAAGGACCACTCTGCTGTGCAGGGCAGCACTCTTCCCCCCCACCCCCCTGCCCGGCATTACCATGCCTCTCCTTCAAGACAAGCAGTATTCAAAGGGCCCTATTGGTCCAACACAGAAATAAAGACAATTGAAAAGCTGGCAAGTCTCTTGTTTCCCAAGACCTAGACCAGAATTTTGGTTTGTGAAACCTAGAAAATGGGCCACAAGCCTCATCTAACTTCCTCATCTTTCCGTTTGACAGCTGCTGTTCTTAAAAAGAGGTTTTCAGCTTCACTATCAAAGCCTGAGCAGAGCCAAAGCTCAGAGGATGACTCCAGCGTGGACACTGCGGTCCCCAAGGCACACGTGCTGGAGGCGTGGTCCCCAGTTCTGGGGTCTCTGGAGGATGTGAGGTCGCTGAGGGCGTGGCCTGGGTCTGGGACCTCTTGCCTTCCTTCGCTTGGAGTCTGGGCTGCCCTGAGGTGAGCTGCTTTTCCACTACACATCCCACCAGGAGGTCCTGCCTTGCCCCAGGCCCAAAACAACAGAATCAATTGTCAAAAACCATGAGCCACAAGGGCCCTCTCCTCCTGGTCAGCTGGGTCTCAGGTATTTTTATCACAGTGATGGAAAGCCGAGTGACAGTCACATTCGCCCCAGAACCTCATTCGTGCTTTCTGATGGCAGGTGCTGCTGAGACAAGGCCTTTTCCAGGAGGACAGGGGGCTGAACCTTGATGGAAGGGCTCTGGGTGTGTGCTCGGGGCCCAGGGGGCCCCAGGAACCTGCTTCCCTCCCTCCAGGCAGAGGAGCTGGAGCCTTCAGCAGAAGGTGTGGGCTGTCTCCTGTCCGTAGGGCCAGGGGGTTCTGCAGCTTGGTCATGCTGATGGCAAGCAGGCAGCCCAGCTGTTGCGATTCAGATCTGAAGTGGCTCCCGCACTCGTGTGTGAGGAAGGTGCTGGCTTGTGGGGCGCTGCGCTCACCAGCAGAGTCACACCCTGAGCTCTGCAGCTGAGTGTGCTGTTGGAAGGAGGGCCTTGCGTGGAGGTGGCCGCTGGGACGCAGACATGACCCAGGTGCCTGTGTTCCTGTCCCCAACGCCTCCTGGCTCCCTGCCCCCAGATGTCACAGTGAGCAGCCTTTCCTCGTTCCAGGCCCCACTGCCACCTTGGCCAGCCGTGAGCCTGATAAGCCTCTCCATGAGCTGTGCTGCTGAGTACTCTGCCCCAGTGATGGCACAGAAAAGCTAGCTGCTATGGAGCCGAGTTGGGAGAATCAGTTCTACTTGGCAGTTTTCCTACTGGAAACCTGCCCCCTGGAAGGAGCTGTGGCTATAGCTCTGGGCCTCTCAGTGCCTAGGTCTGGGCAGACTGCCGTGAGCAGCTGTGCAGCCAGGGCACGAGCACTCCTGTAGGGGTGCAGCTCTGCCCCGGCTGGCGCCTTGCCTATGGGGTGCAGCAAGTGGCTGGGACAAGGCTCTTGGATCAGAAAGAGGGTGAAGAGGCTAGGCTGTTTCAGTTCACTCCTTGACTCCAAGCACCCACGGGCTTCTGGCCTGAAGGGTACCTTCACGTACCACGGGGCCTCAGGAGTCTGCAGCACAGGCCTGGGGCCAGCCTGGCGGGAGAGGGATGGCCATGCTCCTTGTCCTTGGGGCCAGGTTGGTGAGGGAGTGGGTGGCCATGCTCTGCGTCCCCTGGGGTCTTCTGCCTGCTGCTCAATAGAACACGCTCACGCCTCTAGGGCTGGGGGTGCTGCTTCTCCAGGGTCCTGTCTGGAGGCCAGGTACAGGTCTCCACCCTCAGGAAGTTCCCCAGCAATGGCTCTGAGCAGCATTCTGCAGGGCTGGCCTGGGACTACGTCCTTTTGGCAGTGCCATTCTCTTGGGGACAAGAGGCTCCATCCTTGAAACATTCCCAGGCTGCAAAGCCCTACAGAATCAGCCTGTGTCACCATGGGCTGTGTGACACACAGACGCATCTGGGCTAGGGACACATTAGGTCCTGAGACTAGCTGGTCTCCATAACAGAAAACAAAGTGCTTTGGAACCCCGAGTTAGTTGGTGTCACTCCTCACCGCGCTCGCTCAACTGCCCCCTGGACCTCTCCTGCAGGTAGTACTGGCAGTGGGCCTGCAGGACGCCCAGCCGCCGCACCTCCCGGAACTTCTGCAGGAAGCTCTGCTCCTCCTTCTGTGTGTGCGAGGCCAGAATCTCTTTGGTGAGGCCCAGTTTCTGCAGGGGCCCCTTCTCCTGGCCAAGGCCTCCTGGCAGGCAGTCCAGGGACTCAGGCCCACTGGCGGCATCCTCCACTGTCTCTGTGAGGAGAGAGGGCCAGCGCATAGTCACCCACACCATGCGCATGTCAGCATGGCTGCTGTTCTTGCAGAGGGACCCTGATGCCTGGGCACGCGGGGGACTGGACCTTCCTGTGGCTTCCTGGGGAAACACATAGTAAGAGGCCAAGAGCAGTGACAGCAAGGCTCGGTCCCCACACTCGGGACTCAGAACCTTGTCAGCAAATGGCCTCAGCACCCAGAGCAAACAGCAGATCCGGGCCATGTTCGTCTGGGCTTGGGACCAGGCATGGTGGCAGCTGCAACTATATGGCCCATGGGGTGGACCCAGCAGGGCAGATGGGCCACTGACTGTCCTAAAGAGGAGGCTCGGGGATAGACCTTCTGACAGGCACTGTGCTCCTGCTGTTCCTTGCCCAGTGAGGCCCACATTCAAGGCACATTTTCCTTAGTTTTCTGAAGATCAGGAGACTCAGGCGAGAATACCTTGGGCCCAGAAATCTCAGCAAGACCCACACCAGCCTGGCTCTTCACAGGAGGCAAGGCTGGGCAGAAGGCAGGCCCTGGGCCCACCCAAGGGTGCCAGGAGAGGGACTGCCAAGAGGCAGGCCCTGTGCGGGGCCCACCTGGCAGTATCTCACCCTGCATTTTAGAGAATGAGATTTCCCAGAACTTCCTCCTGGGTTACAGGGGAGCTCCTCTGGGAAGCTTAGCCAGATCTGAAAGTCTAAGGTGGCAGCAGAGCTCTCACTGCTGTCTGTGAGATCTGTTCTCCCCCGACGCCCTCTAGAAGCCTGACACGTACCTAGCTCTGGCTGTGGCTTTTTGTCCCCGACGTGGACGATCGTGCTGCTGTAACTGCACTGGCTGGTGAGGGACACCACACTCTCAGCCTTGCCGGGCAGCGCCAGGGAGCTCAGGCGGGCGCTCACTTCTGCGTGGCTGCTCACCTTGGAGGGCGATGCGGCCTCTTTATGGGAGAGAAGAGGAGCAGACATGGACATTCAGGACAGACTGCAGCTCCCCAGTGAGCCACTGCTGCCCTGTGGGCCCCACCCCAGACAACTGGGCCTGGCCTGTGCCCAAGAGAAAGGTGGTACAGAGAGGGGAATTCTGAAGTGGGAACAACTTCTCACTCAGAGCCCAAGTCCCCTGGGAGGGGCACAGCAGTTGGGCGGCTGGGCGCTGTCTAGACCCACAGCCCCTGTGGCCTGCTGCAGGGACATCTCCCACAAGCAGTGTGGCAACAGCAGCCAGCAGTTTGCTTCTCTGTGTGTGAAAGCCCCACCGGCACGTATTGCTCGATGTGATCGTGGAGGACCCCGGCAACACAGCCCAGGGTGCTCACTTGATTTTGGGGCACACAGGAGAGGGCTGCCCTTGGGAGACAAGGCAGGACCAGTGTCCCCATGCCTCCCGCAACTTGAACAGACTCCTGCTCCAACACGCAGTGTCCCGAGACCAGAGTCATCCTGATGTCCAGCTGGCTGCTGGCTTCTCAGCTGCTGTGATCTTTTTAAAAGTAGCGACAGCCTTATGCTCTACTGTGAACTGGTCCAATTATCAGCACGGGAGGGAAGGCATTGGTTTCACATTGGTGTGATCCCTGGGGTGGCAGTGAGCTCACTGGACAGCTCAGAGCGGATGGTACCTCCGGCGTGCAGCCCAGGGCTGACCGTGGCCTTTCGGGATGGGATGTGTGCAGAGAACTCGCACTTCCTCTTCAGTGTGGCAGCCTCGCTGCAGCTCTCCAAGTACCTGTGTGGACCATGGGGTTTTCAGCGGGCAGGCGGTGTGGACAGCACCCCCTGGTGGGGAAGGTGGGAAGTGGCTGGTACCTGATGACACCATCCAGGCAGCTGATCTGCTGGTAGGAGCAGGAGGGCTGGTCCTTGCAAGACAGCTCCTCCGGGAAACTGGCCTTGGGCAGGCCGGCCCCTGAGCTGTCCTTCTCTGCAACAGGCACGGCTTTCACCTGAGCCAGGGTGCTACTTTGCATTTCTGGAAAAATAAAGAGACACACGGGTTCTTTCATCGACTATTCTTGGGCCAGGGAGATGGCTCAGTGGAATAAGCCCTTCCCCGGTGGGCTCTTTCATTGACTATTCTTGCTTCCAGAGGCACACTGTGCTCATGAAGCATTTACTTCTACCCAGTGGCAAGGCCTGGACGAAATGTGTGCGCCCAGGGTGCAAATGGCCCACACAGCAGCTGGCGCCAGAATGCAAGGGTGCCCTGCAGAGGGAGCTCAGGAGAGGGAGCCCAGGCAGACCTGCTTCTCTGGAGTTCAGGGCTTAGGAGGGAAAGACCAGGCCTTGGAGGAACTCTAAACTTAGGAGGCCCCACGGGGCTTGCATTACATTTTCAAACAGAACCCTCACAGGAAGGCTTAGACCATGACAGCCACTTGGGCTCCATGCTGCAGCTTCCGGGCTGTGCCCACCATGGACACCATGTGCCTGCTGCCCCAGAGCCTGTAGGCAGAGAGCCATGTCCCCAAGGCCCGTACCACATTTTCCAGTGCAGGCAGGCTGTTTTGGAGAACTGCAGACTGCAGAACCCACTCCACAGAGATACTGTGCACACACGCATGCCAGCATACATGCTGGAGCTGAGTGTGAGGCTGCTCACACTGGCGAGCTGAGGGCACACCAAGCACACTCGGCAGCAGGGCTGGGCCCAGACATGCTCTGCACAGGTCCACAGCTGCCTGCCCAAGGGACACCAGTCCCTGCCCCCCGTCCTCTGCTGGGCCAGGAGGGTGTGGATGGCACACCTGAGAGTAAGCCTGACTGCCCTTTAGCGTGCTCTGACCCACCAATGCTTTTCGCCACCAAACTAACATACTGTGAAGGAAACTGAGGTTTTTCTTTACCTGTTATAGATTTTTTCTTTTGTTTTCCAGATTCATGGGAAAACTGACTTTTGATTTTGTTCTTGTTACTATTTTTACAAATCTCCTTGAAGAAAAACAAAACAAACATGTTATTCATTCCAGGAGGCCTCTTCCCATCTGCCCCCAGTGATTCGTTCCAGGAGACCTCTTCCCATCTGTCCCCAGTGGGCACGGGGCACAGCTGGAAGCCTCCCAGTGACACAGAGAAGGCTCAGCAGATTTGAGCGACAAATCAGAGATGCTGGGCTAGGTAGAACCTAGGCCAGGGCCCTGAAGATTAGCAGGACACAGAGCAAAATGGCACAGGCTTTCTATCTACGTACACTTAAATCTCCACTGGTGCTTGTGTTGTCTGCCCTACAAACATTTTCAACCACATGCAAAACCTTGGCTTTGAGCTGCTAAAACTTCAAAGTGATTATGACACAGCCCTCAAGGAAACATCCTGGCTGTCGGGAGGCAAGGACAGAAAGGGACGTACGGCTCTCCGGTGCTGGCCATCCTCGTGGCCGTTGCTGTCACTGGACGAGGTCTGGCTCATGAGGTGCTCATGGGAGCCATTGCTGCCCAGGCTCCCGTAGCCACTGGAGCCACTGTGGGGCACGGGCTGCAAGAGAACAGACAGAGCGTGTGGGCACTGTGGCGCCCTGCTCCTCCCTCGATGGGGTTGCAGAGAGGACAGCATTGTTGGCGTCTCACAGGGAGACCCTCTGGCCTCTCTTCCAGAGTCAGGGTCCCAGGCAGACTCCTGGCCTCTCTACCAGAGGCACCCAGGGGAGGAGAGGCCCTGAACGGGGATTGGCTTAACCTACCCACCAGCACACATCTGTGGCCAGCCAGTTCTACTGGATTTCAAAACCAAAACTCAACCCAGGTATTGTTAGGCTCTGTAGTCTCCAACAGAGCCAAGGCATGCTCAGGGGTGGAGCTGCCAGTACCGCACTGCTCTTTCTGATACTAATGCTCTGCATGCCCTAGTGCCAGTGCCAGGACTTTTAGTTAAGCTTTACCTCCCCCAGGAGGGGTTGTATGGGTTGTATATGGCCCAAGGAGCCAGGATGAAGCTGGTCTGGGTCTGGGGTCCTCCTCCCTCCGGCTGCTGGCTCCTACACAGATGCTTGGTTGCAAGGCTGAGAAATGCTGAGGGATATGTGAGGATCTCGGCAGCGGAGACTGCCCAAACCGGGCTTCGGGGACGCCCAGGAAAGACGGTGGAGTCATTTGAGTGGGGGGCCCACAACCAGTGGCAGTGAGGCGGGCAGGGTGCAGGTACCCACCCACCTGCAGCAGCAGCCGGTGGATCTGCTCTGTGAGCTCCTGGACGCTGGGGTGCAGGGCCTTCTCCTCCACACATGGGGGCGCCGCAAACACGTCCTCATTCAAAGGGCCCCTGCATGGTTTCAACCTCGGAGTATAACACACCACCTCACCTGCCCCGAGCCCCACCTCCTCCCACCCAGCCCAGGTAACCGTGTCCCCTCCACTCCCTCTCAGGTGGGTGGCCAGGATTTGGAGGGGAGTGCGGGGGATACTCACACCCTGACTTTGTGCCTCCCGATGATGAAGGAGATCTTGCGGCTCCAGGGGTTGATGAAGCTGGACCAGCTGGTGTCCAGCGTGATGTACTCCCCGTTCCGGGCGCGGAACCGGATGGGAGAGTAGTCGAAAGGCTGCCCGCTGGACTGCAGGACTGCGGTGAGAACAGGGTCAGGGTCAGTGTCAGGCCAGGTCCAGTCACAGGCAGCCTAAGGTGTGATGTCCTTGTCGGCCCTCTTTGGCTCTCCATAGCGACGAGGGTGGTTTCCTGGGTCACGTGCCTGACAGCTGGGCGAGGTGTGAATGCATCATCCCCTCCCCTGGCTGGTCAGTGCCTTCCGAGCTACTGCTGAGTGGTGACCCCTCCTGTCACTGGAGCCAGGAGTGAAGGTGACACACTTGAGACCTTGGGACACCTGGGGCCCCACATTAGTGCTCCTCTCAACTGTCTGCAGCTGAGGTGCTGGGACTCGTGGGGAGCAGGGCACCCCTGCTTGTGTCCTCAGCCATCTGACTGCCCTGAGCCTGCATGGCCACAGGAAGGGCCCCGGAAGCGCAGGAATATGACCTACTCTTTTTGTGGATGGCAAGCATCAGGGGCCTGTCGCTGGGGTGCAGCTGTACGAGCACAGGCGTCTCAATGAGGTCCTGAGGTAAGTAGCCCAGGAGGGGGACCGCTCTGCAAAGCAAGGGACACATGCTGAGCCGGGCACAGGCTGGAGAATGACCAGACAGATAGCCCGGCAGCCCCCTCCAGCAACTGACAGACTCATGGGTCAGACTCCAGACCCGCCCAGGTCAGGGTCTGGGCGCTGAGGAAGATCAACCCAGTCATGTGAATTCCAAAGCCACGTGAGGCTGGGCCCCGCACGCCGCACTCCTCCTCTGGCCTGTGAGCTGCAGCTGTGTCTCATCTCCTGCAGGAATGAGTGTAGATCTCTCTTCTCTCATGGCACCATCAGGCTGGCCACACGGGGCCTGCAATCTAAGACCGCCTGGAAAGCCTTCTGTTTGGGTCCAACTCAGGAGGTATCCTTCTGTCGCCTGGCTGGTCTGTCTAGCTGTGGCTCCCACAGGTGGTGGCCAGGCCCTTGCTTGGTGGCTCAGGAATCCACCAGCACCCATACTGCCCCTGCCTGTGTCCCTCGGGCGGGCATGTCACCATGGAATAGGCTGGCCACAGGGCCCAGCACCCCAGGCCTCCCACAGATGGCTGCTTCCTCTCTTCCTGTGCCTTGGATTTGCTAAGTCTTCCTGCTCCATGTGGTGCAGCACTCGCTGTGTGCCTGGTGTTTTCCCGACTCCCTCCTTCTCTCACTCCTGTGCATTCCTCGGGCAGGGAGGACACAGTGTCCCTGGCACCCTCCCAGGTCACAGTCCAATTAGAGGAGCAGGAAGGAAGGTGGTGGGGGGAGGAGACAGGGAGGGGAGAGGAGGCGCCTCAATGAGGGGGGAGACAGTAGGTCGGGGGAGCAGACTCCGAATGGGTAAGACTCCTGGGACACCTGGCCAGCGCAGCTCCCAGCTCTGCCTTGGGCTGGTGCTCCAACAGGGAGGGCCAGGGCTACTCGCCTGCAGCAGCTTTGGAGTTTATGTTTTTGTGAGTCTGAGGAGGAGCTGGAAAGGCTCTCAAGGCGCCAGAACTGCATGCAGGCTGGAAGACCCCTCAAGATCCTGCCAGGCCACCCACACTTCCATCCTGATACATGGCACTGGTGCATCACCCTTCTGTCCTGGACCATGAGGACAGGCTTTCCAGAAACCCCCCGTGACACCATGTCTCACTGAGTTGCTGTGTGTGTGTGCTTGCGTGTATGTGTACCAGAGGCTGCACCCAGGACTTTATCCTAGGGCTACATCTCTAGCCGATTTTAAGTTCTGAGACAAGGTCTCAGTCAGCCACCCAGGCTGGGCCTGAGCTAGAGGTCCTCCTGCCTCGGGCTCCCAGAACAGGACTGCAGTGATGCTCAGCCTCACTTGACTCTAACACCCCAAGTGAAAAGAGCAGGCTCTAAGGTCGCAGTAGCGGGAACACCTAGAGCAGGGGCGCGTCTGCTCGCCGTCCTTAGCGAGTACTGTGCGGCGCGTGGGACTGCACGTCACGTTTTCATGGGGCACTTCCTGTGTCACAGCCTCAAAGCCGCTGTGTCATTGCTTGGTGACAGGAATTTTTGCTCTATCACGAAAGAACTGAGATGTGTTATGTCCACGCACAACTCCCAGTGACACACTGATGATGAGTGTCATCATGTGCTGCGAATGTGTGTACTAATAAAAGAATTTAAAGAACTCATCTGGGGGACGTCATCCTACGCACAGCGCAGGACATGCACAGTGGGCGTTTCTGCCTGTCTCGTAAGTACAATCCACGCGCTGGCCTGCGCAGGCTGCCCGGCTGTAATTCCACACAGCTCACTGAGATCTGCTCTGTTGCTACTAGGCAACTACTGAGGGCATCCAAGACTCAGAGTACCTCGAGCAAACACAGAACCCAAAAGGGTGGGCAGGCCACGGGTGTCTGCTGCCACTCACCTCTCGTCTACATCCTGGAACAAACAATTCGGCGTGTGTGTAGTTGTAAAAATTCTCTTCTCAGGAGGAATCCTTGGGGCTGAAAAAACAGAATTTTGCACAAATTTTGGATTCTCAGAAGTGGTTACATTTCACATGCTAGAAAACACCACACGGTTTTAGCACACTGGGCAGCCAGGGATCTGAAGCAGCGAGCCCCCTGCCTGGAGGGCAGAGCAGGCTGTGGCCGTGCCCATCACCCACCATGCCCACTCCCAGATAGTCCTGGTCAGCAGGGCCCCCATTCATGAGACCACAGGGCCTCATGGGCTTTCCCCAGCAGCACCGTGCATGTGGCCACTTTCAGTGGTTCTCATGTGAAACTGAAGTACACGTTTGGATTCAAAGCTCTCAGCAAGCCTCTGCATCGGAGAGCTTCAATTTCTATAGGGGCTCAGCAAAGGCGACGATGTAATTTGATAAAGCCAGTCATCTATTCCCAAATGTCCTCAACTGCGGAATTCCAACCTGTCTTGTTCTTGGAGATGATAATCTGAGGGAAGAATGTGTTGAAATCTAGGTGGGCCCCCTAATCCTTACTGAGCTTCCGGAAGGGAATGTTCGACGTGTAGGCTGCCCTGAGCATGGTAAAGAAAACCACATGCCTGCTTAAAACGCTTTCCTAACACTGGCAAGAGTGCACTTGGGAACGGTCATTTGCTTCTGAGGAACATAGCCAGCACCATGACCTGGACTCCTCCTGCACCTGCTCCCAGGGAGGCGGGGTCCTGAGACCGCAGAGCCACCACGGTGGCAGATCCAAGCACCGGAGTGTCATAGTGTGGTAGCATGAGGGCCTGAGGACGACACCTTGTGGCTGCCAGCCCCACAGGTCCACTGGGCTGTGAGGGAAGGACCTGGACCAAGTGGCAATGACCACGGGCAGAGGAGGGGACAGGTGGGGACATGCTGCATCCATGGGATCACCGGGATGCCAGAGGGGTTGGCGGGAAGGGAAACCCAGGGGAAGGCAGGAGGTACAGTGAAGGGAGGAACCTGCACTTTGTGTCTCAGGGGCCCGGGAGACCAAGGGGAAAATAGCACAGCAAGGCCTTGACTGCTCTCACTTTGCAGACAAAGGGAGAACAGGGGAGGGGGCACATGAGAGATGCTGACCTCGCCCTCACTGTGTGGGAACGCAAAAGGCCTGCGTTGAGCTCAGGAAGGATGGAAACCTGCACAGGGTGAGGCGAGAGGGGGACAGCCCAGCTGGGGCCAGGGGCACCGCTGTCCCCCGTGGCCCCCGTGGCAAGGGCAGGGCTTACCCTCATAGCCGGAGTGCACCTTCTCTGCCAGCAGCAGACAGCACAGCTGGCTCTCGGCCCCCGGCGGCTCCTGTACCTTGAGCAGGTAGGGCGTCATGCGGAACGGCTGGTAGCAGATCTCATCCTCATGGTTCCTCCCGACGCTGCGGGGTGAGGGGGGTGGAGCTGGAGTCCCATGCAGGGCTGACTGTGGCTGCTGCTCAGCCCTCCATTCCAGACAGCCCCTCATGGGACCCTGGGGCCATGGGAGGCAGCAGCGCCTGGGCCTACACACCTGGCCAGGGGAGGTGTCTTAGACCAAGGAAGCTGCTTCTGCTGTGGGGGCCCAAGCCCCCCCCCCCAACAGTCCCAGGGTCACCTCTGACCCTGTCTTGTACCAACAGCCTGCTGGAAAACTGTGGGACTCTGACTGGAAACACACAAAGCACAGGCCTTATGTGCGTCAGGCTGGGGCACACCTCCCTGGCCACGTTCCTGTGGGGGACGCTGCCCACAAGAAGCAGGCAACCCACCCTCCGTGAGCTCCTCTCCTAGCACTTCAGGTGCTCCTGAGACGTACCGATGAAGTGAGTTCCCACAGTCACTGCCTGCCCCACAGGGACCAGAGCAGGCACACATGCTCCCCTCCACCCTGCCACGGGCGCTGTGGGGGCAAAGCCCGCACCACACGCTCAGGGCAGCCAGACTTACCTGACCCGGCAAAAAAAAGACTTCTCTTCCATGCATTCTTGGGTGAAGGAATCTGTAAAAAACAGCCGTGCATCAGTCGTCTGTCGGAACAGCAAAGGCAGACAGGCTGCTTGGTCTCTCCGACAGATGAGAAACAGGCTGGCTAGTGGGCGGACTGCTCGCTTACCAGGTGTGAGGGAACCCCAGGTCAGAACACTTCCACTGTCTACTTCCTGTGTTAGGAAGATTCAGAAGGGTGCTCTCTCCTGAATCGTGCAGGGCCACACAGTTACCACAAGGAGTGTAAATTTAGAAACTGCCCCAAGGGCCCTGCAGAGCCCACTAATGCTTCCCTCTCTCGCCCACAAGAAATTCCCGCAGACCTCCAGCTCCCTATCTTGGGGATATCTAGTTAGAATGATAGAACAGAAACAACTCAGGGCTCACATCAGCACTTTGACAAACACTAACAAATTTAAAAATTTACATATCCAGTAACAACCTGAGAACAAAGGCTTGGGGGACCTCAGCGGGTCATGAAGGGGTGGATGCTCCCAAAAGCGTTTTAAGACATTTTGTAGGACAGAGTGTTAGGCTTTGCTCATCCACACAAAGTTCCTCTACTCAAAGGAGCAAGACAGCAGGTGAGTTCAAGGCGAAGCAGCAGATATGCAGTGGCCAGCCCAGATCAAGGCCTCTGAGAATTCACCCAGCTGCGCTTTTTGTTCAGACCACGATTTGGATGTCACCACGGTGGGGGGATGGTACCACCCTCAATGCGGTGAGCCCACAGGCACAGTGACACCCTTCACACCACACGGCCGGACACTACCCGCATCCTGACTCATGGCCAATGCCCGTGGCCTGATGGACGGGTTGCACCTGGGGAGGAGGGCACCACCCCGGATCCACAGGGTGCTCCTCCTCTTAGTGGCCCCTGGGGATGCCTGCTGGGTGCAGCTCACAGGCCAGTGGGAAAGAGGGCAGCATTCTTCCTGGCCCTTGCTGCAGGCAGAATGGCAGAGGGCAGCAGAGTGGTCCCCAGCCTGTGAGCACCCCCACCCTGGGAGGCCTTAGAGGTGAAATGGTGATGGTTCCAGGTGCCCAGGCCAGGGGTGGTGCTCTGCCAAGGTTCTGGCCACGTCGTTAGACTTGGGCAACTCTGGCCCTGTCCTTTGCTCTGCATCTCCCTTGCTGCTCAGAGCTCCGGATCCTTGGTTCAACCTTAGCTCTGATAGTCCGAGCCCAGGAGGGACAGGTAGCCATTCACTGCCGACAGACTGGTGCCAAGGTGGGGGTGCAGGCTTCCAGAGGAGCCTGCTGTAGCTGCCTGGGTCAGTGAGCACATGGAGGCACAGGAAGGGCTGAGTGGCTAGGCTCACCCGCCTCCTCTCCTGCAGGAACTGGCTGGCCTGATCCTCAGGCCTGACTCACAGGTGCCCAGGCCAAGGGTGGCACTCTGCCAAGGTTCCGGTCACATCAAGTTAGACTTGGGCAACTCTGGCCCTGTCCTTTGCTGCATTCTGACCTGCACTCTTGGGGGAGGCAGCCTGGAACCATCTCACGCCCTACCCTGCACCCGAGCTCTGTGCAGAATACCCCCTGTGAAAGTCCAGCATGGAGGGAGTCCGTGGAGCCCTGGTGGCTGAGTGACCCAAACTGGGGGACCAGCTGGCCCTGGTATCCAAGAGGTGGCACATAGCGTACAGGAGACCTCCATGGCCTAAGGGGTGACATCGGTGCTCTGAGCTTCATGTCCTTGGGGACCCTGCTGCTGTGTTGGAGTGGAGAGCATACTTTGACTTCATAGGCTCATAGGTGGACTTGGGATGCTGAGTGGGTTCTGGAACAAGTTTAGACTTAGGGCTAAAGATGGAGGGGTTGCTCTGGGCATTGAGAGGACTTGAGTTTCGGTGGAGTGGGTGGGTGGGTAGCCTGTGGGAAGGTGGCCTTGGAGAGGCAGATGAGCCATCAGAAGCGTCAGTGCCTTTCTCACAGGTGTAAGAGTGCTGCCTTGGGACCAGTGCATCCTTGAAGCCAGCTGTCAAAGTGGAGCTGGCCTCCTGTCGTCTCTTTTGCATGCACCCTCTTGCCCTTCCTGCCACAAGAGTAGTCAGACTCCAGCTGTACCCCTTGGACTTTGCAGCCTGAGAACTATGAGCCCAAATAAACCTGGATTCTTCATAAATCACTGGTCTTGCCCAGCATGGTGGTGCACACCTGGAATCCCAGCACTGCTGGCACCTGTGAGGATCAGGAGCCTCAAGGGCTCCGGGAAGCCTTCTCCCTGCCATTCAGACAGACGGCAGCTGCTCTTCTTAGCTGCTCAGGGAAACAGCTATGGGCTGCACTCTGCAC
Source organism: Octodon degus (assembly GCF_000260255.1). Lineage (NCBI taxonomy): Eukaryota > Metazoa > Chordata > Mammalia > Rodentia > Octodontidae > Octodon > Octodon degus. The sequence goes on from NW_004524665.1 coordinate 8,143,978, forward strand.
CATTAGGCGAAGCTGATGCTCTGCTTCCCTTTGAATGGAAACTTTCTCTTTCCATCACTTGTCTCCTGGCACCCAGCTAAGCCCATGCAGCGCCGCCCCGGCACCCTGAATTCTCCCACAGAATCCTGGTTCCTCCCTTGAGCTCTGTCTCTCACCAGTCTAGGCAAAGACCCTGCTACTTTACCACCACTACACTTTACTCCAATTCTCGGGCCAATGCCCTTCTTTGCTACCCTCACTTCCACCGCTGCTGCTGCTCCCTGCCCTGCTCATCTCTGTCTTCTCCCAAGCAAATCCTGGAAGCCCCCAGTGCTCAGGCTGTCCCAGATGTCACTTCAGAACTCGCTGGCAGCCACCAGTTACCCAGCTCCAAAGCTGCTTCCACACAGCTAGGAATTGCTGAAGCAGCATCCACTTCTTGGTCCTGATTCTCCGAGTGCACTTGGGCCCAGCCAGTGCATGGTTCTGGAGCTGGGAGGTCCGAGGGCTCGACACCTGCCCAGCCACTGGTGAGGGTTACATGCTGGTCCCACTGAGGGTGGAAGAGATGACACAGGGGCAGCCTCGCTTTAGGGTAAACCACCCCTTGCTCCTGATCCAGTCCTGGGAGAGTGAAAACTGGACCAGTGTGGGGGGCTCCAATCCTCCTTCCAGGCCCCACTTTAATACCCCCCTGAGGGCAACTGAGTCTTGGAAGGGGACAAGTGGTATCTGAATCACAACAGATGGCACGGAGAGAGCAGGGTGGATGGCAGCAGGCAGGGCGGGCTGGAAGCAGCCATGGCCACAGCTGTCCAGGGATGGGAAGGCACTAGCTCGCTTGCTGCTGGGACCAGGACGCGAAGCCTGGACATGAGGCCCATGGGACAGAGGACACTGTTCAGGCCAAGCTGGGAGGCCACCAAGCACACAGACAGTCTGCACTGCCAGCACCTGGGAGGCTGGCACCCAGAGGACTTCACGACTTGGTCTCACACAGCTGCCCTGCCAAGGTGGTGAGCCCAAGAAGTCACTCTGGAATGTCCTAAACCTGTCCATTATTCCTCTGAGACCAAAGGCAGTGGACCCTCGTAGACACCCTGGGGTTCCAATACTCTGGGTGTCCAACTTGCCAATTCAAGAGCACACCTTTGCTTCTGAAGTGCTGGATACTTCCTGAAATCTTATCTCTGAAATTTACAAAAAGGCTGTTTTTTCTCTAATTTTTTTTTTCTCTGAAGAGATGAATAACCATCAACCATTCGCCTCCAACAGCCAGGCTGTTCTCTGGCAGAGGTGAGTGGGGAACCAGCTCCAGGTCCCCACCCAATCTGAAGCCCCCCCAACCCCCTTCTGAGTACAAGGTGTGCAGGACCCGGGGCTCACCGACTCCGCCGCACACGCTCCAGGACGGAAGCCTGCAGGGGGTGGTGGAGCTGTGGAACACGCTGACATCGTGGGGCGCCAGGAACTCCACAAACTTGGCATCACTAAAGGCGTCCTGCTTGCAGTGGAATATGGATGTCACTTGGCTAGAGATGTACATGATCTTCCCCGAAACCAGAGACACGGCTGCAGCAAACATGTCCTGGAAAGGAGCAGACAGAAGGTCAAACTGGCAGGGAAACTGGAAGGGGCAGGCCACAGGAGGTCGGGGCTCTCTGGGCCTTGTCCTCAGCTCTGACTGCACAACCCCACTTTCCCCATTCCACATATTGGGGTTCAGCATGACGGTATCTGAGGCAACGCATCAGGAGCCTGCTGTCCTGACCTCTGTGGTCTCGCAGTGGACTGTGGGGTGGCCCCTCCACTCCACTTGCCTGGCTGGTCACCCTGGCCTCTGCCAGCCCTGCTCTCTCCAGGGACCTGGGGTGCCTCTGGGCCCAGGGCCAGGTGTCCCTTGGTCACACTGGAAGCAGGACGTGGGAACGGCCAGGAGCCCCCCAGCCTCCCTGGATCTGGTCCCACTGCCTGACAGAGACTCGAGGACTCTGCAGCCTCTGATCTCAGTCTCCGCCAAGACCACAAGGTCTGGACGAGTGGAAGGCCACGAAGTATGTCTCCTCACCCAGAGAATGTGGACACATGCCAGCTGTGGACAGGACAATCCAGGCATGAGGAGGACAGTGTCACACACAGAGAAGACGTCCAAACCCCAGCCTCACCTCCCTTCCCTGGAGCAGTGCACCACTTCCCAGAACCAAGCTCCTGCCATGCAGGCGGGGCAGCTCAGGGCACCAGCACTTGCCAAGAAGAGTTCGCACAACACAGGCCCAGCCTGGGACGCTCACCGCGTTCTTCCCTATGTACTCGGAGGTGACACCATCCACCTGCTCCATGGTGTAGGACGGCACGTCCACACTGCAGGGCTGGCTCTCGCTGGACATCAGCAGCTGGTAGTACTCCTCGTTAGCTGTGGGAAAACCACACGCATGCTCGGCAGCTGAGGCCCAGGGTGGCAGCACGGTCTCCTGGGATTTAGACCCTGACGCCTTAGGTGCTCATGGGCGGGACCTTCAGACATAGGATGGGGGCTCACAGCTGCCTGGATGTTAGGAGGCGGGGCCTGGTTGGAGGAGGCGTCCCTGGGGGCAGGGCCTGGAAGGGGTCATCTCAGTCTCTGGCACCTCCCTTCACACGTTGGGTCTGAGAGACCCCTGCTGTGCCGTCCTGCCTTGGAGCCAGTTCTGTGGACTGAAACGTGAGCTGAAATAAACCTCTCCTCCTCCAAGCTGTGCGTGCTGGGTGTTGTGTCCCAGCAGCGAGGAAAGTGACTGCCATGGACCCTGTCCCTGCCTCCTGCAGGTGGGGCTCATGCCCCTCAAGTGAACAGCACACCGTCCTCCTCTACGCTAAGGGCCTCAAGCCGGGGCTTTACTACAGAGCACACATCTGGGTGCCTTCCTGAAAAATTAGGCCTGGGTTCCCAAAGTTTTTGAAATGGTAAACACTCTCCTTATGTATGGGGGCAGGCACAGAGTTCTCTCTCCAGAAGGACCTGAAATCGCTGCCAACAACAGTGTGTCCACATGGCATCCAGGGCAGCCCCTCATCTGCCCCTGGCCAATCCTATCAGACACATCCATCCAGCTGACTACTTGAAACTAAGCAGCACTCAGACCCACCATCTGAAAAAGCAACCTGCAGATGGGCTCTGAGCTCCTGTGACCTCATCAGCAGGGGTGGGGGGCACCGAGCTGCTCTCTGGGTATCACTACACACGCCTGATGGCCCCTGCTCCACTCAGGCGCACAGGAGCTGGCTCCCATCTCCACCACCCACAGGCCCTTGGAGGACAGAACCCAGCGATTTGCTCTGGAGTTTGATCTGGGACCACAGAGCAAGCAAGGGGGTGTATGCTACCCTCTCTCGGTGTGGTGCTGAGGCCTCGGGCCACGGCTGGGTCTATCAGAGTGAGACTTCTCCACCTTTAGAGACCAGTGGATTTCCAAACACATGTGAAAATCCAGACATAAACTGCAGGCAAGTGCACAGTGTCTGGATTTGGCAGAACACCTAGCTCTGAGGGTGCTGGGGACACCAAGAATTTCACACCCTGACCAAGACAGACACTTATGACCAGGGGTGCCGGCTGCTCAGGTGACTCCCTCTTGCTGTTCTTTCCAGAAAGCACAGGGTCCCTGAGCTGAGCACCCGTGGCAGGGCCTCGTGCAGGGACTGAGGCACGGACCAGTCACAGGCCTTTACTTCTCCAAATGAATCTCACAGTGGGCAGGATGAGCAGCTGCCGCTCCAATCGTGAGCACCCCCAGCACACAAGAGTGACACCTGGCTCCAGACCCAGAGGCAGGCTGCAGCGAGCTGTGGGCTGCCAGGAGGAGTGGGGGGCTTCCCGACTTCCTGATCCCCCAGGGGCCCCGCCCTTCCTGGCACCGGGCCTCCACCCAGTCAGCTGCCGGCAGAACCAGCCCAGCTTTGCCCAAGGCACTACCCCCTTCTTCTGTAGCACAGAGTGGCACCTGCGCCCTGGTGATGGGAGGCCAAGGGTCCCCTCGGAGGTGCATCTAGCAGCATCTATGCAGAACCCCGTGCTGCACCTGTGAGCACTACACCTGTCTCTGCACGGGTGTTCTCTTCTCTGGCCAATTCGAAAAGCCCTTCCTATTCTGCCCCCGTACGAAGTCATAGTCAAGAAATCCATATGCGGGAGCAGGGGCTGCTCTCTGGAGGCCCCTTGGCTGCGGGTTTGATGGCTAGCATTGCTCTGCCCTGCCTCCCTCTTTCCTGGTCAAAGTGGCCACAGGGTGGAAATTCACATGACTTCAGGCAAACAAGAAATGAGCCACCGAACCACTGAACCACTGAGTTTTCTGAATTCCAGAGCCTGAGGTCTGGCAACAGCCTGCTCCTCACTCCCTCTCACCTTGAGGTGGAGGCGGGCAGGTCCCCAGCTGAGGATCCAGGGCTTCCCCTCTGCATGTCCTGCTGCACCTGCCAGGCTGCGGATGCCGATCTCAGTGGACTCAGGCCCACGCCAACCATCCTGAGCACAACCTCACGCAGCCCAGGGCATAGCAGGCACATGGAGTAAACAGAAGGGCTACTGAAAGATTCGGTGAATATTTTATTTTATTTTTTAAAGAAACCTTAATGCAGTAAAAGATTGCATGGCCAAGAGCAGTAGGATAAGTGTGATTTTGATGGTAATATGTGCTTTTAAACAGTCACTATCTCTCTTAGGGGCCAGGGAGATGGCTCAGACTAAGCGCTTCCCTGGCAAGCACAAGGGCCTGGGTTCAATCAGTTCTGCCAAAAAAAAATTATCTCTGTCTCTCTCTTTCTCTCTCTCTCTCTAGACCACCTTTGTTAACCCACCATTCACAGCAATTCCTGTCAAGTAAAATCATCACGGTGTGTCCTCGAACCCAATATTCATATGTGTACCTTTCACTTGCTTCACGCTGCGCAGGGCGTACTTCAGGGTGGCCAGCGTGCTGGCCTTGCCCTTAGCCTTCTTGTCCGCAGGGAGGTGGACCTTCAGCTCCCGCAGCGTCTTCATCAGCTCTCTGTGAGTGTCTGCTTTGGCAGACTCCTTGCTGCTGCGAAAGTCAAGACGGAGGCGAGCAGAGGTGAACTTCCTGGATGGATTTCTGGAGAAATGGAGTTGGGGCAGCTCTTGCAGGGCCCTGAGGCATTTGTGGCCTCACTCATTGGGGCACAGCAGTCCAGTGGCCAAAAATGTCTGGGGACTGTGCTGACCTTCGTGGAGGCGGGAGAAGTCCCCACAGGGGTGCTCTCACCAGGAAGAGCTGCCTGTCACTGAGCTGTGCCAGTCTTCCCTGTCCCATGAGAAAAGTACTGAGAGTGGATTTTGTGCCAGCGGTGACAGGGAATGTCTGGGCTCATGAGGGTAACCATCACAGTCACCCAGAGAGGGAGAATGCCCCTGAGGAACGCCAGGGGCTTAGGGGGGCTTCCAGGACCTCTGAGAGCTGGAGCTGCATGAAGGAATCACAGAAGCCACAGGGACAGGGGGTGCCTGGACAGCTGTGCAGGACTGTGGGGCTGGGTGAAGCATGGGCAATGTGGCCTCAACCCCAGACCTGACTCCCTGCTGCCTTGGTCCTCCAGGGCAGACCTCACCTGCAGCCACTCCCGCTTCTAGACAGGCGGGGCTCGGCGCTGCTGTTCTCAGGCTAAAGGCACTGGGAATGTGAACAGCAGAAAGCGGAGCCTAGACAACGGGTGCCCCATGCATGCGCTGTCTCCCACTCAGCCACCAGAGCAGCCCCGGTCCTCTGAACAGTGGAAGAGGACCTGGGAAGCATGAAGTGGTGCGGGTGCAGCTCAGTGGTAAGGTGCCTGCCTAGCATGCACCGGCCCAGGCTGTGAGCCCAGTACCAGGGGGAGAATCCGAGGTTAAGGTAAATGTGAAGTGGTCAGCTGTCAGGAGAGCTGGGAGACAGAACCACAAGGCCAATGTGGCCAGGCACGTTCCCTAACTGCCCTGCCCTGCGGCCGCCCTGGATGCCGGGAGATGTAGCATCTGCAGCCAAGGACTCAGCATACACACTGGAGGCCTTATAAGCAGGAACGGTCCTTGCACATTTTTGTTACTAAGTACTAAGACCTTCAGGAGCTGGGCAAGATGGCGCACCAGTACTTACGAGGCTGAGGCAGGAGGATCTTCATGAGTCTGAGGCCAGCCTGGACTATATAGTTCAAGCCCAGCCTGAGCTACATAGCGAGAGCCTGTCTCTTCGCCCAGCTAAGACTTTCAGTAATCTTGGAAAACTCAGTGACCCTGACTGAAAGGTGCAGAAAGAAGCCTGTCACATGGGACCTGAGACATGCAGAGGAAGCAGCCAAGTGCCTGCCCCTGCCGTACCTCTGGGGGTCAGGTGGCTCCACGACCATTCCCAGCTCCTTCCCATGGTCGTCGCAGTCACTGGCCTGAGAGTCCTGCCCCAGGGAGCTGCTCTCGGGGGCTTCATTTCCGCTGGAGCCACTGCTCATGTCCACATCCTCCTGCAGCGAGGCCTGGCCGGGCGCAGGCTTCATGGGCTTCTTGGTGGGGTTGTCAGGGCTGAGGGGAAACTCCACAAATCCATTCATGCTGGAGAAGCTGCAGGAGAAATGTGGTCAGGAGTTAGAAGGAGCACAGGGTGTCTCCCCAGCACCACCAAGCCCGTTCCTGGCTTCTGAGCTCCCCTTGTTGTACTCGAGAAGGCAGCTCCTGGCCTTGCTGGCACAGGAATCCTGAAGCTGCGCATCCACTGACAGCCACCACTAGCTCTTGGGAGCTTTGTGAATGTCACCCTGCACGGGAAGCCATGCCTGAAGCCAGCATCTGATGATCTCTCTGCACAGGGCCAGCAGGGCCAGCAAGGGTGGCCACAGCACAACAGAGGTCCAGGAGGCACTGTGGGTGGGGGTCTGTGGGGAGATGAGGCTGTCCAGGGAGAGGGCTCCCCAGGGACTGGGTGGCGGGTGTGGTGCCTCCCGTGCCTGGGCCCAGGACCAAGGCGAGGATGGGACCCTCAGTTGCCCTGAGGACCAGGAGCCCCTGCTGCCCCACACTACTCATGGTCACATACTTGGGCAGCACTGCTTCCTGCTGCCCACTGCTCTAACTGCCTGGCACCCGGGGTCCTCATGGTGGGCCACAGCAAGAGTCCTTCTGCCCACATGAGCTCACCTCCTGGGGTACTCAGATACAGAACAAGAGCCAGAACCCCTGGCCTAGAATGAGTGCCAGGGACAGAGTGCACATTGGTGGCAGGCCAGGCCATGGGGGGCAGCACTGAGTGCAGGTGGCTCTGACCAGGATCCTCAGGTTCTGGTCCTGAGCTTCGGCCCCCAGCCTTAAGCTAAGGCCTGAAGGCTCTGGCTCCTCTTGCTGCTGTGGACCTGGGCCAAGTGCCACACCATGGGTGGGCTCACCACCCCAGCTGCTACCGGCAGGCTGAGCAAGGCCAGGGAACTTGTGCTGCGGGGGACGGGAGATGGAAGGAGCTGGCTGAAACCTCCAGCTCTCCTCAGTGGGCCCTTCTGTTCCCTCCTTACCTCCTTTCTTGGGCAGCCTTGTTGATGCAGTGTCTGTGACAGAGACCACTGCCTCAGGAGGGCGCTAGCTCATGTGCCACCAAGCTATTCTTCCCCACTTCCCTGTCCTTCCTTCCTGCCACCCTGCAACTGCCCCTTTGGGAAAACTGAGGCTTCCAGCTGGCCCCAGCCTGCACATTGAAGACCCAAAGCACCTGCTAGAAACAGGTAGAGTGTGGGCCACTGCAGGGGTACCAAGCTGGGCAGGGGCCACAAGAGCAAGGTCCTGGGGTTGGCAAGTGCCTGGCCCGTTTGAGTAAGACAGAGGCGGAGCTGCTTCCACTGGCTGAGGTGTGAGGTGCACCAGTCCCAAGGCAGGGGTGGGTGGTGCAGGGGTCCTCCTGGGGATCCAACCTGACACCCTAGTACTGCTGAGAGCTGTCCAGGGTGCTGAGGACCGCTGACCCCAGCCCCTGGAGTCTTGGTCTCACCACACCTCAGACCAGCAGCCTGACTTTTCTGCTATGACCCAATCACCACGGTGACAGGCTCAGCAGAGTGGTCATGTGAACAGGCCCTGGGGGCCAGGGTTTCACTGGGGCTCCCCTGTTTCCTGGTTGTGTGACCCTTATCAAGCTCTCAGCCTCTCTGTGCCTCACTTCCACATCTCTAAAATGGAACTAACAACCATCCCTGTCTCATTTTGGTGGCTGGGAGGATTACAGGACACAAACTGTGCCAAGCAACTGGAATGTAGCAAGTGTCCATAAGTAACTTTTATTACCACTGCTAATCACTGCAGGAAAACAGAGGGGCATGGAAGAAAAATTTGCTGCTTGAAAAGTTCGGCTTTTCCTGGTGCTCCTGGGGCTAACCCCAGGTCGGGGCCCCAGGAGCCTGCCTGAGTAGGATCCACCAGTATGAAGACTGTCTCAAGTGGAAGAGACATTTTCTTGCAAAGAGAATGATGTGAACCCAGGAGAAATGTGCAGCACAAACTGAGCCAAGTCGTTGGGAAGCCCAGAATCCCAGAAAATGCACCTCTCAGCACCAAAACACTCGTGGGTGACCTTGGTTTGCCAAGCTGGCCGAACCCAACGTTGGCGGCTGTCTAGAGCAGACTTTGCCTCTGCACTCTGGAGGGAGGAGCGGCTCCCAGGGAACCTGTTCCGCAGGGCAGCGGTGCTGAAGGGAGGGGACAGCCTGGCTTCACTGGTCACCCGCTGGCTCTGGCTCTGCCTCTGGAGAACAGGCAGAATGAGGAACAGGGGTGGGCGGGGTCACTCCGCCAGACAGAGGCAGGCCAGAAAGTGCTGTGGGATGACGTCAGGAGTCTGGATCCAGTGGGGTGGGGAGCAGGGCCAAGGCCAGGGCCACAAGGCTGGCTGCGCAGCCCTGGGAGTGCTCGTGGCCCCCCCCCAGGTAGTTGTGCATACTTTCCTTGCTGAGCCATCACAGCGAGCTCAGACAGCTGGGCTAGCTCAGTCTCTGCAGCCACCTTGCACCCCTCCAACCTGATGAGGGAATGCACACGCATCCCAGGGACCTCCAAAACCAGTGACTGTCCCAGTGCTCATGAGGATCACTTTTAGAGGGGAAGGGTGATTGCTGGCATGTACTGGAGGTCATAGCCTGACGTGCCCCTCCCCAGCTGGCTCACAGCACCAGTTTGGTTTCCCACCTTATATAACAGCACTAGACAGCCTGCTCTGTGTCTGTGCCTGTGGCGTTCCACAAGCCGGAATATCATAACACGTTCCTACTTCCTGCTCTGAGCCAACTCCCTGGGGCCAGCCTGCTGTAATCCGGAGAAAATGTTTGTCCTGGTAAATAAACAACCACGCTCTCCATGGTGACGGTTGGGTAACTGAGGAAAATGTGACCAGGCCTGTTCAAATATGGAAGGGAAGGAGGCACACGGGCATCTTCACAGCGTCGCCACGCTCCCCTAGCAGTGTTTCAGCCCTTACACAGGAGAGGGACCCCGCTGTGCAGCAACAATGCCAGGCTGGGCTGAGCTGCCCTGCAGGCAGTGGGCTCTGCTCTTCCAGTCCCAGAGCTGTTCTTACTTTACCGGGTTCTCCACTGTCATGGCGAACGGGTCCTGATTCCTTACATCACCCCTAGGAAGAGCCCTAGGGGTGGGCATGGCAGCACCAACCCCTAAACCCCTACCTGGGTTGCCAGCCAAAAGCAACCCCGTGGCCTTGGCCCATTCCAGTGTTGCGTGCACTTGCTGCCTCTGGCTTGCTCTGGGCCTGAAACTGCAGTGGCCAGCTAGCAGGGCACCGCGCACAATGGGCACAGACTGGAGAAGGCCCAGGCAGGTTGAGGTGGCCAGCAGGCACTCCGGCTCCTTCTTCTTTGGGTCTGAAGGTGGGTGGTTCCCCAAGGGACAGACCTAGGGGTCTGCAGAGCTGTGGGTTCAGGAGTTTCCAGTCTGTTCCGCTGAATATGGTAGTTTCACAAAGGTCAAAGCTACCACTCTGTCCTCCAACCACACAGGGGCAGGTCCCCCAAGCCACCTGGCAGTTGTCCCAGCCAGAGCCAAGGTCTGTGTGCTGAGCAGAGTGCAGGTGCACCCGTCCCACTTTCTCTGCAAACAAGCCTTACAGGGTGGCGCTACAGGAGCCCGAGGCAGGACCATTGGAAACCTCTTGTCTCCCACATAGGAGCCTGGGAAAGTCATCTGTGAGTGACAGAAACCCAGAACTCAGGAACTGAACAGGTCTGACCCACTCCTTGAAACAGAGACACCAAGGCCTGGCGCAGTGCCAAGCCGCTGGCTGGCAAAGGGGAGAGCAGGGCTGCGCCAGCTCTGTGCCAATGAATCACTCTATGGTGCTGGTGACACACGAGTGTAAGCACTCCCGGTGCCAGCCTGTGTTGGCACATCACGTAGAGCTGCTTGTGAAGGGAAGGAGTCCCTCACTTTGTGACAGTACACGACAGGGAAAGGGGGTTGGCCGTTTCATAAACAGCTTCCAGCAGAGCCACACATTCAGCCCTGTTCCTTCTCAGCTAAGAGCCAGGGACAGGGGAATGAGGGGGGTCTCCCCTTCAGAACCAGGAAGCCAGCTGCTGTGCTGGGCCGGCACAGGAGGTAAAGGATCCCAGGGGGGTGCCTGCCATGTGCCGCCGGGTTCGGGTGCCTGTCCGGGGCAGGGGTCGCCCTGCACAGTTTCCAGGGAGCCTCCTGGCCCTGCTGTTCCTGCTTATGAATCAGCCTCCAGGCTGCTCCCTCTTTGTAAGCTCCGGAAACCCTGGCAACCAGGTTGTCCTCCCTCACCCTGGCCCTGAGGGAAGCAGGCCACGGCCCAACCCAGCCCACGTCTGCACTGAGCAGCAGATGATGTTACTGCCCTGCCTCACAGTGGGCCCCCGATCTGCCCAAGGAGAGGGAAGGAGTTCAGGCGGTCCAGAGTGGGCAGAGAGCTTGTGCACCACGGGTCACCCTGGCCCCGCTTGGGCAGGGGCTTTCTTGTCTCTGCCCACCCACTTCAGGGGACTCAGCACTGGGCTCGCAGGCTTCTGACCAGGACGCCAGCTAGCTCCCCAGCGGCTCCATATACCAGGGACAGTTATACCAACCCTTAGTTCGCTTAGCCTCCCTGGGGGTTAGCAGGGTGTCTTGGAGAAGAAAGTCATCCGCAGAACAAGAGTCTGGGGTGGCAGTCAGGATCGCTGCGATCATGAACAGGCTGTCTAACCTCGCTGTACCTCAGTTTCTCCATCTGCAGAATGGGGCCACTGACACCAACCTTGCTGAGTTTCAGTGGATGACACCGTTGGCGTCCTGCACACCCCTCCCAGCCACCGCCGCGATTGGGCAGGAAGGCGTCGAGAGGCCCAGAAAGGTCTGGGCGGGCGCCGGACCCCCGCCTGCCCGGCCGGCCAGGCGTTACGTAAGCGGTCCGGCAGTCTGCGCACCGCCCTACGCACCCTCTGCGCACTCACCGCCGGGCCACGTCTGGCCTGCCCGTCCGTCGGCCCCTCGGCTGGTCGGTCCGTCTGCCCCGCCTGATTGCAGCTGCCGCCCGCCCGGAGCAGCTGGTTCCCCGCGCCGCCAGCGCCGCGCAGATCGCCGCTGTCACATAGTGGAAAACGTGACCGCGCGCGCTGAGCCCGCCTCCGCAGTCGGCCATTGGTCGAGGAGCGGCCTCATCTGCATACCGGGGGGGCCGGGCCTGCCAGAGCCGCGTGCTCATTGGTGGCGGGATCCATCGCTCTCTTTACATAAGCTGCACATGGAACTCCATGTTCCTCGCTTCTGTTCTCAATGAAGCCGCGACGCGCTCGAGCCCCCTCCTCGACCTCCCGAGTGGTACCTTCCACTTCCGGCCTCGCTGCCTTCCATTCACTCGCCGGGCTAAGACCTGCTAGCGGAGAGTGGAGTAGCGCGTACCACTGCAATGCGGGGGAACTGGGCGACGGACCCTGCGTACCTCACACTCCACCGAAACCATGGTTCAGAAGACCTGCCACCTTCGGTGACAACCGGGCGCGCGCTCCCAGGCCCGCGGGAAACCTCAGGCGAACGCACTTCCATCTCTCGGTCCATTTCATTCATCAACATGGTCTCTCATTCATTCATCACCAGGCTCTGGAACTGCGGGGACAATCAGGGCGACCTGACCTGCAAGAGTTGCCGTTGCATGCCCGCCCACCCAAGTCACCGGGTGCCCGTGGTTGACACTTGTCCCACATTGGCTAGGACAGCCGGCTTTCAAGTAGTCCTTATTTTTGAAACCATGTGTTGCAATTTTTGGTTTAGGAAGTAGGGTAATTGTTACAGTGGAGAGGTACAAAAGAAAGGATGATGTCTCCACCTCCAAGCACGTCATCAAGGACAGGACAGCCTTCTGAAAACGGAACTAGAAACTTAATCAAATAGTAAATTGGGTCGTGTGGGTTTCAGTTTAAGGAGAACAGGAGCTGTCCTGGAAGCTCGGTGGAGGAGGCTGACCTCAAGGTGTGGGAGGAGTGGCATAGGTATTCTGGAAGGAGCGTCTTCCCAAGGGCCCTGTCACAGAGATGCACCAGCCAGGGCTGGCAGGCTCCCGGGGACAGTGCTGGTCCCTGGAGTCACGCAGCTGAGGCTAGCTGTTCTTTTAGTGAGCAGCCAAGGGGTGGTGGTGGTGTGTGTTAAGTTCCTGACCTCCTGCTCCAAGATTATGGGAGAGTGTGCACTTTCCCCTGGGACCACCCCTAGGCCTGCGACTTATTTGTAGGACACAGGAAACAGTTGGTGGGCCCTGAAAATGAGGGAGGAAAGCCTGGACTGGTTTGGAAGGACTAGCAGGCCCGAGGCCTCGTCCTAGTAGATCCTGGGTCTGTAGCGTCTCCCTCCACTCTTCCTAGGCTTCCTGGGCTTCTCCGGGGAGCCAAGATGGCAGGAAGAGAAGATCACCAGCCTGCAGCTTGAGGGCAAACTGCGGTGCTACCCCACATCCGGGGAACGCACAGCCTCTCAGCTGCAGAAGAGGCACTACCTCGTGCACGTGGCGGCCTGCTTTTGGCTCCCATTGTAGACAGGCAGCCCTCCTCCTATCCTCTGACACTGAGTCCCGTCCTCTCCCAACACAGACACGCACACCCACACACACACACTCCAACATGAATGCCAAGCAAATCCAAGCCCAGCTGCACCCTACACACACCCCAGAGTGCTTTTGTTTCTTCATTGCATTGACGTCAATGGTGGCTCCATTGTTGGAGAAACCAAAGTAAACAGACAGCTCATCCCCACCTCATAGACTCCCCTTCAAGCTCAGCTTTTTTTTTTTTTCTGGTCTTGCTCTAAATTCAGCCTGCAACCTTGTGCTGTGTTTCCTCCTCACATTTAGCCTTTTCTGTTTCCACCAGGGCTATCCATGCTTTGAGCAATTCTCGATGCTGTGGGCACACAGAACTCTGTGGAATTTGGTCTGGTTTTGGTTTCAAGTTCTCATTCCCTCCACGAATGTTTGTTGACACCTGGCCGGTGGAAGTGTGTGCGCGCTGTGTGAATCACCCTTCTGTTGCTAGGATAAAATGCCTGACATACGCAGTTTAAATAAGAAAAGTTTTATTTTGGCTCACGGTTTAGGAGTTTCATTTGGCGGAAGAAACTGCTCCTCATGGCAGTTAGGGAACGAGAAGTGTTGGAAAAAGCCAAAGAGGAGGTGGGACCCCAGACAAAAATGTGCCCTTCCAGGGTACGCTCCCAGGGCCCTCAGCTGCCAACTATGCCGCACTCCTAATGGCGTATGCATCTGGGAACTGTGACCCCATCACCTTGCAGAAGCTCCACCTCCTCACGCGTAAGCTTTGGGGGGACCTTCTTTTTGATCACCCTGGACCTGAAGCCAGGGGCTTTGCCCTGAGCTATATCCTCAGCTCTTTCTTATTTTTTATTTTGAGATAGGAACTTACTAACTTGCTAAATTGCCCAACTGCACAGTGAGCAAGGTGTTCCTTGGATACCTACTATGCCCCAGGCTCTGGATTTATGCAGATCTTCCTCTTCTTGTAGGTCAGGTGTTTTGTTGGCTGGCTCCCTGCGGCCTAAGCTGGAAAGGGAAAGGACAGCAAGCTGGCAAGAGAGCGACCTTTGTGCACTGAGGTGTATGTGGCCAGTAAAGCCCTTTCTAGGGTGTCAGGGACACTGACACTCTCTCTGGCCTTAGGGACCCTAGAGATGAGGAGGTCCGAGCCTTTTCTGGCCTGCTTTGTGCTTGGGGCTTGGCAAAGTGGAGTTCCCAGGGTGTGGGCAGTGTCCAGCCCCCTGCAGGGTGAGTCAAGGCCTTTCTATCCACAAAGACCTAGAATCCCTGACCCAGGGACAGGTGGCTCCTCCTAGATATAAGGTAGACTAAGAACCACCATGAAGATCATGTCGTGGTCATGCTAGCTGCCTGCTGGGAAGGTTTTTTTTTTTTTTTTTTTTTTTTTTGTTTGTTTTTTGCAGAACCAGGGATTGAACTCAGGGCTTTGTGCTTGCCAGGCAAGCACTTATTCTACTGAGCCATCTCCCCAGCCCTTGGGAAGGGTTGCTTGATTTTTAAATATGGATACAAGAATGCTGTCCTTTGAGGCAGATGTGTGACCTATGCGTGTGTGTGTGTGTGCGCGCGTGTGCGTGTGTTCATGCACCTTCCCTCAGGAAGTCACGAGGCTGAGCTGTCAGCAGTGTGCATGCATCCCCAATCTTTCTTTGCCCACTGCTGGAGAAGAGGCTGTGAGGAGGAACTGGGCAGGCTTTGCCCAGAGCTCCTGCCTGGGGGTTGCCTTCCACAGCCCTGTTGGCTCTTGGGAAGGAATGCTCTCAACACCACAGTCCTGGCACACACAGGTCAGTGTCCACTGGGAGCAGTGAGAGCAGATGTCCTTGCTGGGTCCTCTCTGGAGGGGTCAGCCTTTCACCTTGAGTGTTTTTGTTTGGCCATTGTCATATATAGAAAGTTCCCTTCTATTGTGACTTGCCAAGGAATTTTGTTTGTTTGTTTGTTTCTTGAATCCTGGGAGTCAAACTCAGGACCTCATACTTGCTAGGCAGGTGCTGCGCCACTAAACTAAATCCCTGGCCTGAGATTTGGTTTTGTTTCATAATACACTGGTGCAGTGGGCATTTACTACATGATGATTATAGCTACTTTAAAAATATCTCCCTCAGATGGGCCTCATCTGCTTTGCACAGGTCTTTAAACAATTCACATGGCCATAGTCTTGTCTCTGTTACGCAGCACTCTGTACTTTGTTGTATATTAAAATATGAGTAAGCAAGAGTGTCTGAGAGTCTGCTGTGTTAATGATGGTCTTCTCCCTCTGTTGCTATAGGAACCCCACAATTACACATGTACCTGACCAGCATCTGATTAGCGATTTTGCACATAAAAGACATGGTTTTAACTAAAGAAGAGAAGAAACCAGAAAAGAAGGAGGAGGAGGAGGAGGAGGAGGAGGAGGAGGAGAAGGAGAAGGAGAAGGAGAAGGAGAAGGAGAAGGAGAAGGAGAAGGAGAAGGAGAAGGAGAAGGAGAAGGAGAAGGAGAAGGAGAAG
>NW_004524665.1:8159601-8172099 GCF_000260255.1 Octodon degus
AGGAGAAGGAGAAGGAGAAGGAGAAGGAGAAGGAGAAGGAGAAGGAGAAGGAGAAGGAGAAGGAGAAGGAGACCCTGTCAGCTGTCATGTCACTTGAGAGGAGATTACTTTAGATTTCCTGGTTATGAGGCCATTGAAAGAAAAGCCAAGGACTTCACCAGAACAAAAGCTGTGCCCTTTGGCCAGGGTAGCAGCAGCCATGGTAGTGACAGCTGTCTGGCCCTCATCTTTTGAGCTATTGCTGGGTCAAGTCTGCCTCAGGCTTGAGTTGATTTGTGGGTCAGGATTCCTGATCTCTGGCAGCTTGAGCTCCCTCCCAGGGTTTTGGGATCACCAATATGCTTCCGATGGGGTGGGGGGCCTCAAGGACAGGTGCTTGCCAGCAAGGTCCTCATGTGCAAGGTGATGCTACTTCTCGATGGATCCCAGGTGTGCCAGTCACTTTGCTCATTTCTGAGACAAAAATACATGACATCTGCATCCTAAAGGGGGAAAGGTTTATCATAACTCACCACCTGTAGAAGTTTCATTCCAACATCACCTGGTTCTAAGGCAGGGCAGTACAGCAGAGGGGCATCGCAGGGCAGAAACAGTCCTTGGCAAGGCGGGTAGGAGGCAGCAAGCAGCAGGAGCAGGAGCAGCCAGCCAGCCTATACCTTAAATTCCATCCTGGCCACCAGCCCTTGGGGTGTGCCACCTAGGACTCTAACTCCCAGTGACACATGCCCTAGATCCAGTCAGGTCTGAAAAGCTCCACCTGTGAACACATGAGGGTTTGGGGACATCCAGATGCAAGCTGTGCACTCCCGTGTCTGGAGTGCTCTCCATGGTTAGAGTAACCTTCATGTCCAAGGTGATGCCTTCCTACAGTTTGCACTGGGAGTATCCCTCAGTGCCTGTGCATTACAGGCTTGGTGCCCCATATGGCACTACGAGGAGGTGGTAGCTTTTCAGAGGCCAGGCCTGCTGGGGGTTTTAGCTCCCCAGAATGAGCCTTTCACACTGGCCATGAGTTGAACTGTTTGGCGCACACATGGTCACTGTTAAATTGACATGAGCCCAGAAGCAAATGGGTCAACCAGTCCTGCACTGAAACCTCCCAAACCATGGGCCTTGTCTCTATGTAAGTTGATTGCCTTAGTTATTTGTTACAATAATGCAAAGCTGATGAAGGCACATCTTGTTTCCAGAATGAGCCTTTGAGGCCAGGGAGATGGCTCAGTAGAATAAGCACTTGCTTGGCAAACTCAAGGACCTGAGTTCAATCTCCGGTTCTGCCAAAACAAAAACAAAAACACAAGCCCCTTCATGTCTGAGGTGAGCACGTGTCAGGTGACTGTCCACCTAGGAGGGGACCTCCACGTCTGAGGTGACCCACTTGTCGGTGTGATCCCTCTGCTTTAGGTGACCCCCCATTCCTGAGGATCCTCTACTTCAAGAGAGATCTCTCCTCTTGTCAGCCTGCCCTCCTGCTGGTCTTCTGAGCTGTGGGCCTTACCTGCACCTGGTCTAGCCCTGCAGCAGAGCCTCTTGCCCTGGTCCTCTCTGCTAGGGTGTGGCCCCAGGACTGCCGCCTCAGCTTGGGTCTGCCAGCATGGCTATGAGTGGCACTGGGGTGGCCCTGTGGACACTTCTGCCACAGCATGGCCACCCTGGAGCAGCCAAGAAGTGGGTGCTGGGGGCCCTGGGGACCAACGAGAGCTGGGCCCAGTGGGATCCTTGAGGCTGGGGAGCACGGAGAAGAAAGCAAGAGGCTGAGGCTGGAGCTTCACCGACCTCTCGGAGAGCTGTGGCTCCCAGCCTGCCCTGTGTGGGCTTGTGCTGGGGCCCAGTGCCCACTCCCGAGGCCAGGCGTCGTGCTCAGCCTACAGCAAGTGTTCTCTGACTAGACCCTGCAGCCGAGCAGGCATGTCCCACGTCGCTGGCCCCCACAGAGGCACTCTCGGCCCCGTGTCGCAGCAGGCATCGTGTGTTCTGAGGTGGAGGAGAGGCAGCCTTGCAGCCCTGACTGCAGAGCTGGGAACAGGCTTGCTCAACAGGGAGGCTACGAGTTGCCAGTGAACAAAGTCCAAGCCCTGGTGGCCCTCTCCTTCCCAGGCACCTTCGCCCCACCCCGGAGCTCCTTGTGACTTCGCTCCCCGGGTGTTCTCCACTTTCCCTTACCTCCTTTCTAAGCTCGCGAGGGCTGGGGCACAGGTCCTTCACACCCACCCACCCTGCCCAGTCACGGGCCTCACGTGCTCCGCTTCGGGGAGAGAGCCCAGGGTGCTGGCAGGGCGCTCGCTGCCCAAGCGCTGCGTGTCTTGGGTTTGTCTTCTTCCGCTGGCTTCTGTTTGGTACCCAGCATAGAAAATACAAAGTGTGATTGATCAAGCTAGTGTGTGTCTATTTATTTATTTTTAGATTCTTACTGGCACATGTAGGCAGTACATAACGATTATCTTATGGGGGTAGCGCATGGCCTGACACAGCTTAGCTCCTTTGACTTTCTCCCATAGTGTGTTTAGATTAAAAAAATTATTCTGTAAAAGACACGCTGCCATTAATTTCCCTTAAAAATCCTCCCCTCGCTTTTTCCGCCCGCTCCCTCCTCCCCCCGAGCACCGCTCCGGCTGCACCACGCTTGCTCTGAGCTCCGGGCTCCTGCTAAGCTTGCGCGGCCGCCACCTCCCTCAGCCACCATCATGATTATCTACTGGGACCTCATCAGCCACGATGAGATGTTCTCCGACATTTACAAGATCCAGGAGATCGCGGACGGGCTGTGCCTGGAGGTGGAGGGCAAGATGGTCAGTAGAACAGAGGGTGCCATTGACGACGCGCTCATTGGTGGCAATGCCTCCACCGAAGGCCCAGAGGGAGAAGGCACTGAAAGCACAGTAGTCATTGGTGTAGATATTGTAATGAACCATCACTTGCAGGAAACCAGTTTCACAAAAGAGGCCTACAAGAAATACATCAAAGATTATATGAAATCAATCAAAGGCAAACTTGAAGAACAAAGACCAGAAAGAGTAAAACCGTTTATGACAGGGGCTGCAGAGCAAATCAAGCACATCCTTGCTAATTTCAAAAACTATCAGTTCTTTATTGGTGCAAACATGAATCCAGATGGCATGGTTGCTCTCCTGGACTACCGGGAGGATGGTGTGACCCCATTTATGATTCTCTTTAAGGATGGTTTAGAAATGGAAAAATGTTAATGGATTCGATGGTAACCTTGGATCTATCACTTGTCATAACTGGCTGCGGCTTGTCAACTACACAACACCAGGATTTTAGACAAATGGGACTGATGTCATCTTGAACACTTCGTTTATTTTGACCGTGATTTATTTGGAGTGGAGGCATTGTTTTTTAGGGAAAAAACACGTCATGTAGGTTGTCTAAAAATAAAGTGCATTTAAACTCAAAAAATAAAAATAAAAAAATAAAAAATAAAAATCCTCCCCTCATTCTGAACACACCCACCCCCACTTTCTCCCCTTTCTGAGGCAGCTCTGGAAGTCTTTCTTTGTGTCCTTTTTTTTTTTTTCTTCACAACCAGAGATTTGAACTCAGACCTTTGTGCTTGCCAGGCAAGCACTTATTCTACTGAGCCATCTCCCTGTCCCCTACTCTTTGTGTCCTTAGTTGTGCTGTGGTGACTGCCTCAGCATCCCGAGTCTATCAGAATGTTGACCTTCCATGGTCATTTTGACTCTGGGGTGGAGCCACAAGTTGTATGGAACCAGAGCTACTAGACAGGTGGAGGATGACCAGTGCCGTGGCTGGACATGCTGCCTTCCCTTTGAATAGGCTCAACCACTCCATTCACTATATTTTTAAACACATTGTGTGAAGACCTTCACAACAGAGGGCTCAAGAGCTACTTTAGAGATCAGTAAGGTGGGCTGGGGGGATAGCTCTGCGGTCTAAGCACCTGTCTGGCAAGTACAAGGACCCAAGTTCAATCCCCGATACCACAAGCTGTGCCAGCTCCAGAATTCCAGGTTCACCATGCCAGCCCCAAGACTGGTGGGGCACGCCTGTAATCCCAGCACTGGGAGACTGAAACAGGAGAATCACTATGAATCTGAATTGCATAGTGAAACCCTGTATCCCATAAATACATAAATAAAACAAAAAAGAAATTGGTAAGAATGATGGGATTGGTGTGTTTGAAGTGAGTAGCAGTATTTTTTTTTTTTTTTTTGGTAGGGTGGAGTAATGCCAATGTTTCTTTTATGATAATAAATTTTAAAAATTTAAACATTCACCATATTCCTGATCACTCCTTGTATGCCATTTGTCCCTGGACCAAGGCTTGTGGGAGCCAAAAAATGGGTTTGACGCGAGGCTACCCTCAGGGTAGCACCTCTGTGGAGGGCAGGTCACTGGGCAGTGGGGCAAAGCTCGGTGCATGTCATCTCCTGCCTGTGGAGGCCTGTGGTAGAGTCGACGCTGGGACGGGAGGAGGTGCTCCGGCGCACTCCCTTTCCTTGGGGACTACTGAGTGCACCCATGGAGCCTTCCAAAGCAAGGGTGGTTGTTTGCAGGGTGAGGGCTGCGTTGATGCTCCCGAGTGCAGTCAGTGGCTGGGGCACGGACTTTGGGCCCTTGCTCTGGAGTCAGGAGTCTGGACTGACTATGGCGGTGGGCTTTATTAATCACCTCTTAGAGAGGACACCTGAGACCTTTCGGCATAGCTTTCTGATGATCCCTGAGACCAGGAGCATGGCCTGGGACATCCTGGCTGGGGCTCTAGCCACTCTGAGGGACTCGTTGGGTGAATATGGTTACACAATGGGCCAGAGAGCACCCCAGGAGTGGCTCTGGACTCAGCCTGGGACTTCTCAGCAGGGCCTGGGAGATGTTTTCTTTGGCCTTGTCCCTCCAGGCTGGGGCACTGTTAGGAACAGAATAGTCTTCCTGCCTGGCCTTCATGGAAGAGTCAGAAACACAGAAGCCCCCCACTGTCTTGGACCTCCGAGACAGGCCTGGGGCTGAGAGATGGGACCAGCAGGCTAGGCTTCCCATGGAGGCCTTCACCCTGGGCTGTGTGCACAGAACTCTATGGCCGTGGCTTGTGATCAAGGGACACCATGGCTTGCAGAGCCCTTAGCCAAGGCAGCTGGGGATGGGCAGGATAACAAAGGGGCCCAAGGCCCTGTAGGCAGAGGGACATAACTGTGTGGTCAGCTATGGGAGAACTGTGAAGCCCAGTGCAGCCAGAGAAGGGATGGCAGGGACCAGCAGGTGACCTGGGAGGGAGGCTAGAGAGCTGCACTTCCACTCTCCCCTCTGAGGTCCATCTGCACAACTCCATGTCCCTCTGACACTTGTGAAATGGAAGTTCTTGGGGCTCTGGCTCAACCCTGGGAGGCTGGTCTTTCTCCAGCTTTCCTGCACTTTCCCTGGGTCTTCAAAAAGGGAGACAAGGGCTTCTATCCCCTGAGCTTCCTATGAGGGCTCTGTAGACCCTGAGCTCGGAGGACTGTCACTGCGGGGTGAGAAGGTGCTGGCAGGGTGGCCCTGTGCTGGGCTGCAGGGTTCTTATACCTGACCTGCAGCAGACAGAGGCAGGAGAGTCAGCCGCCAAGCTCCCTCGCTCTTTGTCTTTGGTTGGGCAAACATTCAAGGTCAGGCTTTTTGTTCACTCAGAACAGAGGGGGGCACAGGCCGAGCATGTGAACTGTGGTCATCTGGTCTACCTGGCATGGCCAATCCGGAAGCAGCCGTCAGGACAGAAATGTTGCACCAGCATTTTTTCTCTTGCAGTTCTGGGATTACACCTTCCAGCAAGGCATAGTTCCGAATCACAACTCCAGGCTGTTTCCTCCAGACCCCACACTAAGACATGAGTGATTGGAACAGGTACAGGAAGCAGACCCTCATATACAGGCTACTTCAAGCTGTCCACCTGCATTAATCCCTGCTACATGACTGTAATGGAAGACCCAAGTTAGGCTGCTATACAAAGGAAAGAGGTTTGTTTGGCTCTTAATGTTAGAGGCCAGAAGTTAAGACAGGGTGGCTTCTGGGGAGGGTCTCATGGAGAATCCCACGAAGCACGTGGAGGAGAAGAGGTCAGGTCTCCCAACAGGAAGCCAGGTGGGGGAGGGGCCAGGCTCACTCTTCTATAACAGTCTTGTCCAGTGACCTAACCCGGGTGTCCCATGGGAATGGCTTTGGCACCCTCAAGGACCCCACCTCTTAAAGGGCACAATGTCTCCCCTCCTCACCAGACTGGGAACTAAGCTTCCAGTGGAGATGGGGGAGGGGTGGGTAGAGCGCATGCAGGTACTGGGTCCCCACTGCTGGTGGTAAGTGGGACTGTCATGACGAGATGCCGTCACACTATGGCCTGCAGGCCAAAGCTGGCCCTTGACTTGTTTCTGCATAGCCTATGAGCTAAAGGGGAGGGGAGGGGAAAAGTTGCTGCAGAGACAGCAATTTGTTCTCTGGCCCCTACAAAAGGATCTGCAGAGCCCTGGTGATGGTCTATCACCGAACAGCATTACAATTACTGGAAGTCCTGCCTGTGCGTGACTGGACCAGGTGGGCAGTGGGCACAGGGCATTGGTGAGTGGGGACCATGGTGGCAGTGATGATGGACAAGGAAGTGCCTGATGTTGAGCTGGGGGACCTGAGGGAAGGCCAGTTAACTGCCCACAGCTGCCAAGTGTGAAAGCTGAGGCCCTCCAAGGCCGCTCAGGAGTTCAGGTCTCCAGAGCTGCTGAGCACCAGGCTGGAGCTGATGCCTGAGGCCACAGAGCTGCAAGGAGACCTCCTGCAGTGTCAGCGTGGGGGCAGGGGAGACATGGCGGAGAGCAGGCTGGGGACGACTGAATGAATGTGCTGAGGCTCTCAAACCCCCACCCCAGAAGCCTCCACGCAGCCGAGGTGCCCCCTCACCCAGGGCTCCAGGGCCCTGCCTCCACCCCACCGAGGCACAGGGCTCAGGGTGGGGTTTGCCTCCCTGTCCCCTCTGATGCAGGCCTGCTGTCAGGTTGGCTCCCAGCATGTCCACAGCTGGGAAGCAGCTCTGCTGGGAAGAACCCGCCTGGTCACCCAGAAAACCCTAGAGCAACCCCTTGGGAGCTTGGGGACAGGTTTCTCAGAACTGCAGGAGGACAGCAGGGTGCCGCTGGGCTGGAGACGTGAGACTTGGTGTTTTGACGGAGACACCAGGAACCAACCACACTAAGCATTTGTCGGGGCTCCAGCTGCGCACTGGTAAATGTTTAACAAGTGGCTCTGTGGAGAAGGAGGAGGAGGAAGAACAGGAAGAGGAAGAGGAGGAGAAGGAAAGGACAAGGAGGGGAGAGGGAGGTGAGAGAGGAGGAGGAGAGGGAGAAAGGAGGAAAGAAAGGGAAAGCTTTGTATCATTTGCCAATTTCTGTGCTGTAAATAATCCCACTCTGGGGCCGGGGAGATGGCTTAGTGGAATAAGCACTTCTCTGCCAAGCACAAGGGCCTGAGTTCAATCCCCGGTTCCGAAATAAATAAATAAATAAATAAATAAATAAATAAATAAATAATCCCACTGTGGTCAATTCCCAGCTGCCACCACAACCCCCTTGGGACCACGCGGCAAGGCCAGCTGAGGCCACACGAAGGCCACATTCTGCAGCTGGACTGATGTGGCCAGCTTAGGTGAAAGGGAGAATCGGAGCCCAAGCATCAGGAAGCAAAATCATTGAGTTCTTCTCATGGAGCCATTATTTTAATTTGACTTCTATTTATTTCCCAGATTCCGTCTTCGATAATTAGGTAAACACAGGCCTTGTGGTATTTTACACAGCCGTAGCCGAAGATCTCAGCTTGCATTAGTTGTCTAATTCTTTGCAGACATTAGGAACAAAACACGTCCTGTTTTGTAGAAGTTAGATGAGAAAAACAGAAAAAGCTTTGACAAATACAGCCCAAGCTCAGGTAGGCAGGCGTGACTAGACAGTGAGAGAGAGGACAGCCAGGAGCCTCAGGGTGGGTGGGTCAGGTGCAGGACTGGGGGCTGGGGACTGACCCCTGGGCTTCTCACTCAGTTACCCCCCGGCCCACTTTTATTTTTTATTTTGAGACAGGGTATTGGAAAGATGGGTCGTGGAGTTCTTTCCAGCTCATCAACCTGCCACTCCTCCTAGTGAACTCTGGGTGGCATCCCGTGCTGGGCGATGTAGGCTATTTCAGGTGTAGGAATTAGGTTGTTTCCAGATCAGTTTGACACCCACTCAGAATAAGATTTCCTTTTATCCCCCCAAAGACAAGCTTCATCCCCTCTGCGTTTGTCTGTTTTCTATTGCTATAATGAATTACCTGAGGCCAGAGAACTCATAAAGAGAAGTCACTTATTTAGCTCCCAGTTTTGGTGGCTGAACTTCAAACAGCATGACAACCTGGGGTGGCTGCCTGCTGTGTGGCTTCCCTGTGGGTGGCATTGTGGCAGGGGAGAGCACATGGTGAGAAGCCAGAGAGGCTCCAGGGATCAGTCTTACCTTTCTTTTTTGGTCTTTCTAGTCAATGTCTTGCTACATAGTGCAGGCTGGCCTTGAACTCACAGGAATCTTCCTGCCTCAGCCTCCTGAGTGCTGGGATTACAGGTGTGTACCACCATGCCTAATCGCCTTTTAAAAAACAACAGCTCTGCCAGGGAGATGGCTCAGTGGAATAAGCACTTCCCTGGCAAGCGCAAGAGCCTGAGTTCAATCCCAGGTTCTGCAAAAACAAAAACAAAACAAGCAAACAAACAAACAAACAAAAAAACCCCCAAAAAACAACAGCTCTCTTGGGAGAACTACCTTCAGGCTTTCCGGAGCCAGAGCCCCCAACCTGCTACCTACCAGGCCACAGCTCTGAAAGCTCACCACTTGGGACACTGCCACACTGGGACCAGGCTTCTCGCCTAGGAGCCACAGGAACACACCCAAGACACAGGACCACTTCTTCTCCCTACCTCTCTGCCCCCACCCCCCTCCCCCCATGCAGAGCCTTCTTTTTGAAGGCTCTGGGCCTCCAGCTGCAGAGCCCGGGATGTGTGCGTGCGTGTGTGTGTGTGTGTGTGTGTGTGTGAGTGTGTGTGTGTCCCCATCTCCACTGGCATCAAAGACTGACCCATTTCCAGTCACCACACTTTTGTAGCTGGCGGAGCCTTTGTTTGGTTTGTATAGAGGACCTGGGGCTGGTGACAGCAGTGTAGGGCTCAGTGTTGGAGGAGGGGCAGGGACCTGGAGGTGGCGGCAGCTGTCCATGGGCGCTTGTTTCCTTTCCTTCCGGAAAATTTCAGAGGCTATGTTTACCCCTTCCTCAGCCACAATGTAGAGCTGTTAGCAGACACAAAGCCAAGGGCCACAGGGCCCTGAGGGACAGCGTGCAGGCAGGGGCTCAGCTCCTGCAGCTGGCTGGGCCTGCGAGGCCCCGCAGGCAGCACACACCTAGTGCTTGCTCAGAGCCCTTCTAAGTCCCCACAAAGCCAGCTTCTTGGGTAATTGTACAGTTTCATGTAAAATAAAAATAATTGCTTCTCCTAAAACTTCCATTCCCTTCCTGCCTGCGACCCTGCAGCCGGGTGGCCTGGCCTCACACAGCACCGCCCCCTCCTTCTCTCCTGGGCATGTGCTACGGGTCATCTGCCCTTGATTTATGACAATGGGTAGGCACCTAGGAGACTTCCCGGTTGGACTGAACAAAGGGAGTGGCTTACATTGTTGGCCAGGTACTGTCTTCCTTGCAACACACGCTGCGCCTGGCTCTCTGTCTCTGCAAGGCCCAGAAGAGGACATGTTCTCCCTTGCATCTAGAACAGGCACTTCCGGCAGCACAGGGGGTCCTGAGAGCCCAGGTCCTGGGGTCTCCCTGGTGCAGCCTGAAACCATCCTACTGCTTATGGGCCACCTGCCTCTGCTGGGGAGGTTCCTGGGCTTCTCTTTTGTAAAATGGGGCTGCCACTGCTACCTGCCCCTGGGCTTGTTTGGTTTTTTGAGATAGAGTCTCTCCATGTAGTCCGGGTATGGACTTCCTTCCCAGGCTGGCCTCAGACTCATGACTTGCCTGTTGCTACCTCCTGAGTGCTACCAGGCTCAGCTTGTTATTTAGTTAAAAATATCGATGGCAGTAAAAGACACAGCATCCCAATTTACCACCTCTTGCATTTTGCACCATGCAGTGAGGGGTGTGGCATCCACACGGCCATGCTGCCCTCAGCAGCGCCCTTGGCAGGCACCTCTGCATCCCCTGCAGCTGAGGCTGCTCCCACTCAGAGCTGCCCTGTTCTCGCCCAGCCTGGCCTGCCGCACAGGGCTCCCTTCCACCTCTCTAAGTGTGACCCCTCCAGGGACCTCTTCCGAATACCCTCATGCAGTGTTTGTCCTTTCTTTGATTGGCTGAGTTCAGCTGTATGATATTCTGATGGGTCTGTCCTTCTTTTGAGAGGCTGTGACCACAGGTTATTTAATGGCCCGCTTCCCCCTTCCGGCTGTTGTGATTGTCTCTACTATAAGCATGGGTCTGTAGGTATCTGTTTGAGAGTCTGTTTTCAGTTTTGTGGGGAATTACTGGATCATACCCAACTCTGCCTTTATCCTTTGGAAAGACCACAGTGCTGTTTGCTATAGTGGCTACAACGCCTTGCCTGCCCACCAGTAGAGCACCAATGCCCCCCTTCACATCCTTGCCAGGCCTGGATTATTTTCCATTTTGCTTTATTTTGGTGCCAGCAGTCCTAAGAACATTGGAGAGCAACCTCACTGTGGCTTTGATTTGCATTTCTCTAATGCCTGGTGACATCCGTCATCTCTTCACGGGTTTGTTGGCCATTCATGTATCCTCTGAGGAGAACTGTCCACTCAAGACATCTGTCCATTTTTTAAAAAATTTTATTTATTTATGTGTGTGTGTGTGGCCAGCTCAGCCCACCAGTGGGCGCGCTGGTTGGCATGTGGTGCTGGGGGATTGAACCACGGTCCCTGTGCTTTGCTAAGCTTGTTCTAAGTAGGTGCTTTAGACCACTGAGCCATCTCACCAGCCCCCATCTGTCCATTTTTAATGAAGTTATTTACTTCCTCGTGGAGTCCTTCTGGGGAGGAAATGAAGAAGGTCCTGGAAGGGGCTTAGTAGGCCCCACGGCCGGCGGGTTGGGACTCGGAGTGGAGACTGCCCTGCAGGAAGGCACTGCCCAGCAAGGGAGGAAGGACTGTCGCCTGGGCTCTCTCACCCCTTATTGCCCAGGACGGGCCACGCCCCCAAAGGCCCTTCCCATTCCCCTGCCTCAGCTGTGCCCCTGCTTGTGGTAATCCGGCAGAGGCCACCTGGCTGTGGCCCTCTGGGGGCTGTGCGAGGTCCGAGAGAGGAGTCCCAACTCAAGCTGACTCCACCCTCAGAGCAGGTAGCGCTAAGGCCTGGATGAGGATGTCCCTGAGGTCTCTGGTGTTCAGAGGCGGGGTTTGGAAGACTGGATCCTGGGGGCGCTGCAGGCGTGGGGGGGGGGGACATGGGACAAGTTCCTAGCTGAAGGTGCCGCAAGGAGGCAGGGCTGGCTACGGACGCGTCTGGGGGCGCCTGCTGAGTCCTGTCCCGCCGCCCCATCGCCCCCTTCTCTCCGAGTCTTGCCCCCTCTGCTTGCGAGCTGCCGTGAGGTGAGCAGCCTTGACCCTTCCTGCCTTTCATCATGACGCTCGTGCCTTGGAGCCAGCCAAGCGGGGCGCCTGTGCCACAGCGCAAGCGACCTCAAGTTGTGTGGGTCAGGAGTTCTGTTCCCGCAGCGGCAAGGCGACACACACCGGGCTCTCGGGGATGTGACTGAACTCCGAAAACCCGGGTCGCGTACCTGCACGAGGGAGCGCTAGCCGCTTTCCTCAGCCTATGCAACACCATTCTCTGGATTTCGTTTTTTTTTTTTTTTTAAAAAAAAGCAGAAACACAGCCAAGGAACCCCGCACACCTCTACTGCGAGCGGTGTGACCCGCCGGCGCAGCCCTCGGACCCCCGCCCAGGCTGCGGCGGGCACGTCGGGCATCCGCGTCCCTCTCGGCGGGCCGCAGGGGCCGCCGCCGCCCACCCACCGAGGGAGCCTGCCGGCCGCGCCGCCCTCTAGCGTGCCGGCCTGCAAAGCCAGCCAGTGCAGCCCGGTGCGGGCGGAAACAGCGCAGGAAGAGGGACAGGAAACGCCCGGATCAGGCTCCGCGAGTCGGCTGAGAGCAAACTTGCAGCTGTTGTCGAGAAGAAAGAAACCCTCGGCCGTTCTGGTAGCTCCCTGCGCCCACGCTCAGGGCCCGGAGGGGTGCCAGGCCGGACGTCCGTGTAGTCTTTCCGTGCTACTGATCTCGCACTGAGCTACCCGCACCCCGAGCCCCTGCTTTTGATGTAGGATTTGCTCAGTCGCCAAGTTGCTCCCAAGTGGCTCGGGCAGGGTTTGCTCCTGCCTCAGCCTCTCAGGGTGCTGCGATCACAGGTGTGTGGCTGAGAATTTCTTCTTCTTCTTCTTCTTCTTCTTCTTCTTCTTCTTCTTCTTCTTCTTCTTCT
>NW_004524665.1:8172342-8178135 GCF_000260255.1 Octodon degus
TCCTGGTCCTTTCTTTTTTTCTGCCAGAAAAAGAAAGTACACATCCTTGAGGAAAAGAAAAACTTGTGTATATATTTGAATGCTAAACCTATTGAGACCCCATACGATGAACCCATTTGGCTTGTACAGTGACGTGAGGTGTGCACTGTGTTGGCTGTTGACTGCCAGATGTTTACCAGGACAGTAAACTGCTGCCTGGGTGACCTTTGCCTCTGAGGTCACTGCGCCTGCATTTTCAATTTTTTCTCTAAGCGCCCCATTGTCGTGGATTTTCTGCAACATACAAGGTCCTTCAGGGTCGTGCAGGCGACAGTCATACCACTTGCTGGGAAAACACCATACTACATTTCTTTTCCTGAAGGGTGTATTTTTTTAGTAGACCCTGCATTGTGTATCTGCATATATTTAATCTTTATTTATGTTTATCAGTGCGTGTTTGCCGGACATGTACAGTTGTCTTGGGGAGCGGGTGCGTGTTTCTTCGTGCGCCCCACTTTTGTCACGCCCAGCTTTCCACTGTCGTCCACCAAAGCTGCCAGTCCAGCCAGGTCTGAGGACAGCGCCCCCTGCTGGCCGCACCCCTCGCCTCAGACTGGCTCTGTTGCGCCCCACAGGACTAGCGCCTGGGCTGTCAAGCCTCTCTGGGGCTGCGCCACCTCAGTCCAGCTGTGAGGAGGGAGTCCAAAGTCTTGTGAGAGCGAGGTTCGCCCCTCAGGCCACTCCAGATGGCAGCTTTCCTCATGCCCTGTACACTGGATTTGAGCCCCAATGGTCCCGGAGAGAAGGTTCAGGCTAGGTCTCCCCTAAAGGAGCTTAGCAGGGCGAGTGGGCATCTGGGAACACCACAGCACCCCACCGCAGTCAGGCCACTCAGCGTTTAGACTTCCTGCTAGTGGCCAGTAGTGGGGGGTGCACCCTGTAATCCTAGCACTCTGGGAGGCTGAGGCAGGAGGACTGAAAGTTCCAGCGCAGCCTGGCACCTCAGTGACTTGGCAGAACTCTGTCTCAAAAAGTAAAAGGCCTGAGGAGAGATGGAGCACGAGTCCAGGAGGTTTGGCTGGAGCTGCAGGTTGGGGGCAGAGGTTCCCAGGCAGAAGCTCTGTTTCCTCCTAACCTGAGAGGTGTGTCTGACCTGCAGCGCTCCTGTGACTTCCTGGGCTTGGCCAATGCTGGTGCGTGGGGCCTGTGGGCAGGGCCACGCGGTCTGCTTCTGTGGGCCTTGGCATGTGCCCTGGGTTCTTTTCTGCCCACCTCTCTCCCTGCTGCCCCCTTAGCAGACTCCTCTGGCTCACCTCTCTGCCCCTTGGTCTGGTGGCTTGGCGCTCGCTTGCTTTTGCAAAGGACAAATGGTGCCCAGGTCACCAGACTTTGGACACTCGTTAACCAGGCCTTTCTGGAAAAAGCTTGCTGGGGATTTTAGCAGCAGATGGTTCTCGCTCTTTCTTTGGGAACCAGCCCTGCCACATAGCTATGAGCTGTGCCCCCCCCCCCCCGGGGCCAAATAGCCTTAATAAAAGGCTCTGGGTGACCTCTAGGGGTTTACCCATTTCCTGTTTAGCAAAGAAATGTGCAGCTTGCTGTGGGTGTTCATTTAATTTTCAGTGATGGAGAATTACTCTGTTTTATAAATGGAAGTATAGCACTATTCAAACAGAATGCTATAAATAGAATAATGTCTTTTGTTTCCAAAAAATGTAGATATACTAGAGCAACAGGAACCTGGTTCCTAGCAATAGGAACTCTCATTGAAATGAGAGTTTTCCTGGCAAACTTTGGGGGTAAGATTAATGCTGTAACCCATGAATTATCGTAGAGTAAAAGCTGTAGCTGCAAGAGTGTCAAGTGCTCTCCCTCTCTCTCCCTCCATCCCTTCTTCTTTTCCTCACTCCCTGCATTCTTCCCTCCTTCTCTCTCTACCTCTCTCTCTTTTTTTTTCTTCTTTTTTTGAGGAACTGAGGATTGAACTCAGGCCCTTGTGCTTGCCAGGCAAGCACTTATTCTACTAAGCCATCTCTCTGGCCCCTCTCTCCCTCTTTTGATTTTTTGAAACGGGGTCTCACAATGTAGTCCAGGCTGGCCTTGAACTTGACACACAGCAATCACAGTGCCTCAGCCTCCTGAGTGTTGGGAACACAAGTGCAAGGGAAGAGTTGAAGCGGCTCCACGAGATCTACAGCCCTCCCGCTCCTGGTGTGAAGGATGCAGGCAGACAGGGCTCTGCCCTGACCCTTCCTTAGGGTGCCCTCTCAAAACCCAGCAAGGGTTGGCATTGGGAGGGCTGTCAGGGCCTCTTGAGGGCCAGCCCTGAATCTCAGGTGATGTCAGAGGACCAGAGAGACCACTGTCACACAGCTGAAGATGAGGCTGCAGTTATGACAGCAGTGCCTGCTGCTCGGGGCTCTCTGTGGTGCTGGGAATCTCAGTGTTACAGATGGGCGTAGGGGAAGCCAGACACACGTAAGTAGAGTACCAGTGGGCATCCAGGCCCCGGTAACAAGTGCTGTTTCTGGGCTTTCCCTAGGTGGCATGCCACAACTTAATTTTTAACTGTTTTTAAATTTAAAAGTTAGTATTTGTTGAGAAATAAATCTAAATAATAATGAAGTATAAAGAGGCTGAAAAAAATCCAATAAATCTAACACCCAGATATAATGCTGTCTCAGTCACTGAAATATAATGTCCAGCACCTGCACCTGGGAGGAGGAGAGATCGAGTTGTTTCACAGTGTATAGATGCTTCAGGCAAGGCAGGGCCATGGCAGAGGGGTGTGCAGGAAGAGGTTGTCCACACCACGCAGGACAGGAGCCACAAGTGGGGAAAGGGCTCGAACTCTTCTGGGCTAAGTCCCCAGTGACTGTCTTACCAGGCCCACCTCCTACGAGCAAGCCAGTGCTAAGTCCATGAAATAGCCTCACATATGAGTGCAGGAGGCTCTTGGGGGACATCTAGATATAGACCATAGCGCCCTGAAACTGCTGGCTTTATTACTCTCTTTCTCTCTCTCCCCCCCTCACTGTGTAAGTAAATTCACAGTTTTTCCATTCCAATTTGAATTATGATATAAGCAAGTCAGACTATGAAGAGCCCCTTGGAAAGAGCATTTCTTCCTTTGGCTGAGCACATTTTCAGGATACAATATTTGCTTTCCTTGCACCAAGCTGGGGCATGCTCAATTTTCCCTACTGCCTCGTTCATCCCCTCTTCCTCCTCTCTGCCCCCTCCACATGTCACGGTCCCCTTCCCCTTGAGGAAGATCCAGCTCCCTACTTCCTGCTGTCTAGCTTTCCTTTTGCTTGGAAAGAGCGTCTTTGATATGGTCACATCCCCAACACTCCTCGTGCGGTGATCCGACCCTGTGCCTCTCTGACAATGCTGAAGGCAGAGGGGAGCAAAGCAGCAGGCCCCCACTCCCAGAGCTCACTTCCTGGGACCTGGAGACCTGAGAGAGGCCACGAAGCAGGAATCGCCTTCAGAGAGCAGTCAGTACCTGGATGGACACACTAAGCTAGCAGACCGGAGAGTCCGATGTGTGCTTTGCACTACTACTAGAGACTGCACCCGAGGAGCACTGAGATGTAGCCTCAGCCTTTGCTTTTTTTAAAATTTTGAGACAGGTTTTGCTAAGTTGCACTGATTGGCCTTACACATGCAGTCTTCCTGTCTTGGTTCCCCAATAGCTGAGACTGCTGTTGGACACCCCCATCCTGGCCAGAGTCTCCTGTGGATGGCCTTGGGGACAGGAAGGATGCAGGCGTACGAAGATCTCAGAGAAGATGATGCAGCTAACGGAGCCAGCACATGCAAAGACCCTGGGGCAGCAGTACTGTGAACACAGGTAGGAATAGACAAGAGACAGTCTTTTTTCCCCGTCTAGGCTCGCTTGGGAAGATGTAGACAAGGGCCCCTGTGTAGCTTTCTCAGCTTTCATAAAGTGCTGCTGCAGGCGAGGTGATGCCGTGTTCAGCTCAGCACTGACTTCTGAGCCCTGTGGGTGTCTGTCTTGGTTGCATAATCTCTCAGCTGCTGTTAAGTCCAGACTAAAGGGGATGGAAGATTCTGGAAGGCTCTGGTTATAAAGGTTCCTTTTCCTTTTAGCTGGTGCTTTACAAAGACCACCACAGCCCACCACAAGGCAGCAGAGTTGTTCTGTGGCTGGTTCTGCTGCGTTAGCCCAACACTGACTGTTCCAAGTGCTCCAAAAGGCAAAATATGGCACTGTGGTAGTGGGGCTAGATCTCGGGAACTTGCACTTGCAGGCAGATGCTTAGACCGCCAGGCTTATCTCCCCAGCCTGTGAGCTAGTTTTGACACCTGTTTTCTCCTCGTTCATTGCATTGCCTACTATGGTGGTTGATACATGGGGGCAACTTGAGGGGTCAGAAGTTTAGTGGCGGGAAAGGCTCAGCGACTCCACACCCTGTTCTATGGAGGCCCCTCTCTGGGAAATGGAGGGCCTGCCCTAGAGTGACTCAGACCAAAAGGGGATACAAAGTGGTTGAGGGAGGGTTTGGGGCACTACTTCCTCGGAGGAGCTCTGGTCTCCTCAGTTGGCGTGGAAGGAAGGGAGAGGGGCTTGCCAGCTCTGCAGCTGCTGCTTCTTCCTCTGCTCTTTGCTGTTTTCCGCTGCTGGGAACTGCTGCCTTCTGCCTGGTGCTACTCTGCCTTGGAGCCAGCCAAATATAGACTAAAACCTCCACTAACGGTGAGCTAAATAAGCTTTTGCTTCCTTAATTTTGCATGTCAGTATTTTGACCCAGCAATGAGAGAAGGGTAACTGAGGCAAGCACAATCTTTCATGTGTTCATTTCTCAGGGCAGTCACGTTTTTACATTTGACAGTCGCACAGTAGCAGTCCCACAGCTATTTCAGAGGCTTGCCAGGTCAGAATGGCCGTGTAGCTGGTGCAGCATAGAAGCCCGAGCAGGTCTTTTTCCCTTCTTCTACCAAGAACCCAAAGTATAAAAAGAAGCCTATTTTTAAATGTATTTATTTTTGTCATGTGGGCAATTGAACCTAGGGCCTCACATAGGCCAAGCCAGTGTCGTACCTCAGATATATACTCTCAGACCCAAAAAGACAACGTTGGGGCCACTGATTCTTCCCCTCTTTTCCTCTGCTAAGTTTCAGTATTTGGG
Source organism: Octodon degus (assembly GCF_000260255.1). NCBI lineage: Eukaryota > Metazoa > Chordata > Mammalia > Rodentia > Octodontidae > Octodon > Octodon degus. Next base: position 8,177,478 of record NW_004524665.1, read on the forward strand.
TCCCTTCTGGTCTATGCAAGAGAAGGGTGGCATTCGTAGCAGACAGATGTGGGACTTGCATCTTACGGTGTTTAGAGGTATCAGCCTGATGGCTGGTAGAAACCTGCTGTCTTGGGCTCTTGAGCACTGACAGGGCCCTGGCTGTTGGCCTGATTGTCTGCTTGCCTTTATTTTATTTATTTTTTTTGCAGAACCAGGGTTTGAACTCAGGCCCTTGTGCTTGCCAGGGAAGCACTTATTCCACTGAGCCATCTCCCCAGCCCCTGTCTGCTTGCCTGTGGGTCTATTTTTGAGTCAAATCTGTGAAGGTTTTATGTAGTCCAGGAGGGAGACTAACTCCAGGAGCTGGGGACCGGTGGGCTGTTATGTTTGTCATGGCTGAAATATGGAGTTGAGGCTGTTGACTCTCCCTGCGGTTTTGCGTCTGCGAGTCTGTTCAGAAAGAACTTCATTTCACAGTATGAGTGTGAGCTAAAGTTGTTGTTTTTAAACTTCTACCTAATATATGTGATTGCGATGTCTCATTAAAGGGACTCTGCTCAGATTGGGTTTTAGGAATAAGTGAGGGCTCAGTTAGAAAGGACATTCTCAGGGCTGGGGAGATGGCTCCGTGGAATAAGCGCTTCCCTGGCAAGCGTAAGGGCCTGAATTCAATCCC
>NW_004524665.1:8178235-8189467 GCF_000260255.1 Octodon degus
ACATTCTCCCAAACTGAGAGGAAATTTAAAATATGAAGCTTAAGCTCTTCTCTCTCTCTCTCTCTCTCTCTCTCTCTCTCTCTCTCTCTCTCTCTCTGACACAGGATCTTCTTATATAGTTGAGGTTGGCTATGAACTCACTTTGTAGCCCAGGCTGGCATTGAACTCGTAGCTATCCTCCTGCCTCGGCCTCCCAAGGGCTAGATTACTGGCATATACCACCATGCTTGGCCCTCAAGCATTTTTAAATGTGCCATATTGGGCTGGGAATATAGCTTGAGGGCACAATGCCCACCTGGCAAGTGCAAGGTCCTGAATTTGATTCCCAATACCAAAAAAAAAAAAAAAAAAGGTATAGTACTTTCTTTGGAAAAAAATATTACAGAGCTAAGTAGCCTGGGAACCCCACAAAGGAGTATCAGTGAGCTGAGTATGTTGTTACGCCTATGGATTGACACACCCTTTCCCTTGCCAACCAAGACAATGTGGGTGGTTAGAGCTGGGAGTGATTCCTCAGATCCGAAGGGTACCCTCTCAGCTCCTCTGTGTCCCCAGCTTGGAGCACAGCGGGGCTCCTGATGGCCAATGTCGTCTCTTGGCCAAGGAGGCCAGGGAGCTGCTACCCCAACGCAGCTGGCGCTCCCAGTGGATCCACAGGTCTGAGGCTGCATGGTGTTAGCTTGCTGCTGCTGCTGCTGTTGCTGCTGCTGTTGCTGCTGCTGCTGCTGCTGCTGCTTGGTACATGGGCGGGTCATTGCCTGCCGGCTCCCACACTGGCTTATGTAAGGAGTGTGCAGGCCTGAGCAGCTACTGTGACCTTGGGACGCAATAAGGAAGTGGAAAGAGCAGACCTCACTTTGGCAGGTTAGCACAAGAGCAGAGATGACGTGTGTGTGGTGCTGCCCACCAGGGGCTCCTACAACTGTGCACTACTGTTCAGTATTCCTTCAGCATGTGCCACCCTGCAAGTATTCATCATGTTCCCATGATAATAGTGTGGGCTGTGAATCCTGTTTTGAGCCCCATGTGCCCCAGGGGCCAGGTCCCGCTGCTGCTGTCAAGAGCTCTGCCTCGGGCCAGTCCCCTGGCACCATGCAGTACTTGGCCCTTGGAGCAGGCAGTTCTTGTTTTGCGGGGAGCCTCCCTCTCTTCCTCCTGCCTGGTATAGATCATCTCCTCCGGCAGCTATGCGGGCAGAGACCCCGGGTCCCGCAGAGCCAGCCAGGAGCACCCGGCCGCTACCACAGACAGGGGCTTCGCAGTACAAGTTCATGTCCTCTCAGTGCTGGAGGCAGAGAGACACGGTCAAAGTGTGGCAAGCTGGGTTCTTTTGTGGCCCGTTTCTTTGGCTGTGGGTAGCTATGTCACCACGTCTTCACACAATCACCTCTCAGTGTGTCTGTGTTCTAATCTCTTCTTACAAGGGCTTCATTCAGATTGGATTAAGGGCTCCTAGTGACTCTGCTAAGCCCTAATCACTGCTTTGAAAGTCACAGTCACTTTCCAAGGTCAGGACACCAGCGCACAGATTTAGGGAGACACAGGTAGCCCATACTATAAAGGAGTGGTTGCCAGCAGCAGCAGCTTCCTGGCTGATTGCACCCAAAAGAGTGACTAGTGAGGTCTCCTACAGCCAGATCAGAGAGGCCACCACCAGGGACAGGTCCCAAACCGCACTGCACAGGGGGCTTTGCACCTCTAGAGATCCGTGCCTCAGCCCAGCCTTGCTCCCGAGGGAAGAGAGAAAGAGAGGACTCCAAGCCGAGCTCACAGACTCAGGAGGTCACAAGGGGCTGAGTGAGGCTGGCGACGGGGAGATTTTGGTACAAATTTGAGCTGAATGGGGTGAGAAAATTCTGGAGATTGATTGCATAGCCTGGTGACTGAGTATAGTTAATAAAAATGTGTAATGGAAAATTGCCCAGAAGATAAATCTTAAATGTACTACAAAAAATTGTAAGTGGGAGAGGCAATGACATGTTTATTAGATAAATTATCTCACTATATATATATATATATATACATACACACACACACACACACACACACACACACACACACACATATATATGCGTGATACTATCTATTAGAATGGTGTATAGGTTTGTCAGGAGTGGTGGGCACTTGGGAGGCTGTGGCAGGAGGATCCTTGTGAGTTCAAGACCAGCCTGGGCTGCAAAGTGAGCTCAAGGTAAGACCCTGTCTCAAAAAGACAACAACAAAAAAGATATATAGGTTTTATTTGTTTGTCATACCTTAATAAAATGAGAACAAAGGAATAACATCAATAACATGTAAAAAGTGCAAATTACTAAAAGTAGTACACTTCACTTTGATTAGGGCTCCTTCAGACCCCTGCAAGCCTGCTGTCCTCCTGCCAGGCGTGGGCAAGTCTGTGGCACTCAGGGTCCCAGCCATGCTTTCCTGTGATCCCTTGGTGTTGACCCAGGCACCTGGGAAAGGAGGACCTTCCCCCCACTGTGAAGAGCTGTGATCTGAGGAGTGAAGACTGCTGGGAGATTGACAAGTCTCTCAGAGGTGGGGTGGTGGGGCCTGGACCCCAACCTTGCAACCTGGAAACCTCTTGGCAAGCTCTGGTGAGAGGGCAGAGGGCCTGCTGGGTTGTGGCAAGAATGAGCACCAGACTCCCTTTGCTGTGCCCTGCTGGGTCACCCAGAAGCCCCCATGCCCTGCTCACTGAGAAATGAGCCTTCTCTTGGGGTGGATCTGAATGAGGGGGGGACTTGCAGGATGCTGCAGTTACAGCGGGCTGCCACTGGCGGTGGAGCCTGACGCAGCTCTCGACTGCTCTGGGAGGGCAGTCGGAAAGTCGCTCTTGCAGTGGGGTGGTCACAAGTAAACATGTGGGATGTCCAGTTACACTTGCATTTCAGGTAACAATGTAAAATATTTCAGTATATGAATGTCCCAATATTTCTGTGGATATGTTTATATTAAAACTCATCAAGCCTGCGTGGGCATCATGTACTATACTATACCGGGCAGCTCTAGCTGACCTGTGGGTCCAGGGCTGGCACACCAGTCCCACTGGACAGGGCTTCTCCTCTGACCTGGGACCTGCATTCTCCAAGCCTGACCTACATCCTGGACGCTGGGCAGATGGGGCTCGGGGTGGGGGCCCACAGCCCTCCTGGCCTTTGTCTCACGAATGTTTCTCCCAGCAAGGCAGCCAGGGCTGGAAGCCACCTTGCCAGCTGTGCGCTCTCTCCTGGGGTGAGGCACAGCCATAGTCCTCTTGTTCATTCATTCAGAAATTGCCCATTTGAAAAGCACCTCCTGCAGCCTTTTATGTTTGCAGTTTTCTTTTGGTCCTTTTCTGTAGTCATTTAATCAATTATCTTTTGTATGAATGACTCTTTGGATGTTCACGGCCTTTTTTCCCAATGCTTTCATGATGGAGGAGCTCGGGGTAATGCAGGCTAGCGGCTCCCACCCACCGGTCCTCCGCACCACGGGCCTCAGTCTGCCCTGACCCTTTCCTGGTGAGGTTCTGCTTCCGGGTCTCTTTCTCAAAGTCAGGACTCCTTGCGTGTTTCCTGGGGTCCAGAATGCCCCTGAGTGGAGGGCTAGACCAGCCCAGGGCCAGTGTCCAGGGCTGAGGTGGTGGGTGGGGACATCCATGCTCTCCCGGATGCAGTGCCCAGTGATGTGTGTTCACTCCACAGCTCCCTCCCAAAGGCCACTGGTTTTGGCTGAGGCTGCTTCCTGTCCTAGAGACCATGGCACCAGAAATCTGGGGGCCCCCCATGGCCCTGGGGCCTCTCCATCACCTATGAGCAAGCCTGTTCTCTGTAGACTGTAAGCAAAAACAAAAACTGGTCCCCTTGAGTGACCTGGGCTGGGTGTCTTCAGTAGAACCTCAGGGACCAGAGGTCATCTGTGTCCTCCAGGTCACACCTACGTGTCCAGCATCTAGACTGATCTCTCAGACAAGTGGGCTGGAGGCCACAGCGCTCCCTCCGTCCTGTGCCAGCAGGAGGTTCTGCCTGGATGGAACTATCTGGGGCAGGAGCTGGGTTCGCCTGCTCCAGGGACAGTGTTCAGCAGGACTCTTGGGGGCTGAGCTCTATTCCCTCCCAGGCCAACTCTAGCCAGGGCTGAGGGGAGGGGGCTCTTGCAGGCATTTCAGGGCTCCCTGTTGGCCATGATGGGTGGGCAGATCCGGGAGGTGTCTGACCCAGCTTACCCCACTTGGAGAGAGGCTCCAGATCCCAAAGTAGCGCCAGAACTTGGATATGGCCTGTGGCATCCCCACCTGCCCACCCTGGAGGATGACAGTCCTCTCGGTGGTACCCAGAAGACAGGAGGCGATGCATTCCAGTCCAAGGGCTCAGTCACTCCCAGTTGGGGGCCAGCCTTGGAGAATTGCACTCTTGTCACGCCCCTCCCCTTTGGGAGCATTTCAGGGGGGTCCCGAGTGGGGCCAGGGGGTGGGCAGGGAGTGAGGGCCTCGAGGCTGTTCTGAATGTTACCGGGAAGCCTGGGTTTCCTGGTGGGGGTGTTTGAAAAGGCTGTGTGCTTGGGAAGCTGTTTTGGTCTCTTTATTGGGGTTCACGGACTTTTGAGGGTTGCTGCTCGTGCTCAGGAAGCCAGAACTCTGTGTGATGGGATACATGACCAGGAGGCTGACGGGGCAGAAGAGCTCTGGAGAAGAATGCTTCACAGGGACCTCCACCCTGGACTCTCCTAAGGATGGAAGTGCCTGCATGCCACAGTGGACTGTCCTGCAGAGGTGTTGGGGGATGAGCTGGACCGGAGACCCCAGACTCTGGGAAACAGTGTGGGGAAGAGGAGGTGATGCAACACACCACGCAGAAATATAGATGTAAGACAGAAGCCTAATGTCTTGAGAGAACAAAGAGCAATAAGCGGAGCCCGAGGAGAACCGTTGTCTCGCTTGTAAATTCCGGCAAGCTGGGACTCAAGGCTGCAGAGAACAGCTTCTCTGGAAGGCGCCCTGTTTGTTGTTTCATCCCTTGCTTGGGGTGTTAATGGCTAGCATTGTGTAAACTTGGAGTTAGGTAAATGCTCAGGTCACTAGAGCAGTGTGTGTTCACCAAAGTAGTTATGCACATTCCTCAGCCTGCCTTTAGCCCTGAATAAAAGAGGTGTTCCTGTGGCTCTGGGCTCACCCAGAGAGGGACGAATCTTGGTGAGACCTCGGGAGTTGTATTCGTCTGGTCTTCTCCCTGTTTCTTTCGGCACCGACTCATAATGTAGAACACCACCACCTGTGCAGCGATGCAGGGGGTTCCAGAAGATCAGGAAGACTGGATAAAGCAAGGGTCAAAGGCAAGAGGGGGGACCTGGAGGCTGGGGCAGGGCTGGGAATAGAGGTCAGTCGGGTCAGAAGTCCTCCGAAGGTGCGGGTCCTCGATGCCCTCCCGTGGTCCATGGGATGATTCTCTGCAGGGACTGCTACCTTCCTCTGCTCGTAGATGGATTGTCATTCTCTTAAGCTTCTCCCAGCCTCTGAGTCAAGTGTCATGCATTGCTGTGTATGGAGGGGAAGGAGGGAAGGCCGTGAGATTGATGCTGCTGCTGAGAGTTGGCCCTTTTTTAGGTGACCATGTCTCACACAGTCCTGTACGCAGGTACAGGACATGGTGAGCGATGTCCCCAGGAGCAGCAGACAGCACAGACACTGCTTTCTAGAGGTGTTCCACCTGCAGCACCTCAGCGGTACCCTGTGCATTTCACTGATTCAATAAATACTTCAATGACACTTTACAGGTTATCTTCACTGAAGGCGTGAACATCCAATAAGTACAGGACACAATACTCAAAAATCATTGGTCAGGGCTGACAAGACGGCTCAGTCAACAGCTGGCCCGGCCAGATAGCTCCGAGGACTAGAGCACCTGCTTAGGCAGAGCACAGCGGCCAGGGTGTGATCCCCGGCGTGCCATGCCAGCCCCACCCCTGGGCCACACTGAGACGGTGATTGAGACTAGATATGGTGGCATGTACCTGTAATCCCAGTGCTTGGGGGCTGAAATGGGAGGATCACTACGAGTCAGAGCAGCGTAGTGAGACCCTGTACCAAAAACATAAATTAAAAAAATAAAATAAATTTTAAAAGTCAGTGGTCATTAGAGAAATGTTAATTACAACTATAATGAGATGCCCCTCTGCACCCACTAGGATGACTGAAGTTAAAACAATGACAATATCAGATGTTGACGGGAGATGGAATATCTGAGAATTCCATACATTGCTGTTATGAGTAACAGCCCAGTCACTTTGAAAATATCATAGTGTGGGGCCGGGGAGATGGCTCAGTAGAATGAGCACTTGCCTGGTAAGCGCAAGGGCCTGAGTTCAATCCCTAGTTCTGCCAAAAAAAAAAAAAAAAAAGAAAGAAAATATCATGGTTTTATTTATAAAGTTAAACATATTCCTACCATACAACCCATAAAAATTTGTATGTGAATAGTCATAGCAGCATTATTTATACGTAAAACAGGACAGGACAGGGACCCATCTACTGGTAAATGGCTACACAAGTTGTGTGTGAATTACTCTAATGCCACAAGAAGGAGCGGCTTCCTAAGGAATGTGGACTTGTCTGTGTTGTGACTTCTATCTAGATGTCCTGCCAAAGCCTCGTGTGCTCAAAGGGCAGGCTTTTGAGAGGCGACTGGGTTGGAGAAATGACACTCACAGGTGGGCTGGTGCTCTGATGAGTTACAGCTAAGTGTGATTTGGGAGGAAGAGCCTGGCTGGAGGAGGTAGTCCCTGGCTCGTGGCCTCGAAGGGTCAGGAGTAACCAGGGCCATTCCAAAAAACACCAAAAGAGCCAAGATAAAACATAAGACTATGTACTTTCTTTCTTTTTTTTTTTTTTATTTATATGTGACTCTACAAAAGGTAGAATTATGACAGAATCCAGATCAGTCTTTTCTGGGTTAGAGCTGGGAGAGGAGATGCAATACCAATGAGCAAGAGGAAAAGTGGTAGGCTTCAGGAATTAGTCCATATTTTTAAAAGTTTTATTTGTGAATTTTAAATTTTATTTATTTGGTACAGAGTTTCAATATGCAGCTTAGACTGCTGTGATCCTCCTATTTTCAACCTCCGCAGTGCTGGGATTGCAAGTGTAAGCCACCACGCCTGTACTCAGTGGCTGGCTCAGGGGACCGGGTTGGGGGGGGGGCTGGCACAGCATGCAGGGATCAAACCCTGGTCACTACACTTGCCTAAGCAGGCATTTAGTCTGTTGAGTGATAGCCCATATTTTGAATGGATGATTGTAATATAATTGTAATAAATCCACCAACCTGCACCCATAAAATGTGTGAATTTTATTTTGTGTAATAACCAAATATAATTTTAGTTTAAAAATTTTCCCTCTGTATTGCTTGTAAGGAGACTGAGGCAGGGGTTTGCCAACATAAGGCCACCCTGGGAAACATGATGAGACTCTATAGAGAGCCCTCCTATGGCTAAATGATTGGAATCCCATCAAGTTAATTCCAATCTACCACACCCAGTGCAACCCACAGCAAGAATAGACACTAAGCCATATTTTTAGTTAGGGAGAACCAAGGGGTCCTAAGTCCAGCCATGGTGATGGCTATCCGGAACAAAGACCTCAGCCCAGGGCCGAACCTGTCTTTTTTCATTTATGAAGAAAGTAGCTGAGGTTTAGTGACTGAGAATGGCAGGAAGTAGGGGAATGCCATCAGTTGGGCCAGGTAGGAGGCCTGAAATCAACTCTGCAATATGCAGAGAGGAGGATCTGCAGGAGGAATAATCCTCATAACATAGTTGAGATGGTAACTGATGTTTTGGGGTTCGGTGCTTCAGCTGTGATGTGTAAGCTTTCAAGCCCTTGGAGGTCAGGAGTCGTAGCCCTTGGAGGTCAGGAGTCGTAGCCTCTATCTTGAAGCTCTATCCCAGATCCCAGTGTGGAGCACTGGCTCTTCATTCCTTCCCAACTCGGCTCATGCTAGGGAGTAACAGGTGGAAGCTGGGGAAACACTGCCTGCCATCTTCAAAGGCCACCTCCAGCACCTGAGCTAGACCAGGATGTATTGCTTAAAGGCAATTGAAGGGATAAGGCAAAGTCCTGGCCAACTCTGTACATACCAATACTTGGAAATAGGGTCAGGCACAGCCAAAACGGAGCCAACGTCTTCTTTCCAGAAGAGTAACCCAGGTTGTCCTATCTCAAAAACAAAACAAAACAAAAACATAACTTACATCTATCTATCTATCTATCTATCTATCTATCTATCTATCTATCTATCATGGGAAAACTTAACTTCACAATTTAACATATCATGGAAAAACTTCTAGCAAACCAGTGATATAAATAAAATCTTGAAGGGTGGTAGAAACATTAGAACAACAGAGATAAGAATTACAGAAGACTTCGTTCAGAAACTATGGAACCAGAAAACAATGGATTACATCTTCAAAGTACTGAATTGTATGCTTCTGTCTAATAAATATTGGGAGTAAATTTATTGAAGGTAGTAGGGGACCTGTGGAGAGGTTAAGAATACAGCTTTGTTCTTTTTTTAAAAATTTTATTGAGAAATAAATATGAATGAGACAGTTTCACAGCTGATTAATAGGACAGTTTTGATAATCCATACATTGTACATTGTTATCTTCTTAGTGGTTATCCATAGCACAAGAAGCAGACAGGATATTCTGTCCAAACACTATTAGTACACCTCTTTCTTCTCTTGAATTAAGTGAAAGTAGCTGTATATCTATCCTAACTATTCTGCATATATAAATACAAAATGATCTTTCCTTTGTATCCTTTTTTTGTTTAGTCCTGTCAGAGGTGAATATTCTATTGGCATCTAAATACTCTAGGTGTTTGAATTCAGCTCAACAATCCAACACTGTCTAGCAGTCTATTATATTAGTGGGTTATCCTCAGAAGTTATTGACTTGAGCCTTTTACAGCTCGTCGTATTAATATGGCTTTACTTTATATACTTTGTTTTTATACTTTTCTGCTGGATGGTTAAGATCAGATAAAGCAAGACCTATCCAGCAAGAAATGTAACTTTTGTATCTTATAAGGTCAGTCAAGTACCCTCAGGATTTATCCTGTAGCCCTGTACTGCACTTTGTAGATTCTTTGTCAGTGTCAGCCGTGAGGATGAGTCACGGCCATTGCTTGACCAATTTGCTCTCTGTGAAAGCCTGAGAGAATGTTTTTTCTCTCCATGTGACTCTCCCCAGACACACTATACATCATCGATCACATTCCTCTGTGGCTCCATAATCTCCTTGATCAGAAAATTTGGAGCACAGCTGAGTTACATGTTGTTACAGTACAGGTTCTCTTATGTCCCAAGTCTTCACTGACCTTGAAAGGCTAGGGCCAAAATGTTGGCGGACCTTGCAGCTCTTCCTTTACTCCAATTTTGAACTGCTAACTTAGGTTGTTAACCCCCCAGAAGAGAAGCTTATTATTAACCTGCAATATATGCAGTTTGGTTTACTCTATCTGTCTAAATATCAAACATCTTTGGCATATCATGGAACAGGTATTTTCCATCAAATATTGGTATGTTGAACTTTCAGTCCTTACAGAATATGAAGGAAAAATAATTTTATAAAAGTAGAAATAAGCATTTACATATTTTTACAAAGAAATTTAGAAGCCTAACCATTTACAGAATTGTAACAGGACAGACCTGTCACTTCTTTTTCCTTATTCTTGTGTCTTTTTTTTCTTCATTTATTACCCTTTAAAAAAAACCCTTTACTTGAGAGACATTATGGCAATAAATGGTATGTCATGACAAGAAATACATATTTAGAAGACCTGGATGGCAGGCACTCCAAGCGTGAGCCCTCTATTACACATCTCCATCCTCAGTGCCACTGCTTGGCTAATAGGCACCAGCATATACAGTTAGTCAGGGTGAGAGTCTCACCAGCCAACCGTTAGTCTCAGAAACCTGCTGATGTCCCCCAGGATCACTGCCCCAGCCATCTCTTGCATACAAATGTATGGCTTTGCCCCTGTCGTGTTTCCCAGATTTTCTCCTTGCCCACTCCTCATTGTCCAGTCCTCAAGTTCTCGCTTTCCTTTTATTTGTGTTTTAACTTTCTATATGTAATTCCTCTTTTAAGTCCTTATACTAGGGAGACAATATGATATTTACATATGTGGGTCTGGTTTATTTCACTTATAAGTACATCTTCAAGTGGCATCTACTTAAATATGAAGGCTTCGAGTTTATCATTCCTTATCAGCTTTGTTCTTGTTGATGAGATACTAGTTGATGTGGTTGTCTCATCCTTTGCCTACTCAAGGTTAAGTTTCTCCAACATACAGTGCAATAAAACCTTTAAAATAAAAGACAAGAACATTTATTGCCTGCTGAATTGTGCAAGAAGTACTACTAAAGGAAGCTGGGCATGGTGGTGCACACATATAGTCCTGGCACTTGGGAAGCCGAGGCAGGAGGATCACTGTGAGTTTGAGGCCTGCCTGGGCTACAAAGTGAGTTCAAAGCCAGCCTGAACTACATAGGGAGACCCTGTCTCCAAAAAAAAAAAAAAAAAAAAAGGAGGAAGAGGGAAAAAGACATTTAGTTCTACATCAAGAGTGAAGAGGACTGAAACTGGTCAAAAATGAATTCAAATTAAAATATTGTAAAGCCGTTCATTAGAAGAAGTAAAAGCAGACTATGACGCCTCCAAGCTGCAGGAGGGCTGCAGGAGCAGCAGCAGCCCGTGCTCAGGGACGGAAGGCCTGCGGGACGGAAGCGCAGACCCCTGGGGCGGGGCGGGGCTTTGTCCCGGCGACACTGGTTCGTCCTCACTGTCCCTGGGGCTAGGGAGCCACTCTGGTTAGTTATTATTTATGCTTTACAGGAAGAGAAATGAAACTGAGGGAAAGAAGCTACGTGCAACGGCGGGGCAAGCACCAGCAGGGGACAGCGCTTCCGTTCTGGTCTCTGGGACATCTCGAGCAGCCCTCCGCACCAGCAGGGCCTCGCGGGGTCCCCGACGCTGCGTCTTGGGCACCGGCCGGGCGGCGACGCGCTCCGCGTTCTCGGCGGCGCTCGGGTCCCTGCGGGGTTGGCACCGCCCACCGTCCCGCCCGGCGCTTCCCGCCCTCCCGCCCTCCCGCCCTGAGCGTCCGTTGCTATGGCCGCGCAGCCTTGGCGACCGGGGCCGCACTGCGCAAGCGCGCTGCTGGCCGCGGTGCACCGTGGGATGGGCGCGGGG
>NW_004524665.1:8189797-8204159 GCF_000260255.1 Octodon degus
CGCGGGGCGCCCGGGCCCGGTTCTGCGGCGCCCCTGCGGGTCCCGCCTCGTCACCCCGGCGGCCTCGGGCCCCCCGGGGCGCCTCGTTGCTCCTGCCGGGAGGGCTCCCTCAGCCGCGGGCAGAGCTGCGAGGGCCGCTTCCCCTCGCCCGCGACACACATCCTGCCGGAAGGGGTTGTTCGTGGGCTTTGTCTTCTGCTTGGTGCCGCGCTCACCGCGGCCCGGGCGCTCGGGAACACGCACAGATGCGCGCCTAAGTTGTAGGGCGCCTGGATGCTGTACAGCCGCGGTGCCACCCAGCCTGCTTGGACTTGGGCCTCCCGCCGAGGAGGGTGGCTTCCTCGGTCCCAGAGGCCGAAGCCTGTCTGTTAGTATATCTCAGCCAGTCGTGCCGGGGAAGGTACATAGAAGTTGCTCAACAGACACCACTGTTGAATAAAGGCTCCTGGCAACTCAGTGCTGGCGCCCGGGAGGCGAGGGAGGGCGCCCATTTCCATGGTGCAGGGAAGACGCGGGGACCTAGGTGCCGTCGGGACTTGGGAGTCAGTTGGGCTTGCAGGCTCCCTGGGTGCCTGCTCTCGCAGAGTGTTGGTTCTGACACTTTCTCGCTAAAATTTGTGTTCAGTATTGAGGATTGGAACACTGGGCCTTGCGGATGCGAGGAAAGTGATCTACTACTGAACTACACCCCGTGCCCTTTGTGAATTTTTTTTTTTTTTTTAGATGGTATTTCTGTGGTGCCCAGGCTGGCCTTAAGCTTGGCCAATCTCCTGCCTCAGCCTTCTGATTAGCTGGAGTTAGTGGCCTGTGCCATCATGTCTGAATTATTTTTCTTTTAAAGAGCTTAGGTGCCTTACCCTTCCACGGATTTTCCTGTGGTCAGTTCAGCTATCCTGGGGTAGCTTGTAATGTGTGCTCTTTTGGAATTGTGCCCCTGTTACAGATCCCGATTGTACTTAAAACACACATCCCCTGGAGCTTCATTGTGGCCTTCTCTCCCCAGGGTGTCCTGGATGGGGTTCCGAGAAGGGACTTGGTATGATGTGTCACCCGTGCCCTGGGAAGTGGGCAGGTGCCCTTGCTTCAGGGTGAGCAAGGGAGCGGCAGCCAGGATGTGAGCCTGGCCCGTTAAGGCTGAGGCTGCAAAAGCCTGTACTTCTGTCTTCTGTGTTAGTCCTGCCCCAGAAAATACAGTCTCCACAGAGGGAGGGAGGTCAGAGAGCGTCCTCCTCCGGTGGGTATGCAGGGCAGGCCCAGCCCAGCGTGGCTTCCCAGGAACCAGCATGGCCCGTGGAGCATGCTTTGTGGAGGAGCGGTGTGCAAGCAGGAGCTGGCTTGGGGGCCTGTGAGCAGCACGGCCCCCAGGCGGGAGCAGGTCTTGCTTGTTCTCCAGACTTTTCTGATCTGATACTGAAATTAATTTCTGACCTGATACAATAGTAGACTACTTGTCCCTTCCCTAATAAAGGTGTCAGAGCGATGGCTGCCCTGGAAAGCATTTTCAGGGAGTAGGTGGAGAAAGTCCTGTGGAGAGTCTTTTTTTGTTTTGGTGGAACCGGGGATTGAACTCAGGCCCTTGCGCTTGCCAGCGAAGCACTTAGTCCACTGAGCCATCTCCCCGGCCCCCTGTGAACAGTCTTTACTGTGCCTGAATATTGTGTCCATTCCTCTGTCTCAGTGTGTTAGCTGTACGTAACTAAGCTGCTGCCTCCATTAAACCGAGTTACCTCCTGTGACATTAGTGTCTGTCACTTACAGTTACCAGTTTAAGCTTCCCGTATCCTAAGAACATTCAGAGGGACTGAGCGAGCATGTTATGGCCCTGTTGAGTGCAGGATCCTCTCCAGCACCTAGCTCCACCTGTTTTCTCTCTCTCTCTCTCTCTCTCTCTCTCTCTCTCTCTCTCTCACACACACACACACAGAGTAGCACAGCTCTTAAATAGTTTTATTCCAGAGGAGGAGGTGTCTTTATAACCTGCTTCACAGGCAGGGCTTTTGAGCTGACCTGACACATCCTTGCGGGCGTGCCCGGCCTCGTGTGCTATCTGCCTGATATTTTCTGTTTCATCTTGTAGGGAATGCTGTTGCTGCTGATTGTATTGGTTGTTCCCAGCACATTTGGAAGGAACTGTGGTCTTGGAGAACCCATACCTTAGTTGGGTGTTAAGCGGCCCTTGTGCAGGCTGGCCTTAGCGGTCACTGTGGGTATAGGTTACCCAAGGGAAGGCCAGGCAGGGAGAGAATAGATGTGGTGGGATGCAGAACACACGCTATCCTAAGAAGTGAAGAGAAAGGGCCAGGGAGATGGCTCAGTGCAATAAGTGCTTCCCTGGCAAGCGCAAGGGCCTGAATTCAATCCCTGGTTCTGCCAAAAAACCCAGAAAAACAAACCAAAAACAAACCAAAACTAAGAAGTGAAGAGAAAGACCCTTCTGGAGCTTGCGGTGGACATGCCCAGGCTGAGTGGTGCTGTTCTTTCTGGAATCCTTTCCCTCAACTCTGACTCTTGTGAAGTGCCAGGAGGTCAGGTCCTTCCTTCCCTGCATTCTTAGGCTGACTTTGTGTCCCTGCAGCTGTAGAGCACCCCTGCCCCATGTGACTCTGGCCTCAGGCTCCTGCCCTCACATACTGTGGTTCCCCTGAACAGGACCTTCATTAGGTCTGTGCTTCCTGCACGCCTCCTTTGCTCTTGTGATAGCCTTTGGCTCCAGCTCAGGTGTGATGGGTCCTGGGAAGCCTTCCCCACTCCCCCGGAGCCCACCCTTCCAGAGGGCACACTGGGGCTCTGCAGGCCTCATGCCAGGCGCAGAGCCCTGCACTGAGACCAACCTCAGATGTTTGTTGGACAAGTGGGTGTTCAGAGTCCTGGGCGCAGGCCGAATCTGGCTGCCCCTGAGCACGTTCAGTGATGAGGCCATTGAAGCAGCCGCCCCCTGAGCTTGGTGGTGACTTCTGTCTTCCCAAGGTGATCAGAATGACTGGTTTCATGAAGGGACTCTACACGGATGCCGAGATGAAGTCCGATAATGTCAAGGTAGGCTGGCGCGGCTCCTCCTCAGTGGGCCCTTAATGAGTGGGGTGGCTTGGAGGGTGCATGTGCACCATTTATATGCTGAGAAGTGGTTGGGATGGGAGGCCAGTGCACTCAGGAGTGAGTGAGTACCCTTTCTCATTTCATTGCCTCATTTTGGGCTACATTGTGTCTGTATGTATCTGTTGAAAATCAGAATTTTAGTATTAGTATTCTAGGGGTTAATGCTAGCCCATGACCTGGACTAAGAATTTTAGGGCATTGCTTTTGTTGTAGTATAAAGATCAGTATTTCTAAATTTGACATACATCTAAAAATGGCTTTAAGTGGAAGTGTCCTGTGCCTGTTGATCACACCAAGGATGACGCCAGCTCCTGGAGGTTGTTAACATTGTGTTTTCAATGGAATCATTTCAGGACAAAGATGCAAAAATTAGCTTCCTGCAGAAGGCCATAGATGTGGTCGTGATGGTCTCGGGAGAGCCTCTGCTGGCCAAACCAGCGCGCATTGTGGCTGGGCATGAGCCCGAGAGAACAAACGAGCTGCTGCAGATGATGGGAAAGTGCTGCCTCAGCAAGGTACCCCCGCAGCGCCCTGGGTGGCACGTGGGGTGCTGGGGAAGGCGCTCTGCATTTGATGGGGTGTGAAGTGGGTTGTATATATATATTTTTGTTTTGTTTTGCTTTTTGTTTTTTGCAGAACCGGGGTTTGAACTCAGGCCCTTGCGCTTGCCAGGGAAGCGCTTATTCCACTGAGCCATCTCCCCCGCCTGGTTGTATATTTTTTATCCTCCCTTTTTGTATTTTGTTCAAATCCATATAACATAAAGTTAGCTGTCTTTTTTTTGTTTTGTTTTTTTTAAGTACTGGGAATTGAGCCTGGAGTGCTGTGCTGTTGAGGAACATTCCTAGCCCCTTTTGCTTTGAGATGGCTAAGTCACTTAAGTTGGTAAGGCTGGTCTAGAACTTGTGATCATCTTGTCCTGGCCTCCCCAGTAGCTGGAGTTAAAGGCACAAACCACCACACCTGGCAAGAGTTAGCATCTTAGCCATATTTTTCCATGTATTTAGTTCAGGGTCTATAGGGTCGTACTACGTAGATTAGACTTGTAGTGATCTTCCTGTTTTCAGCCTCCCAAGTGCTGGGATTATAGGTGTGTGCCACCAGGCCCAGTCTCCATCACTGTCGTAGTGCTCCCCGGGGACAAGGCTGGCACAGCATGCTATGCCGGGAATCGAACCCTGGCCACTGCGCACTGCCTAAGCAGGCGCTTTAGTTCGCTGAGCTATCTGGCCGGCCCAGCATCTTAGATATTTTAAAGTGTGCAGTTTAGTGATAGTGAATACATTAGTGACGTTACGCAGCCTCACGGCCGAAGCTTTTTATCTTGCCAAACAGATGCTGTGTCTCTTACATAGTAGCTCCTTTTCCTTTCTGCCTCATGGTTTTCCTCTGTCACCATGAGTGTGACTACTCTTGAGGCCTCATACAGGCTGCGGGGTGTCCTTTCCTGAGCGCTTAATTCCGCAGAGCCTGCCTGTGTGATGGAGAGGCTGGACTTTCCTCCTCCTTTGGGGGTAAACAACATTTTATTCCTAGAACAGGTCGCATTGTGCTTGCCCATTCATCTGTCTGGACAGTGGGGTCACGTCCACACTTCAGCTACTCTGTACGTGTGTGGAAATGTCTTTAAGAGCGGTTTCAGGCTGGCCTAATAGCTCTGCAGACTAAAGCGCCTGCTTAGGCAGAGTGCAGTGGCCGGGGTTCCATCCCCAGGGAGCCAAGCCATGCCCCCAGGGTGCAGTGAGATGATTGAGACTGGGCGTGGTGGCACGCTCCTCCTAGCACTTGGGAGGCTGAAAACAGGAGGATCCTACGAGCCTGATCTACGTAGGGAGACCCTGTAACCCTGTATTCCTATACTAAATGCAGAAAAAACCCCCCAAAAGTTTCAGTTTTGGGGGGCTTAAACTCAGAATAATTACTAGGTCATATGTACATGGCTCTTTTGCTTTCTGTTCTCTTTAGCAGCTGCCCTAATGGGTGTGAGGTGATTAGCCTCTGTTTTAAGGCCTTCCGGCTGGAAGGAGAGGGTTTGTAGAGTGGCATGGGTCAGCTTCCTGCCCTTGACTCCCACCCCACACACCTTACCCTGGCTGTGCAGCTAGAACTGAGCCAGGGCTCACTGGCTTGGATGGCCTCTGCTGCTGCCGCCTGGTCATTAGAATGATCATCAGGTGGCGCTGTGCCCATCTGTGGAAGTAACATTTTCCTTCAGTGTTTTATTCTTGGAATTTCACTGTTAGTGTTCAATGATCTGTCTGTGAACGCTGATGTTCATCTTTGCTTCATGTGCAAATCTCATTTCTGCTTTGCATCTGGTTTCTGAACATTTGGATGCCAAGCTCTCCAGTGATGACGCGGTGAAGAAGGTTTTAGCCGGGGAGAAGGGAGACGCGAGAGGAAGGGCCGTGCGGACCTCGAAGTCTCACGAGCTAGACAACAAGAATGCCAGGGAAGAGGAGTCCAGAATGCAAAAAGACAAAGAGGTGACGTGCGTGTCGTGCACCTTGGAAAGTGAGATCGGGAGGCTCTCTGCACAGGAGGAGAGACACTAACAAATTGTATGTTTCTATTTTTAGGAGAGAAGGCACTCTGAAGTAAAAGAGAGGAGTACAAGTAGAGAGGAAAAACAGAAAGAAGAACCGAAGGAGGAGAGCAGACCCCGGGAGAGAGAGAGAGACAAGTTGAAGGCGAAGGAGAATGACAGAGAGCGGCACAAGGAGCCCTGGAGGGACAAGCACAGAGAAGGGGAGCGAGACAAAGCCAGAGCCCGCGCCCGGCCTGAGAAGGAGCGGGACAGAGACAGAGGCCCCAGGGACCGGGAGGCCGAGCGGGAGAGGAGGAACGAGGGCGGCCGAGAGAGGGACAGGGACCGGGAGCAGGACCGCGACAAGGCGAGGGACCGTGAGCGCCAGCGGGCCAGGGACCCTGACAGGGACAAGAGCCGGGAGCTGGATCGGCCGGGGAGAAAGGTGTGTCTCACGCAGCTCACCGTTCGCAGCTCTGACATGATTTCTGGCTCTTTTGATGGTGTGACCAGGAAATTGGTTTACTTCGATGTCAATGTAAAGTTATCCAATTTTGGATTCCCAGTAGTAACCCAAAGAAATGCCAGATACTTTTTTTTTTTTTGATGCCGATTTAAATATTTTTATTGAAGACATTGGCTTTTCACTTTAGTACAGTGTTTAAAGTGCCGTGCTATGTTTCCCTGTGTACATGTTCTGTTATTTAGCTTGCTTTTATTTTTATTTCAGTTTTTTAGTTAATTTTTTTTTTTGTCGTTCATTCATAGCAGTTTCTTGTTTAGCCAGCTTTTGTGACAGAGTCTCACTGTGTAGTGCAGGCTGGCCTTGAACTCAGCGATTCTCCTGCCTCGGTCTCTCTAGAGTGGCATTATAGGTGGATGCCTCCCAGGCCGACTCATCAGGGTGTACTCTAAGCTTTCAGCTAGTCTCTACATTATATCCATTAGTGGGGAAGCTGGGTTTGTGACTTGTCTGTTCACTGTTAAATCCCTGTAGAGTTTGGGCACATAGTAGGTCTGCAGTAAAAATTCGGGGAAGGAAGGAATTAAGGGTTAATACAAGGATGATAAAAGTTTTCAGGTTATGAAGCATTACATGGACCCAATCAATTGATAGTGGTCTGTGAGGCCTCTGTGGGGAGTTCTGATCTGATTTGGAGGAGAAAGCCAGGAAGTGTCAGCAGGTGCTTGTTCTTACAGTTTTTGGTTTAGAATGTGATGACTCCCTGCTGAGTGTGTGGGCAGTGGGAGGGGGAGTAACATTTTCTAGAGTGTCCTCTGCCCAGATGTGTGTGTGGGTTTCCGGGACCTGGAGTCACCTCTCCCTGGGTGCTGTGAGCTCATCCACAGGCAGTGTGTTGCCTTATCTTGTGAGCGGCAGGGCCTCGCTGAGTTCCTTAAGGATTAGAGCTATTCCCAAAGGCTTCTAGGTCCTGGCACACAAGTGACACAAGGCCTCAGCGTGCTGTAATTCTTACTTAATACAATCTCAGGTAACATTAGGGTTGGCTAGGAAATCCTTTTGGCTTAGAACTGTATGCTTGAAATGTTCAGATTGCTTCAGTACCCATCCTACACACCAGAACCGGTTTTCCAGATGGCCTTCTTGTGGGACCTGGATTTGTTTGCAGCCACTGGCTGGGGGGAAGCAGAAGTCTGGACAGTTCCAGATGTTCCCACCCCAGTGACATGGTCAGGCAGTGAGGGCGTGGCCTGGGAGATCCCGCTCTCTCCTTCTGGAGCAGTGGTCTTGGGCTGCAGCCCTGTGTCTCAGAGCGTGGCTGTTCTGGAGAGGTGCGGGCTCTGCAGCACCCCTTGTCCACAGCCTGTGACCTGGCCTTTCTGAGGAAGTTTGTAGAAGCCCATTTTGGGAAAGTGGGACCTGTCCAAACGACTGCTGAGGTTTGTGAGGGGTTGAGTTTAGTGTCCCGGGAGCTTTGTTGCTCATTAAGGTGGCATTGCGCTCCTGCTTGTACCTCCTGGAGGAACGTACTATGCTCCTTGCCCTGAAGACCTGGGTTCCCTTTTAGTGAGTCTGGCAACCACACATGGTCCTGCTCTTCCCTCAGCGTAGCTGCCTGACGCTTGCTCTTTGGGGGGCTCTAGCACATTCTACTGTACTCAACACAGAAGTAGCCCTCAAGTGGAGCAGCCTGTTGGAGTCCACAGACCAGGCACCCCGTTTTGGTTCCCTGAAGTCCTGGCATGGTGACCAGTTGTCTGAACAGAGGAAGAGGACTACAGAGAGAAGTGTGTGCAGGCTGGCGCCTGGGAATGTATAGAGCCAGTTGTGGACAGTGGTTTGGTTTATTAGAATTTGAGGCTGGGACTGAGTGAGTTCACTCAGATTTCCCGTGGAGTCTGTCCAAGGGACTCTTCAGTTGAGTGTCAGGGAATCTTCCTCAGTGCTGTGGGCCTGAAAGATGTGGACAGGTCTCTGTCAGAAGTGATGGAGTGGCATGAGCTGCTGCGAGGCACCTCCCAGGACTCTAGCTCCCAGACTTCCGTGGATTTAGATCTGGGTCCTGATCCTACTCTGCACACTTGCTCCACCCTTGGCAGAGTGCTGCCTCCTCCTTGGGTCTCTCCTTTTGGAAGAGAGCGGGTCAGGTGCTCCTGGTTGCCTCGGGCTTCGGTGAGAAGGATGAGTGGAAGGGTTGGAGACGTGGGAGGTGGGTTGCAGTGTGCTGTGGGGTCCCTAGGGGAGCAGCTGAGTGCACGTGGCAGATGCTGGGTGACACCTGGCTGGGTAATTACGGTGATGCAGTCTGACAGGCTTGTGGTAGCACATGAGGACTGTCAGGCCTGCTGTCTGGCCCTTTCCACCCAGATGTGTTTTCCGAACTGATTTAAGGTGAAGATTACTATTTACGGTGTTCATGTGGTAGTTTCCTGACTAAAGTCCGCAGACTGCTTCAGTCAGGAGAAAGATCCAGGTCTCAGAAGGAAGAGCACCTGCCCGTGGGCACTGGACATTCGTGTTACTCCTTCCTGGGTTCCTGGCCCTGCATTGCACTGGGATGTGCTTTCTAAGGATTCTTCTTGACATGGGATCATAGGGATCGTAGGGTCATATCCCTTGTGTTTTGCAGAGAGGCAGCAGCATTTGATGTCCTGCAGGGACGGGACAGTGACTTCTTGCTGTTCATGTGGAAGTCCAAGTGGACTAAGGGAGCTGATCAGTGTTAGGGGCCAGGTCTTGGTGTCCTTTTAGATGTTAGATGTTTTTAGATGGTATGGATTTAGATAATTCTAAGTTCATTTTTTTTTTTTTTTTTTGTAGCCAGCAGGTTCAGGGGAGATGTCGAAGAAGCTGTTAGATGGACCTGTCAAAGACTCCAAAGTGGAAGCAGAGGTAAACATGGCAGGCACAGTTTTGAGAGATGTCCACTCACAGTTGAGTTGTTGGCAGCACATGCTCTGTCCTCTCCTTGTCCAGTGAGCTGGGAGGAGAGCATGGTTTGGGCTCCCACAGAACAGCACCCCTTATCTTGTAAAAGTGGGACGTAAGTGGTTTTCCACCTGACGAGACAGATGGGCTGGTTTCTTTGAGTAACCCAGTGTGCGGGACACAAAGGGACAGGTGGTCACTGGTGCGGAGCTGGAGTCCCCAGGCTAACAGTCTGAGGGGCCTGGTGGGACCCCATCTGGGTCCTTCCCTCTGGTGTATTTCTGGTAGCCGAGGTGCTGTTGTGGCCTGTCATGGCTGTCTGACTGTCCTGGCCATCACATTCAGCCACCAGGCAAGAGCCCTCTGGAAGGTGAGGTGGCCTCAGGGCGGGGGAGCTGGAGCAGCTGAGGTCGGCTGGGAAGCCCCAGGCCGCTCCTCATGGGACAGGGAGGCCAGCTCTGTGCTTTCCTTGGGTCTGCACTCTGCTGGCACAGCCGGTGAGTTTTCTTTCCCAGTGTTTACAAACACCGACCAACGGCTCAGTCAGTGGCGGACTGCACGTAAAGACGTGGTCCTATGAGATCTTCTGGTAGCCATCTTCGTTTGCATAGGGACACTTTGTTTGCAGATGTCTGGCTGTCTTGGTTTGTGTCGGTTTACCCTGTGATGGTCACACAGGAAACTGCCAATAACCCAACACAGCTCCCAGGCCGCATCCCGTTGTTGGGCAGCATGTGTGGCTGTGATAGCCGTGAAGTTAGGTACTCAGATGCACATCCAGGGGACGTGTCCTCCACGTGCACAGGTTGCTGCCTTGCTGCAGCTGTGCAGAGCTCTGCATTCGGGGTGTAGGGGTTCCACCTTCTCCCAGCCCGCACTCACAGGCCCCAAGTGCTAGCTTGCGCCGTGCTTCATTGCTGTGAGTTCGCCTTAAAGCCTGTGGATGCTGCTGCTGTTTTCAGTACGTGTTCTTCCTTAAACAGAGCTTGAAAAAAATATTTGTTAATGATTTTACTGTGTAAGACACCCATTAATTCTTTTTTGTTTTCTTTAAGGTGGAGGTTTCCAACAGAGCATCCAGGTCATTGGCCTCAAAAACTTCAAAACAGCAATCTACAAATTCAGTGGAAGGTATGCAGAGCTGTGCGAGACCTGCTGTCAGTTTCTTCACTGTGCTCACCAGAGCTAGGAGCAGAGCTGCTGAGGCTGGAAGGCAGCCCCTCTGCCTTTCTGGGAATGAACAGACTGTGTCCAGATGATGAGGGTCTTATGTGTGTGCAGGGTCACGTCCCCAGGAGCAGGTAGCCTCCCTTAGCTGGAGATTGGTGTTGGGATCTTCAGGGTGTGAGCGAATTTTTGTTTTCTAGAAATGCTTGTTGGTCATGCAGGTATCAGGGAGCCTTCCTTTGGCATCAGTAGATAAAAATTCATTCTGGTGCTGGCTGGAGCCAGAGCATAGAGGCTGATGATGGCTCTCTTTACCAGTGGTACACATTAGCATCGGGGCCCTGGAAAGCGAAGCTTGCAGGCCTGGTTGGGTTAGTGCGAGGGTGGGAAGAGCCGGGTGATAGCCGGGGCGCCGCTGCAGCCCTAGTGCTGGAGGCCTCTGTAGCCGGTCCCGGACGTTATGTTTCCTTACTGCACACATGAAAAGTGGTGGTTTCTGAGAAATGGCTGTTCTCCGGAGGCATGTGAGCCGCACAAGTGCAGCGTGCACATGTAGTTGGTGTTTGTCAGCAGCAGCGAAGCCCGTGTGGTGGGTCCTGCCCTTCCTGACAGTATGCAGGGTGTGAGCGCAGCTTCCTGCTTCAGCCTCATCTGCTTCCCATGCTGCCAGTGACGTGGTGGCCATAGGGATCATTGCCAGCCCTGGCTGTGGGTGTTGTGCACTCCCGCTCTCCCGCTTTGCCCTCCTGCTTTCCCTTCCCAGGTTCTGATGGCATGCTAGGTTTATAGTGAAAACCAGGAAACTAAATTAATAGTAAACTGTGCTTTGCCTGGGTTCGGTGGCTTGACTGAGGTCTGCCCCTTGCCTGTCCTCATGGCTTCCTCTGGGGCCGAGTGTCTGCTGTTCCGTCTGCTTGTGCCCCTTGCGGCCTCTGTGCCTTTGCTCTGAGAGAGTGTTCTCGCCTGTCCTTTTAGTTTGTCTCCACCAGCCCTGCTTGGCTTGGTCTCTGCCTTGCTCGAGGTGCTCGAAGCTTTAGTAGTTTGTCTAGAGATTTGAGACATGAGGGGCTGTGCTTTCCCATGCGTTTTGCTTCTTTACCTTTTCCATGAGTCTTACTTTGATTCAGGTGTATGGTGAGGCTCTGGGTTGGCTTCCTCCCTGTCCCTCACCAGCTCTTCAGTGTCCTCCTGACATGCTGTGTCAGCCCGGTAGTGCCGGCTGCAGTCAGCAGCTGTGGTTGCTTCACTTCCACTGTCTTCTGTTCTTCTCTGAGTTTCCCGTCAGAGTTCTTCCCATGAAAGGTGTAAGCTGTTTTTCATTTGCTTGCTTCCACATGCATCTTTGTCTAGGAGTTTTTTTTTTTATTTGGTGGAACCGGGGATTGAACTCAGGCCTTTGTGCTTGCCAGGGAAGCGCTCATTCCACTGAGCCATCTCCCCTTCTACATGCATCTTAACCATCATGTCATCACTGAGAAAATCCTTCCTCCTTCAACATAAGCCAGTTCATGTCTCAGGATTGCACTGATTTATGTTAAACTTAGGCTTTGGTAGTTGGAGGAGACCAGATCCCTCAATTCCGAGTTGGCAGGGCGTCTCCCGCCTTGCTGGGATGTACATGTGCAGGCGCTGTCTTGAAGCTCATTTTGCTTTTAGTTTTTGGGGAATGCTGTGCCTTTTCTTCACTGTTTTGTTTTCTTTTGCACTGGGACTCGAATGCAAGACCTTGTGCTTGCCGGGCAGGTGCTGTGCATTGAGCTCTATCCCTGCCCTCCCCCAGATTTTAATGATACTTGTTAGTCCTGTTGATTTTTGTAGCTGTATCTTTTTTCTTTTTCTTTTTTGGTACTGGGGATCATCTTAGGACCTTGTGCTTGCCAAGGCGTTTATGCCGCTGAACTGTCTCTTAGGAGATTGTGCGGAGGTTCTAGCAGGGGAGCACAGCCCCTTGCATCCCTGAGGATGGTCCTTCTCTACCAGGGTCGTCCTCTTCAGCTGAGCGCACAGCTTCAGGAGGGATGCATGTGGAGCCTTGCGGGAGGATGGGGACACCCGCCTAGCCAGCTGGTCAGCCGGCTGTCACTGAGGTGAAGGGCTGC
Organism: Octodon degus; assembly: GCF_000260255.1. Lineage (NCBI taxonomy): Eukaryota > Metazoa > Chordata > Mammalia > Rodentia > Octodontidae > Octodon > Octodon degus. Next base: position 8,202,078 of record NW_004524665.1, read on the forward strand.
AACAGCCAGGGTGCTCTCACACCCCGTAACTGTGTCTGAGCGACAGCCTGGCCAGTGAGTCCTTGCCCAGGATTTCCTAGGGTGACCCTTTGGGTTTTCTAAGCAGATGGCTGTGTCCTCTGTGTTTCTGACCATTCAGGATGCTTGCCTCTGTGGTTGTTGGTGAGCCTCTGCTGTCAGGTTCTTTGTGTGATTTCTTTGCTTCTTTACAGTGCTGGGCACGGCACCCAGGCCTTACAGTGCTAAGCAAGGGCATTACCGCTGAGCTAGGCCACAGCCCTCGTGTGACCTCTGAGGCATTTCATTAACAGAGACTTGAAGGCTTCAAGACCCTAAGCACAGAGCTGCCAACAGCTTGGTCAGGCACTGGCCCTTTTGGCTCGCTCCACCTGTTCGTCCCCCTGGGCCTGAGTGGCCGTGCATGTGGGCAACACCAAGACCCAGAGCTGCATGAGACACCAGACCTTTGTCTGCCCACGAGATGCACCTGGCATCTCGCTCCTCTGGCTGCAGAGTGGGAGTGCTATGTCATGAGGTGTGCATTGACCCTTAGGTCCCTGGAGTACCCAAAACATTCAGCGTAAGCAGGTGATAATTTTTGCAGGATTGGTAGCTTTTGAGTTAGTTCACTTTAATCTCAGGGTTTGAGAATTTGCAGTGTAGCAGATCAGGTTTAATGTTTTTGTTGTGCAATTTCATGTCTGAGAAGGGACTGTAGAACTAGTGAAAACTGTCTTTTCCCCTGAAAAAAAGCATAACTCTTCTTAAAGCGAACTAAAGCTGGCAAGGAACTGTTCTCGAAGCTGCTTAGTGAGCCTAAGCTACGAACACAAGTGAAGATGTGTGAGTGGAGACCCTTTGCTGCCTGACATGTGCTTCTGAATGATCCCGAGCCTGGCGTCCTGTGGGAGTTCCGAAGGTCTTGCCCTGCAGGGTGTGGCCTGGGCTCCAGAGCACCATGCTCTGGGCAGACTGGAGAGGGGCAGGAAGACTGCGGGCCTTGCTGGGTGGAGCTAGAGGCCGCCTGTGCCTGACACTGCCCTTCGGAGTCACTGTGCTTATTCTGCAGGGACTTGTGATGGCACAGGGAAGCTAGAGCCACGCATTCGGGTTGATCATCAATGGGTCTGGAAAGAAAATGAGACCAAGGGAAGCAGGCACAGGGGAGGCAGCAGGAGGGCTTTACTGAGTTAGGACATGTGCACCAGAGGCTGATGGGAGACGAGACCCTGTGGGTGTCTGGGACCCCCAAGCAGAGGCCTGAGCTGGCAGGCTGGCCTCTGGGTGTGACAGGAAGCCCAGCATTGCCACTAGTTCTGTAGGAAGTGTGAGCAGAAGGCAGGGTCGGGGAAGGAGGAGAGAGACATGATCCGACCTGGCTTTGAAAGACCTGGACAGTGCCTTTGAAACCAAGGGCAGTGAGGCACTCATGGAGTCCAAAAGAGATGGCAGTAGCTTGGATTGAGTGCTCCCAGTGAGAGCAGTTAGGGTTCTGGGGGTCTCGCGGTGGGGTGACAGCTGTGCTGATGGGTTGAGTGCCATTTGCTGGGAAAAGAGCCAGAAAGATGCATTTCAGGGATCTGGGAGACACTGGTTGAAGTGGAAATTTAGGGGACAGTGCAGAACTCTGGGACATATCAAGCCTGAGATGTTTGTGACACACCCCAGTGGGGTGTAGTAGGGTGGGCGGGACAGCGAGACCTGAAGTCAGGGAGAGCCACAGAAACCACAGGAGGAGCATAGCAGATGTTCTCAGCTGCGACCTCTGAGAGCTGCTGCTCCAGTTGTGCCTATGTGTGAGAAGGGCACGTGTGAGTGAAGTGGGGGTGCATTGAGCCCCAAGGCAAGCGTGGAAAGGGGGTGTGCCAGGCCAGGGTGTGTGCGTGGAGTGGGGTGTGCTGGGCCAGGGTGTGTGCATGGACTGGGGTGGGCTGGGCCAGGGTGTGTGCACGGACTGGGGTGTGCCGGGCCAGGGTGTGTGCATGGGGTGGGGTGTGATGGGCCAGGGTGTGTGCATGGACTGGGGTGTGCTGGGCCAGGGTGTGTGCATGGAGTGGGGTGTGATGGGCCAGGGTGTGTGCA
>NW_004524665.1:8204259-8217251 GCF_000260255.1 Octodon degus
TGGGCCAGGGTGTGTGCATGGACTGGGGTGTGCTGGGCCAGGGTGTGTGCATGGAGTGGGGTGTGATGGGCCAGGGTGTGTGCATGGACTGGGCTGTGCCGGGCAAGGGTGTGTGCGTGGAGTGGGGTGTGCCGGGCCAGGATGTACTTGTGGACTGGGGTGTGCCGGGCCAGGGTGTGTGCATGGAGTGGGGTGTGATGGGCTAGGGTATGTGTGTGGACTGGGGTGTGCCGGGCTAGGGTGTGTGTATGGACTGGGGTGGGCTGAGCCAGGGTGTGCATGTGGACTAGGGTAGGCTGGGCCAGGGTGTGTGCGAGGACTGGGGTGGGCCAAGCCAGGGTGTGCATGTAGACTGGGGTGGGCTGAGCTCTGGACTTGCCAGAATCCCAGGTCAGGAGATCAGGAGGGGCTGAGTCTGGCAAAGGAAACCAAAGGCCCCCAGGTGGAGGAGGGAAGCCTGGAGTGTGGTGTCTCAGCCCAAGGACCTGCGAGCTGGCAGGAATAGTCTTCCCAGTCTGAGAATTGAGGGGCAGCTGAGGGGCCCAGTAAATAGGCAGCTTGGGGGACATTGATGGAGACTGTTTAAATCCCAACTGAAGCAGCTGAACACAAAAGCCTTTGCAGTATTTTAAGCTGTGAACTATTTTATGTCAGGAAGGAAGGAGGATAACATTTCAGTTGAAATTTTAGATTCTGTAATGTCTGTATTAAACAGCCAGATCAGGAAACTGAACTTGAGACATAGGTAAGGAAATGTATTCTTTAAATTCCTTACTGCTTTGATATCAAATATTCTTATCTTAGTGGAGTTAAAATTGTTTAAATCCGTCTACCTTCCTTGACGGTCAACATTTTGCTGCTGTGTACTGAAGATCAGATGCCTCAGCGTTTTATTTGCTGTAATTTGCTAAATGGTGTGATAATTTTATTAGCTCAGCTCTAGGTTCACCGCTGTGTGCCTGTGCCTGCATCCGTGAGGTACACAAGGCGTCTGTATGCTGCACACAGCGCATACCTGTGTAGCACCCGCAGTGCCTGCGTTGCTGACGTGTACATAGGGTGGTCTGCGTGATGAGAGGGCCTGCGCAGGACGGACAGCGTTGAGGTCAGCGGGCTTTCTTAATCTTGCTCTTGGCATTTTATGAAAGAATGTGGATGATTACAGAACTTATTTCCGTATCTTTATCCCCCACTGAAGGCTTTCACAAAGCATGCTTAAGCACGCTGGGCCGTTGTCCTGTCCCGTGTCACACCTGAGCTTGGCCGTGTGGCGTGGCACCTGGCCAGCGTGATCCTCAGTGAGACAGTCACTCCAGTCTGTGGCTTTGAGAGAAATCCTAGAGTTCTTTCTAGTATGTGAGCACAGCTCTGGTCACCCCTGCTCACTCCCTTCAAACGCTGTCTGCTCCCACTGGGGTAAACTCCACCGGCAGCGGTTCTGTCCACGCTGGACAGCTGCCCAGGGCCTCTGCGACCTGGAGCATTAGGGGCTGGCCGGCAGCTGGTTCCCTGCTCAGAACCCTTCCTTCGCAGGGCGCACATGTTGTCAGTCAGCCCCATTTTGTGAGAGTATTTTCTCCGGAGCTTTTCTTAGCTTTTGGTTCCTGCGGGGGCAGTAGCAGCCAGGAGAGCAAGTGGGCCATGGTGATGGTCTAAGCGGAGCTGCCAGGTGGCCTGGGCCTGTGGGCCTGTCAGGACCCAGTGTCCGAGTCCCACGGGAGGATTCCCACCTCGGCCCCCTGGGGGCCTCTTGGAGCTGCACTGCCTGCAGGAGAGCGAATGAAGATGATGTGGTGCTGGCAGCCAACCCGCCACCTGTCCAGGCAGCCAGAAGCGTCCCTTTTAGGACAGAACTCTTCGGTGTACCTGACAGCTGCAAAGCAGGGGGAGGCAAAGCTGGCTGTGGGGTGGATGCGGTTCAAGCAAACGAGAACTGTTCTTTAGCCACATATTGAGCATCTCATAGATAGAGACAGCAGGCGTGAAAATAGCAGGCCTGGTCCTTAGCCAGTACATGCCGGCTTCTCTGGGTTTTCTGTAAATGCGAAGAGACCCAGCGCCACCTGGTGGGAGGCTGAGGCCTGGGCCAGTGCCCACCTCAGGTGCTGCCTGTGCTGCTGTGGTACAGCACGGGGCGGGCGGGAGCCACGGGAGGCTGTTGGGCCACCGCACAGGTGTGGTCTTGGAGTAGCTTCACGTCCATCTGCATTCGGTCATTCCTCAGCACCTCTTACCGAGCGACTTCCAGACCTGGCACCGCAGGCCCTGTACCTGTCGGTCTCTGGTGCCTAGGAAAAGGATTTTTTTTTTTTTTTTTTTGGCTAGCTCAGGCTGTCTTAAGGGTGGGTTTGGTGTGGCTTGTGGAGCTGGGGATTGAACCGTGGTCCCCTCCGCCTGACTTTGCCCAAGCAGGCACTTTAAACATCTGAGCTAACTGGAGAGGAAGGCCTGTGTGCTTTCAAAGCCGGAGGCCACGCAGTGCCTGCATCTGCATCAGGCTGGACCCCTGCCTTAGCCCGGCTCAGCACCGCTGCTGTACTCGGTGTGCCGCGGGGGAGTGTGTGGGCTGCTGTCTGTGCTGCGCTTTCATGTAGATTGAAGACCTACGGGGAGCTGCACCCTGCCCTCCACGAGGGGTGCGGGCTGCGCCCTGCCCTGTTGTTTGTGTGGCTGTTTATCAGTTTCAGGTTTTTCTGGGTCATTAGGCCAGCTTTTTTTTCTTAGTTCCCTATTTCCTTTTTGTTTTATTTATTAAGGTTTTTTTGTCATGAAAAATACAGACAAGTAGAGTGGTGCAGCTGTCACCTACGTGGAACAGTTCTTGTCTCTCACCACATCGGCCTCACCTTGGCTGTGTTTCTGTGAGTGATTAAAAGATGCTGACACATCCTGACAACTTCTGATACTTCAGCATATGTATGCTCAAAACAGTGTGATAGACACAGCGACAAAACTCTTGTCTTAGTGAACAAAATTATTTTTTAACAGTATCTAAAATCAGACTGTGTTCTAATTGTTGCAAAAAGATTTTTGATGTTATAAAAACTTTGGCAATTTGAACACACTTAGCTGCCACTCAGCGCAGAGGTTTGCCCAGACTGCTGGTAGACCAGGGTGGCTGCGATGGCATGGCATCGAGGGCTGTCAGGTGACTGGTCTTTGAGTGTGTGGTCCCCTTGCCTGACCACCAGGGCTCCACAAGCCTGCGGGACCCGGCTCAAGATGGGAGAAGCTGCTCGGGGTGTGCTGAGTGCTGCTGTGGGCCTGGACTCAGGAGGGCTCTGGTCCTCAGCTCAGCGCTTGCTTTGTCACCTGGGTGGTCCAGGCAGCGCTTCATGTGAAGGTGTCACCTGTGTGCCAGTTCAGTGTGACTTTAGATTTTGATGAGTCAGTCCATGAGCTGCCCGCCTGCCCTCTGTGGCTAGGGGCTAGCTGTACAGTGCTGAGGATGCATCTCAGGCAGTGCCACGCTGTGTCCCCAGCCCTTTCCACCACTGCTTTGAGGCAAGGTCTCATGAAGCTGCCCAGGCTGGCCTCAGCCTCCCGAGGGCTAGGTGCCAGGTGCGCGCCCCCACCTGGCTCGGATTGTGCCGTTCTTGGTGAGCAGTCTGTGTGTTCCTTCTGTGTGTGTGGGCTCGTTTAGTACAGCTCACTTAAGATGACCACTAGCGCTTCAAAATGATACAGTTGTGCAAAATAACTGTCCCAGAAGGTGATGTGCAGGGGAAGAATACTTGGGAACACGCACCTGGCGCTGGGCAGAATCGCAGTGCTGCCTGAAGCAAGTGCAGCCAGTGAGCCCGAGCTTCGTCTGACTACAGAGCTGCGCGTGTGCCTCTGCGACTGCGGTGCTGGGTTTGTGCAGTACAACACAGAGTCGACACTTTAAAATCAAACATGATAATTTAAAGATGTTTTATTCTAAAGTTTTATTCTGAAACAGGGTGCGGTGGTGCACACCTGTAATCCCAGTGCTAGAGAGGGTGAGATAGGGTCACTACGAGTCCGAGCTGCATAATGAGACCCTGAACCAAATAAATAAAAATTAAAAAAATTGTAAAGTAGTTTTATTCTAAAATCGATGATCTATAATTTCTAAGCTTGTGTTTATTTTTTGGTGTTCTCTATAAAATATCAGAAGTAGTTATCTGTTGTTGTTTAACTTAGTGTCATTTTTATTTTATTTTATTTGTATTTTTTTAGGGAAGGGTCTACAGGGTGTTCAGGGTTTCACTACTAGATTGGACTTGTAGTGATCCACCTGTTTACAGCCTCCCAAGAGCTGGGATTATAGGTGTGCACCACCACTCCCAGTAAATATTTTATTTTATTTGTATTTTTTTAGGGAAGGGAGTCTGCCTTTTTTATAGCTGAAAACTTTCCTTGCAAAACTGTATGTTGTCTGCTTTATATAGTTCTAATCATAAATAAAGCAGTGACTTGGCAGTTATTGGCGGGTTGATTCTGATGTAAATGACGATGTGATGTCTTTCTTTAAATAGTTTTAAGAAGTAAGAGCGGGTTTCTGGAACAGGCATGTTTTCCAGGTTAGTTTTCCCCCTGGGGAGTGAGTGCTGGGGCCTTTGGTGGTGGCTGCCTTTCTGGCTTGTGGTCCTGTGCCTCACTCTGGGCAGGTGCTGTGTGGCCAGGTGAGGACTGACATGCATCCATCTGTCCCGGCAGAAGATGCGTACGGAAGGCTGGAGGCGGGAGTGCTTGGGTGAGCAGAGGTAGGCTGGCTAGGCCTGGTGAGACAGCAGGAGAAACCTAGAGCCCCGCCCAAGTCGGAAGGTGGAGATGCACTGTGCCCTGACCCTCGGGGTTGAGACCCCAGTGAAAGGTGCCCAGATCTCTGCACTTGCTTCCTTCTGGTCCTGACCTCATGGTTTAATTGCCTTCGTGAGTGCCATGTGACCCCACATCCGGCCTAGGTGTCCCCACGCTGCAGGTTCTGAAGGGGGGCCCTGGGCTTTGGGACTCGGTCTGCTTCCTGTCTCTGCTGGTCTCTTGCTCCTGTCCTCAGCACCCTGTCCCTGGTAGGAGGAACCTCAGCTTCTGTTGCCTGAAGCGCCGTCTGAAGCCACCTGCTGGCTGCTGATGGTTTTCGCGTTGTGCCTGGGCAGGTTCTCCTGCACCCTACCCTGCCTTATCCCCACTGCCACCTCCATGCCGTTCCCCAGTTGTGACCTCTGGAGGCTGCCCCGCAAGCCTTGGCTTCCCGGCCACACTCTGGAAGCCCCCAGCTGTGGTGCACCCTGGAAGTCCTCCATAAGGACACAGACCCACAGTAGCCAAGGTCTGCATTCCCTGTGCCTGGGGGCTCTTCCCTGTGTGGTGGTAGGGTGCGCATGAGTGTACCTCCTTGCCCCCTGCGGTGCCCTGGCTCTCACGCAGCGTGTGTCATATTGTCCTTCCTCAAGGGCATCCTGTATTTTCAGAGTGGTGCCCAGATTGTCCAACCTTCTGCTTGTGCTGCCCCTGTCCTGCCTGTGACTGTGTGTGCACACTTGCTGGGGTGGTGGCTGGAGATAAAGGACCTCGGGCGGAAGGGCAGAGGCAGTGGGCTGGGTCTTGTGTGTTGTGAGCATTGCGAGGCTCCTCTCAATCTTGTGCGGGGCCTGGACATTTGCCCTGCCAGAGACTCGGTGGCATCCAGCCATTCCCTGTCCTCCCAGGAGGTTTTCCTGTGGCTTCCTGGCTTCACTGGCTTGTCTCATTATGTGCTGCATTTGCCCCTCTGAGAGGCTTTCTTTCTGTCCCTCCTGTGGGATCACTTTTTGGTCCTTGTATCAGTCCAGGAAGTTATATTTGTAATCCCACAGAGGAGATACTGGAATCCTGTCAAGTTAACTCCAGTCTACCACTTGTGGCGCAACCCAGGGTGAGAAGGAAGACACTAAGGTGTATTTATAGTTGCGGGGAGCCCAGGGGCCCTAAGTCCAGCCATGGTGATGGCTATCTGGAACAGAGGCCTCTGCCCAGGTTTTTATTCAGTCATGAAGGAGGAGTGGCTTGCGGATGAATGACTGAGACTTGCAGGAAGTAGGTGAGTGCTGTGAGCAGGGGTAGGTGGGAGGCCTGCATTTGCTTCTGCGATATGCAGAGAGAAGGATGTGCAGAAAAAGTAATTGGTATTATACTGTTGAGATAGTATTTAATGTTTTGGGGTCTGGTGTTTCAGCTCTGATGTGTAGCCTTTCAAGCCCCGGGAAGCCATAGTCTCTATCTCAAGGCTCAATCCCAGCTCAAGGCTCGATCTGCAGCGTGGCGCACTGGCTCTTTGTCCTGTCTCAGCCTGGCTCATGTTAAAAAGCTGCAGGTGGAGGTTACCAGGGAAACACTGGTGCAACCTTCAAAGCCTGCCCCCAGCACTCGGCTAGACTGATATGGACTGCTTAAAGCCAGTTGAAGGGATAAGGCAAAGTCCTGGCCAGCTCTGTGCATATCAGTACATGGAAATGGGGTCAGGCTCAGCCACAACGGAGGCAACTGTTCTTCTTTCAAGGAAAGTTGCCCCGGGGGGTCCTCCTCATCTGCTACCAATTTTTATGTGCTGTTTTGTGATTTATAGTTGAAAAGAATAGTGTATGGTGTCAGTGGGATGCCCGGAAAAGAGGCTCTGTGGAAACACCCTTTTCTTTCTCATCTAAATTCATAGATGGTGGCTGGGCTTAGTGGTGCACACCTGTACCCAGCACTCTAGAAACTGAGGCAGGAGGATCACCATGAGTTGAAGGCCAGCCTGAGCTACATAGTGAGACCCTTTCTCAAAGGAACAAACACAAAAGAAGCCCCAGAGAAAAACAGAATCATGGATGGTTCATTTCCTCTGATTCTGTTCACCTCTTCTCTCTTTTTTATTTTGTTTTTATTTTTATTATACTTTTATTTTGAAGAGTTAAAAACAAGAACAAGAAAAACAAAAGCAAAGACAGAAACAAGGCAACATGTAACAATACATATGTTACAGATTTTCAAAACAAATAGCTGATTAACAGTGAGCGATATGTTATCAGATTAACACACAGTGATGCAAGGTGGGACATACTATTGAATATTGCCACATGCTTTCAAGAAATCAAACTTTTGTTCTTGACTCTCATTTTCTTTTATTACCTTTTACAAAAATACTTTAAAGAGTATAGTAATCGCAATGACATTAGAAATGGTACACATTTAGAAGATCAAGACAGGTATTTCAAGTATTGTTTTGGTATTGCACATTGCTGTCCTTGATGTAGTTGCTTATTTTACAGATATCAACATGGTCAGGATGAGAATTCTACCTATTAACTGATATTTTCAAAAACCTGATGGAAATTGTTAGGACTACTGCCTTGTCCAACTTGTATACATACATATATGATTTTACCCCTGCTTTATTTCCTGACTTCTCCTTTCTCTCTCTTGGTTGTGTAATCCTGAAGTTCTGTTATCTTCTACTATCTTGCGGATGAGAAAGTAATTTTATCTGATTTTTTTTAGGTGACTCTGCCAGTGATGCAGGTAGGTGTGGCCTTGATGTGCTGGTGTGGCTGTGTGTGCAGATGTGAGAATGTGCTCTCCCCGTGCCCTCCTGCTGCACTTGTGTGAGCTACGGCAGTGCGACTCAGTGAGGGTCCGGTCTGTGTCTTAAGCTTTAATCTTGTGTGTGTATTATACATGTGCTTATATTTTAATGCTGAGAACACTGCATTTCACGGTTTCTCACCTAAAGTATATTTCCAGTATTCAAATTCTGATTTATTTTTGTGACTTTCCAAAGTATAGACTTTTTAAAACTTTAAATAGAGTAAATTTATCCTAATTTGGGCTTGTAACTTGCTGAGTTACAAGAGGGAAGAAGCTGTGTTTAGATTATTAGAACAATATGGCAGTAGCCAGTGTTGAACATTTTTAAAACCCAAAAAATAAGAAGAAAAGAAAAAGTATTGGTAAGTCCACTCCTTGTAATGTAAAGAAACATCTTGATAGGACTCCAAAGTCTGTGTAATTGTTAGGTTAGGTGACATTATTAGTTCTAGTAGAACAATGATGCTGTTTTACGCAGACGCTTCTAGCATGACAGTTTTGTCACTTCTCTGGTTACTGATTGGTGCCACTGTCAGGGTGGTAGTGGTGCCGAGCATCTTGGTAGGTGGGCGTTTACACCTGTCCATTTTGTTTCCGAATGTATTTCAAGTTTAATTGTTAAGTTGATGGACCTACCTTGTGCATTTTATTTCTTGAGTAACTGAACTGGTTCGTATTTGAGCAAACCCACATCTCCAACTCTTCATCACATACAGAAAGCAGACATGTTTTATCTTCATTCAAATGATGGATGAAAAACTAGCTCATTCATATTTGCAGTTGTGTGACTGCTGCTTTTTAACTATTTACATTTGAATCAAGTATTGCAATTAATTTTTATATTTAAATCACTAAATCTATTTGATTTTAAATGTTAAAGCATTGTTAGTTGTTTGTGAATTGCTGATTGCATTGTCACCTGTTCAGAAGGAGAAGCTGGACCTGGGCCTGGGCCTCCTGCCACGGAGAAGTCTGAGGTGGCAGAGAACCTGGAAGTCCCCAGTGAGCGTCCATCCAGTGCCAGGTCTGTGTGGCCCACTGGCTGGGCAGAGTGGTCATACCCAGCGTATAGCTGTGAGGCTTCATACTGTGCCCTTCACTGCTTATTCAGTGCTCGTGAAAAATTATGGGGAATTATTTGTACCGAGAAAGTGGAAATGGCTGGGTGTGGTGGGCACGAGCCTGGAACCCCAGCACTATGGGAGGAAGGGGCAGGAGGACTGAAAGTTTGAGCCCAGTCTGGACAACTTAATGACTTAGCCAGACCCTGCAAAATAAATAAATTTAAAAGGACTAGGGATGTAGCTCAGCATGAAGGCCCTTAATTCAATCTCCAGCACTGCTATGGAGTTTTCTGTACCAGTGTTATAACTGTGTAGAGCTTTGCACAGATTCAAGGCAGTGCACCGCCACGCAGAGTTGCCCCAGGTTTGACCATGGACACGTTGTGCTGGTGGGGGTTCCGGGCTCCCTCCGTGCAGGAGGATGCTGTAACCCTCCGACTTGTGTTTTGTGTTCCTCTGTCTGTTCACGTGTCTGGGTTTAGAAGACTCCCTCGGCCGGGCAGTGCAAGGCCAGCGCCTCCCCGGGTCAAGCGACAGGAGAGTGTGGAGGCATCAGTGATAGACAGGTGAGGTGGGGTGTGCAGGTGGGCCTGGGGCCTGCAGGGTAGGGGGCCGTGCACCTGGAGAGCTCGCTGCTGAGGAAAAGAGAAAGTGGTGTGCGTTTCAGATGGTGCAAAGGGGCAGACACGCACATAGCTAGGAAGCTAAGGGCTATAGTGCGTGGGGAAATGCTGGCTTTATTGCCCTGCCCTTAGAAGGCAGCTGTGGGAGAGGGAGGGCAGGGCTGCCCTGTCATTTTGCGTCACCTTGCTGGCTGGCGTGGTGGTGGGGCCCTTAAATTCCTAAATTCCTCGCAGATACCTGCTGCTGTTCAGATGTCGCTCATTTGCTTTCCTGCAGGACAGGAAGTGGTAAAACCGTCTCCAACGTGATTAGAGAGTCACAGATTTCCGATGATGAGGAGGATGAGCATTTTGTGGTCGAAGCTGCTCCTCCGCTTTCCGAAATGTCAGACGTTGAAATGGTTAGTTCTCCAGATGGTGGAGCATCTAGTAATTCTGTTTAAACACGCTGTTAGAATTCCAGCCTGCAGGGGCGTGTAGACAGCGCTCCTGCTTGTACAGCTAGCTTCTTCCCTTCTTGAATCCTGTGGTTCCTGTGGTAACACACGGAAGTGTGATTCATGAAGATTCAGCCTGCCTGAGCTTTCTTTTCTCCTCCTGTTCCTCCTCAGGTGCCAGCAGTAGAGCTTGAGGGTGATGAGAAGCATGGTGAGTCCTGCTGCCAACACTCGTGTGCGTGTGTGTGTGTGTATACATGTGTACAGGCACATGTGCGCCTCCTGCATGGCACTCTGGAAGTGTGTGGTACCAGGGGCCGTGGTGCTGGTCCCTGGTGGGGGGCAAGGGGTGCGGCTGGGGCCGGGGTGGTCCAGGGGCGGGCGCTGCTGTGCGTGTGCATTTGTGAGCACTTCCTTTGTCTCTGTCTTGCCCTGTATTCTTGGATGTTAGTTTTTTTTTTTTTTTTTTTGGTGTAACTGGGGATTGAACTCAGGCCCTTGCGCTCGCCAGAGAGGCACTTATTCCACTGAGCCATCTCCCCAGCTTGCCCTGTATTCTTTACTAGACAGCCTGTGCTGGCATGTATTCCACTGTAATACGAAGGATAATTTTTGTCCCTCCTCCCATATGTGTGGTCCTCGCTGTATGGATATGCCAGAACTGTCCAGCTGGCTCTGCTGATTTAGGTTTGGAGATTATGCGCACACCTCCAGGGCCTTGTGCGTGCCGGGCCAGCACTCTGCCACTGGGATCCACAAGACAGCAGCTTTGGGCGGGAAGATGGCTCAGTGGAATAAGCGCTGCCTTGGCAAGCGCAAGGGGCTGAGTTCAATCCCTGCTTCCACCAAAAACAAAACAGTAGTTTTAAGAGCATGATTTTTCATCTGATACTTACCCCGTGAGTACTTGTAAAAGCAAGTCAGTGTTCCTGCCCCGCTTTGAAAGTGGTACTAGCACTTAGAAACAATTCAGAATTCTTGCACCTGTAATAGTCATATTTTTGAGTTTCATCTACATTTCCTCTTAGTTTTTAGAAATAGAAAGTTTCCTTTGTTTCTGAAGCTGTCCACCTTTCACACAACTCATTTCCCTGGAATATTCTGAAATTTTATAGTTTCTGCTCTACTGTGGTACCCGTCCATTATGCCTGTCTTTATCAGAGATTAGGAAACCATTTCACCCTCGAAAAGAGGATGAGGCTAGCGTGCGCCCACCCATTCAGTTTGTGTGTGCTGTGCATGGGCTTTAACATAAAACCATTTATTTTCAACAGGTGGACTTGTGAAAAAAATTTTGGAGACGAAGAAAGATTATGAGAAGTTGCAGCAGGTGCCCCGACCTGGAGAGAAGGTAAGGAATGATTTCTGCGCACACAGTCGTCTTGGCAGTCATCTCCCACATTTCCTTTTTTTGGGGAGAGGTTTATTTTCTGTTTTCTGGTGTCGGGGACTGAACTTAGGCAAGCAGTCTGCTGCTGAGCCAAATCCCAGGCCCCTGCATTTCGTTTTAAATTGCAAGTGTCCTTCCAATGTTGTCACTGCCAGTAGTGCTGCCTCACGTCAAGGTGCCTCAGGCAGAAGGTTAGGAACCGCTTTCCTCCTGGACGGACGCCGCTGACAGACGTTGCCTGGCTGGCCTGAGCGCAGGAGCCCAAGGCCTCTTCCCCACGTCTGTCCCTTTAGGCTGCACCTTGGCACCAGCCCCTGCGTGCCCAGTGGGGACGGGGCTGCTGGCTGGGCTGACGGGAGAACAGCTGGTGTCAGCAAGCCCGGCATTAGGTCTGTGTTCTGGTTGTCCCTGCTCCTAGGTCGTCCTTACTGTGTGTGATCTGGCTTGTTGGGTAGGACTCGTGGCCTCTTGGGGCTAGGGCCATGCGGGGAGCACCTGCTAGCCCAGTGGTTCCCCTCAAGCAGCTGTGGTCAGGGTTCTCTTCCAGTTGCTGAAAACAGTAAGAATAAATTCTTTTGTGGTTGTTGTTAATAGAAAAAAGTTTCTTAGTAGCTTTTTTAACCAACATTTAACAAAGAATTTTATAAGTGGGCTGTGTGCGCACATGTGTTTTCCCCAGCTGCTTCAGTGTCCTGGCCTGTCGTTCACAGGTGGCTCGAGCTCGCCTGCACGGGGGGCCTGTACATGCTGTGGGCTGGGGGTGTCCGTGGGCAGCTGCTGCCCAGTTTAGGAGGAGGAGAGCCTCTCTTTGGTCTGTTGTCTGTTCCTGTGGCGTTTAGCATGGCGCAGCCCTTCTGTGTAATGGGTGGTGGTCACAGTGGCCCTGGGATAGTCCAGACCCATGTGCAGCTCTGGAGCTCAGCCCTGGAGCTCATGCTGATGGCGTGGCTACCTGTGTGGTGTCGTTGGGCTGGCTTCCGTGGCTTATGTTTGTTATGGGTACAGCGAGCCCCCATGAGGCTCCACGTGGGGGCCTGAGCTTGGCCCAGCACGCACTGGAACGCATGTCTGAGTCTCCTTTGGAGAACAGGTCTCTGTTGGCGAGATGAAAGGAGATGGTCTTGCTTGGGGAGCTCTTACTGCTGCCGCCAAGTTCAGGCAGTGTGTGCACCAGGTCACAGGAAAATTCAGCCTGTCACTGGGGCTCTCTTTAGGATATTGAGGAGCATCAGATTTTACTTGCCTGTTCTGAGACATTTCAGTTAGCTTTTCTTTAAATAAGAACTAAGAATATACGGGTGCGGTTGAGGTCCCCCGCGTCTCCGCCCCAGCCCACTCTCCTGGTGTCCCCGCGGCACCCTGGGCTTGTGCTGCCTCACACCATGCACGCACACCATTCTTGGTGTGACCTGAGGCCGGAAGCTGTGCTGGTCACTGGCTTGAGGCGCAGGTGACCAAGGCTCACTAGGTTCTCATCTGTGGCCGGCTGGGTCTCTGGAGCCAGCACCACTGTGGGGTGGCCAGGAGCCCTGCTGGGTGTGGGGACCGACAGGACGCGGGCGGCCACAAGCTGTCCCTGCCACAGGTGTGCTGAGTGTGCGTGTCTGGGAGCATCTCTTTCACACTTTCGCACCGTGTTACGAAGATGTTTTACGTGCATTGTTAGGAAATATTCTGTCTGTAATTACAGATTCCTTTTCTTTTCAAATGTTGGATTTGTGGTAAGAATGTGGAGAGACATTCTAGGCTTTGTAGATACTTGTGTTTTCGGTTCGTTAGTTTGTACTCTGTTCCTTTTCATTTCCCTGGGTGTTTACATTTTCTCACAACTTGAGTAAAATAATACCTTATTTATTTTTAGTCTTTGTCTGTTTTTTTTTTTTTTTTTTTTTTTTTTTTTTTTTTT
>NW_004524665.1:8217351-8259988 GCF_000260255.1 Octodon degus
TTTTTTTTTTTTTTTTTTTGGCGGTACTGGGGATTGAACTCAGGGTGCTTATTCTACTGAGCTATCTCCCCAGCCCATTTTTTTTGTCTTTTTGAGACAGAGTCTTGCTGTGCAGTTCAGGCTGGCTTTGAGCTCACTTTGTATCCCAGGCTGGCCTTGAACTTGGGGTGATCCTCCTGCCCCAGCCTCCTGAGTGCTGGGATTCCAGGTGTGCATCACCACATCTGGCCAGTCTTTGTCTTTTTAAATGCAAGTATACTTAAGACTGTGCATTGTCTTTTTAGCATGTTTTATCCTTGAATCTTAAATTCCTTGAACAGTAAATTGATGAGACTTTCCTTGTGGCCTAGTTTGTGATCAGTTTTTGTATTTGTTTGGTTTTATGGTCCTTGCTGTTGTTTCTGCGCCTGGTGGTGACTGTCCTGCCTCAGCCTCCCTTGGGGATTATGAGCGTGCAGCATCTTGCCCCTGGGGATTATGAGCCTGCGGCACGCTTACCCCTGGAGATTATGAGCGTGCAGTAGCTTGCCCCTGGGGATTACGAGTGTGTGGCACACTTACCCCTGGGCTTGTTGTTTGGTTTATTTGGTAACATCCTTTGCAAAGCAGGCCTACTCTCTGGCCATGCTTCAGTGTGGGGTCCTGGCTTGCTTGTTGATTTCATTGGTTCTTCTCTGTGTGTAGACCAACACACACATGTTAATTATGCTATTCTTTGCTTTGCTTTTGACCCCTTTGTAATTTCAGATAGTAGGTGATTTCTCCGCTGGACAATAACCTTCCTTGCCCTTTGCCTTGGAAAAAAATTTTTTCGAGGGAGTGGCTTTTCAGTGCGAAGGAAATGCATGTTTGTAATCTGGGTGCCTCCAGCTGACTGCAGTTACTTTGGAGGCAAAGCCATTTCTTACTGCGTGGACAGGTTTGAACATGACATTATATAATAAACATGTGCATCTGTCGCTGTGAGCGTTTTCCTCACTACCCATCTATGTGTTCTTTTCAAAAGGAAATATGAACTTGGGTAGTTCTGAAATACTGGCTTCTGCCAGCATTCTTCCTCTTAATTCAGGTTTATGAAGAAGTTTTTGAATAACAAGCAAAAAAGCAGTTTTATTGCACTGTTTATTGTGCTATAAAAATTCTTGCTTTCTAAAGTTTCGTAGGCAGAGCTGCGTGAGTCAGAGCCGCCGTGTCCAGTCCGCTCAGATCTTGCGTCCTGATTTGCCTCATCTCTGCTTCCTTCATCACCTGTTTCTTCTTTTGTGTGTGTTATATCTGTTTGATCCAATGCAGATGCAGGTGCCTTTCCTTTTCATTTAAACTGTCTATTCTGAGGCAGGCTGTTGGAATACAGTACTTGTTTCTGGAGATTTCTCTTTTGAACTCTCATAAATTTCGTGTGACTTTCTCTTGTCCTTGCTGCCTGGGGTGTGGGAGGGCTTTGTTGTGCTGGGGGCTACACCTCACCCTGCAAGGCAGGTCTGTGGACTCAGCTCATTGCCCCTGTGGGAGCTGCTCCATTTTACTGTGGTGACCTGAAAGAGCTAGGAGTTCTTTCTTTGGTCACTTGGTGGTGAGCTTTCATCACAAATGATTTTCCCCTCAGCAGGCTGCTGTGCAGAATCTCCCGAGTCTACCTGGTGAAAGAATTTCACCTACTGTATTAGATTTTGCTTTTTGTTAGGAATATTATTTCCGTTGAAATTTCTCTGAAAGAAATAAAAGGGGCCTGACAGTATTTCTTCATTGGTTGTCAGATTGTCATAACTGGAAAACCACCAAACTTGATTTTAGAGGCTTAAGGGGGAAGTTTGTTAGTTTTATTTATTTGTTTATTTTCATGTGTTTGGTACAGTCTCACTATGCAGCTTGGACTCGTAGTGACCCTCCTGTTTCAGCTTCCCAGTGCTAGGATTACAGGCGTGTGCTGTCTTGGTGGCTGGCTCACCACACCCAGGGGTGTGGTGTGTGGTGCTGGGGATCGAACCCTGGTCCCTGTGCTTGCCTAAGCAGGCGCTTAGTCTGCTGAGCTATCTCACCGGCCCTATTTTTTTTTTTTTTTTTAAAAGGAAATAAAGTGATAGCTTTGTATTCCTGAGTCACGCTTCTTGAGTAGTATCTTCCATTACACATTCCAATGATTTAAAGTTTTGGTTCTCAGATTAAAATGTCACCACCACACTATCTTGAGAAAATTGAGACACCAAGAATGTCACTTAGAGCACTGTCAATGTCTACCAAGCTGTGCTGTAGGACACATGAGTGGTCGCAAAGCCGCTAGAGCCCATTTGTAAATGTCACGAAGATAGTTATGAGGAGGTAGGTGTCTTTCTATAGGACTCATGATGGGACAAGATAACAGGTTACTTTAGTTGGAAAAAATGTGGATACGTGTGTACCATAGTTTGAATAAAAAAAAAAATACCATAGTTTGAAAGTAGCTGTAATTCATGGATATTTTTGGGTTGAAATGAGCATCATCTCTGCTTGTGAATAAAAATGTGATGAATACAGCTGTTGACTTCACCCAGAGCGGTAGCGTGGTATCTGAACCGGACATTTGTCCACATGGCTGAGGGCCTGTCCGTGGCCCCGCGTGGGGCTCTGCGGCATCTCTGTGTGGCAGGGTGTGTCCTGTGGGATTGAGGATTCTGTCCAGTGGTTTGAAGAGACTTTAGAAGGTCCAGTGAGGATAGTGAAACTTACAAAGCTAGAAATTGGGCTAAAATGGGCTGGGGAGATGGCTCAGTGGAATAAGCGCTTTCCTGGTAAGCGCAAGGGCCTGAGTTCAATCCCTGGTTCTGACAAAAAAAGAAATTGGGCTAAAAGGAGCGGCTCGGAGAAGCTGTGGCTGAGAAGGGGCCTGTGCCGCAGCACGTTGCACCTCCATGCTGCTGTGGCCATGACCTTGATGTGACCTTTCCATGTACTTGGATTGCTGCCTCCTGAGTTCCCTCCCTGGTTTTACCTGGCTCTTGGACCAGGCTGCTGAGATCGCAGAGTCCTTGGCCCTCTGGCCCGGGCCCAATTTCTCTGCTGGCCCCTATGTGGAAGGTGGTTCTGTCCTTCCTAAAGTGTCGTTCATGTGCTCCCTGTCTGGTAGAGCACGTTGCTTTGTCCTGCAGCTCCCATCTCACAGTCACTGCTGCTGCTTGCTTCTGCTCTCCGGGAGCTGAGTTTGGGAGTGCCCAGCTGGGTCTGTTCTGCCAGGCCAGGCTGGGCCACAAATGACACACGGGCTGTGAGAGGCAGGCGAAGCTTCTCAGAGTTCAGAGGCCATGATGGCCATGGTGCACACAGAATTTTTCTTTCATTTTCTTTTTGTCCTTTTGAGACAGGATCTCACTACGCAGCTCAGGGTGGCCCTGAGCTCATGTGGTAGTCCAGGCTGGTCTTGAACTCACATCAGTCCTCCTGCCTCAGCCTCCCAAGTGCTGGGATTACAGGTTTGTGCCACCACACCAGGCTCATATGACTTTCCACATACTACCAGGGTTTTTCTGACTGAAATCTCCCAATGGTTCTCTCTGGCCCTTGCCCCAACCCAAGTTGTGACTGCCTTAGAGTAATAAAGCCTCCCGATGTGCACAAGCACATGCCCAGCGAAAGGCTTGTGTTTCGTCAAGCCTTGCTCTATGTAAGCAAAAAATTTTGTGAAATATTGTTAAATCTCTTAAAGGAGAAAGAGCAGATCTAAAAAAAGAAACGCGAATGTTTTAGACCTTTATTAATGCTTTGGAGAGTGCACTGTCTGAACAGCTGCCCCGGCGCTCCACCTTGTCCACGGGATGCTGGCTAAGGGTTTCCTGGGCTGTAGAAGTGAACACCGAGGACAGTTTCTGTAAGTCACATGTTCCGCCCTGACTCGCTCCCAGGGAGCAGGTGGCACAAAGCTTTTGGGGTACTGCAGAGTTCATTTGCGTCAGAGGGACAGAAGCCTGCCGTGGCCAGGGCCAAAGGAAGTACCCCGAGGACTTCCCTCCTCGTTGCAAGGGTGACTTCAAAGAAAAACAGACTGAGAAACAGGTAAAACATGTGAAGCCCTGAAAAACATTTTTGTCAGCTGAGGCACTTTTAGATTGGCCAGGGGCACTTCCTGACGTCGCCTTCAAGGTGAGACTGGCTGGAGTGTGTCCTCGCGCCCGCCATCCCCGCTCAGCTCCTCTGCCACAGGCTCCCATGCGGGTCTGCCTGGTGTCTCCTTGTGCTGAGAGTCAGTTTGCACGTGGGTGGGCACCACCCAGGTGCAGGAGCAGTGGGGCGGCACCCTCGGTCCCACACTGCTGGCTTCCCTGTGGCCATCACCACTCCTTTTGTGGTGATTGTAGTGTTTTGTGGGGCAGTGGATCGGAGCAGTGTGAGTGCCCTTGCTTTTTACTAAGTTCAGTCATTGATTCCTGTTGGGTAGGCCATGGCTTCTGTGGTGCTCTCTGGTACTCCATGACTTCCGTGGTTCTCTGTGGTGGTAGCCTCTTGCAGTCTGATTCAGAGAGTCTGATTCAGATGCACAGATCGCCCCCTGTGGTCACCAAGAGCTCCTTCTCCCTGGCTGCTCTGTTCCTGCCACTGCCCCATGTTCCAGGAACCTCCTCTTGTTCCTTCCCTCCCTCCTGTCCTCTGTGTGCTGTGCAGTTAACGAGTGGAGGTGGCTGCTGTCTCTCCTCTGACTTTGTTTCCCATGTGTCCCTTGTAGGTCTGGTTCTTCTCTGTCCATCTCAGGATTCACATGCTGTGCTCAGTACTCACTGACTGGACCCTGCTTGGGGCTGGCAGGCCCCCCATACTGCTAGCTGCTCCATGGGGCACCCTTCTCCTAGGCTTAGCAGTGCCCTCCCACTCCTCGAGCTCCAGCTCTGCCATGGTCAGGATCTTGGTCCACACATGAACAAGGCCATGGCACCTGCCTCCTCCCAGGCCTTGGCTTTCTCACAGCTCGAATCTGTCACCTCTCGAGTTCTCTTTTTCTGGTTTATAATTATTCGCTAGGTTTGTTCCAGTTTTTCCATTCTGTCCAGAATCAACTTGCTATAGTTCATATTTCAGCATGTTTACAGTGTGGCCCTGACTGGTACATTCCACTTCCAGGTGGCTTGACCTAACAGTGGTCTGTGTGGGATGGTCCCAGGCCTGACTGTCCCACTTGTATTACCAGAGGAGCAGTCTCCTGAGGGGCGAGAGCATGTTAAAGTGTGATAGATCTGGGCTGGGGAGATAGCTTGACAGTGTAAGCCCCTGCCTGGCAAGCGCAAGGACCTGACTTTGATCCTGGTACCACGTGCCCTGCTGGCCCTGGAACTCTCTGTGTGCTGTGCTGCCCCAGAGCCAGGTGTGGTGGCACACACCTATAATCCCAGTGCTGGGGAGGCTGAGACAGGAGGATCACTATGAATCTGAGCTGTGTAGCGAGGCCCTATACTAAATAAATAAAAGATTAAAAAAAATTTAAAAAAATGTTAACAAATCATAAAAATCTATATGTAGGTTTTAACGATTTCATTCAAGCAAAAGTAAAGATGTTTGAACAAGTTAAAGTTCAGCATTACTAGTCATTGTTTTCTAAAACTCATGGAGATTAGTAACAAAATAGAGTATGTCCTAAAAGCTGTTCCTGTTAGATTACTATGTCTGTGTCTTTCTCTTTTGTGGTTTCTTTAACATTTACTCTTTATGCGTAGTGCCATGCCAGGAAAGCCAGCTGCTTTGGCTTAAAGTTCAGGTCCATCACCTGGCCTCCAATAAATGTACGTGACTTATCTGACCTGTAGCCTAGAAACGATTCCTAAGCCAAGCAAAACCAGCAGTGTGTGCACTTGCCTATGGACATGGTGGCTTGAATGAAACTCAGTGTGCATTGTCACTGATGACCTGTGGTGGCGAGGATGGGGAAAGCACGTCTCTTCCACAAGGTGGGCACACTGTGTCCCCTAGTCCACGTCCCCAGATGCCAGCATGTGACTTGTGAAGCCACTCAAGATCCAGGCACCCAGGCAAGCAGCGTGGCACTGTTCAGAGGCTATTGGCTGGTGTCAAAGGAAGTGAGGAAGTGAGCTTCACTCTGGAGGGGGCATAGGATCCTCATTTGTTTTGGGAGCACAGAACTCGAACTTGGGACCTCATGCTTGCCAGGCAGGCGCTGGGCTGCTGAGTTCCACCCCGGCCCCCTGTCATCCTCATTGCGGAGGGTGACAAGTGTCAAAATCAACTAGAGGTGACTGCTGTGGTGTAGGATGGTGAGAGCCACTTGACAGAATGAACCCTCTGAAGTCTGTTTTCCTCCGTGTGGTGTTAGTGAGCGGCTGGAAGCAGCAGAATGAAGCTCCCATGCTGCTCTGTGAAGAGCTTCGCAGTGCCGTACTGAGAAGCTCCAGGTGTTGCCAAGAAGAAAAGATCTGGAAAAGGTTGATCGAGCCACTGGGCATGTTGTCTTGAAGTTGGGAACGTGAATACCTTTATCCAGCAAGCCACTGACGGTTGCATTGTCTAGCGAACCGGGTGCCTGTGAATATTGGGGTAAATATGATTATTCAGAGTTGAATTTTTGCAGTAGCCTCTGATGAAAAATAACCAGACATCCACCAGCAAGAGACTGGATGAATACATGGTGGTATTCGTTCATCTGTGAACTGTCAACACAGAGACAAACCTGCATCACGTGGTGGCCTCATATACCAGGTGTTGGGCAGAGGAGGAGGCAGACACAGGCAGCCTGTGCTTTGTGACTTCACCGGGCAAGCTGGCCACAGTGCTGGGCGTGGACTTGGGGCCTGGCCACGCGGGGGCAGCTGGTGCTGGTGACCCCGGAGGGGCTTTCTCGCTCACAGGTGCTGCAGGTGTCCACTTCCTGTGTGTTACGCAGGGCGATTATGTGTTACGTGCTTTCAGTGGGGGCATTGGAAAGTTAAAGTACTTAACCAGAGACTTTCTGTGTTAGAGCGGTCCAATTTGTCCTGTGTAGAGGCGAGTGTAGGTCTGTGGGGACACTTGGTAAGGGGGCGTCTAGATGAGGAGGACCTGGGAGTGACTGTTGTTGGCCTGAGTTACTTCCTGTGACATGAAAACAGATATCCTCTGTTTATGAAGAAAATGAGATTTTCCCAGCCGGGGTACACATCCAGGTTCCTGAGGTCCCGAGAGCACGTTATTTAAAGCTGATACTTATTGATTTACAACCTTTTGTCCCCCCCCTTTTTTTTTAGTATCTTTTTAAAAAAATTTTATTTTATTTTTTCAAGTTGGTAGGACAGTTTAAATAATAACACTTTGCACACATTCTTCCTAGTGGTTAATTGCTGTACAAGATGCAGACTTGATATCCTATCTACAAACACCATTAGAACAAATTCCTCTATTCATTAAGAGAATGTAACTATGTATCTGTCCTAACCACTTTGAATATACAGATATGAAATGGACATTCATCTGTGTCCCCTTTTTTTGTTAAGTTCCGTTATTTAAATATTACAGATGTGTAAACTTGTGTCCCCCTTTAATCAGGCTTCTGTTTATTGGGTTTGTTGAGTGTGGGGTAGAGTCGTGCTGCCCTGGAGGTGGAGACCTGGTGATCGGCCAGGTGGTGGCAAAGTGGCATTGGGGCTCAGATTTCTGGGATCAGGTGTGTATGGTAAAAGGTAAACAATGTTATAAGTCTCAGAAATAACTAATGGTTTACTGAAAAATCCTGGAAGCATTTTCTAAAAGTGTATGTGTGTGTGGGTGCGCACGGCATGTGCCTGGATGGTGGCATCTCTGAAGGTGGCGGGCATGTGTGGCATACACAGATGTGACAGCGGGGTCAAGTGGCTAGCCACAAGCCAGCCACTGTGGCAGTCTCGGCAGCCTTTGGGCAGGGAGGGGTGCACTGCATTGGAGCCTGGGGGACAAGTGTGGCCAGTGCTCGCTGTGCTTAGGGTCATGGGTCTCTTGGAAGGAAAAGTTGGGGTTCATTTCGTAGCCAAGGTTCCCTGTGTTTTTCAGAGGGATGCGGGGAGGGAGAGTGCACTGAGAAGATAGGGCTTGTCCACCACCTGAAGCTGGATGTAGGTGATCTTAGGCACGGCTTCCCTGGATGTGCCCAACCAGGCCTGCGGTGGCACCTCCTCCTCTCTGGGATGCGTTTGTGACCATGGAGAATGGCTCCTGTGTGGAATTACTAGCTGCTCATTCTGTCCCCCCTTCATCCTCCTGCAGGCTCAGTGTCACCATTGCCACTGCACTGTGGGGATGCTGAGGCGCATGCGGGTGGCAGGGTCCCCAACCCCACGTTCCAGGGGCTGCAGGCTGGGCTTTGTGTGAGGACAGACTCGCAGCATTTTTGCTCTGTTTCCCAAATCCGTGTTCCATATGGCTGATTCCTCTGCCAGGCAGCCTTGGGCTGTGTTACTTGTAGAGCAGTTGTGCAGACATGCCTGTGTGGCTTGGAAGGTCGCTGCTGTGTCCACACGCGTGGACCTGTCTGTCGCTAGAGGGCCTGGCCTGTGACAGTCACCACCGACCTGGCCACCTCCCTCCTGCCCTGTGGTGTAAGTGAACACTTGAAAACCGCCAGGATTCTAGTGTTTCTCAGCAATGCAGTCCCATGCCTTTAGGATGACACTGAAAATATCTCCAGCTAGCACAAGCCCAAACCGAGGCCTCTTGATTTAAATTTTTTTGGTGTGCCAGGAATTGAACTGAGGACCTTGTGCTTGCCAGGCAGGCACAGCACTGCTTAGCTAAATGCCTGGCCCCTTGACTTAAATTCTTAACCTCTTAAAGTAAAATTTTAGACTTTAACATTAGTGGTCCAGGTCCTGCTTGGCTCTGCGGCACAGAAACTTGGAGGAGCTGGATGTGTTAACAGAAACACAGGCCTGTGTTGGCTGCCCGTGTCCCTCCTGTGCTGCAGCCCGGCTCTGCAGACACTGCTGCCGGTTACTCTCCCATCTGAGCCCTCCATACATGCCCGAGCTGGAGGGACCATGGTGCCATGCCAGGACCATGTGTGCTTGGCCATCATCCTTAGTGGGCTTCAGAGCACTGTAAATTTGTCATCCGAGTCAGCGAGAGACTTGCTGATTTGTATCTGTCGATACTGGGTTTCCACATGGAAAGTAGTTTATGATGGTATTTTCTTTGTGTTAATCATTTAGCATTTTAGTTTAAAAGTGTTTATATAGCTGGGACAGCTGGCATACACCTACAGTCCCAACTACCAGAAAGGCTGAAACAGGAGAAGCACAGGTTTGAGGCTAGACAAGGGAGCTTGGTGAGACCTGGTCTCCAGCTCTAAAGAAATAGGTGTGTGTGGGATGTGTCTCAGGGTGGAGTCCCCCAGGGTGAACCACAGCACCTCCACAACAAGCCAAGATCACTGCCTGGGCCATTCCCTCTTCTGTAAAGTGTGTGTTTTATAATGAGGTAACTGCAGGGCTAGCGTCCCTCTGCCAGTCCCTGGGGAAGTGTCTAAGCTCTTGTGATAGAAGTGACAGGAAGTCCTGGTCCCTGGGCTCTCCAGGCAGACCTTGTCTGTCTTCTGAGAAGGGAGGCCTGGCCTCTTGTTGCCTCACACCTGCCCTGCTCTGCAGCTGCTCCCCAGTACCCCAGGCGCGTGGCCCTGTGCGAAGCTGCCCTGCCCAGCCACCCTACCCCGCCCGGATTCAGGACACTGCTCTCTCTTCCTGGCACCCGGTTGCAGGAGAAGTCGCTTGTCTTCGAGTCTGCATGGAAGAAGGAGAAGGACATTGTTTGCAAGGAGATTGAGAAGCTGCGCATATCCATCCAGAGCCTGTGCAGAAGCACGCTGCCCCTGGGGAAGATCATGGACTACCTGCAGGAGGATGTGGATGCCATGCAGCATGAGTTGCAGCTGTGGCATAGCGAAAACAGGCAGCATGCGGAGGCGCTGCAGAAGGAGCAGAGGTGGGCGGTGGGGGGAGGGGGAGGGGCCAGGAAGAAGGAGGGGAAGGAGGGGGCACAGGGACTGCTGGGGTGCAGGGTCCGCGCGGAGCAGGGGTGACAATGGTGGAGGTTGGGGGTAGAGGAGGCTGGAGAGTAGGAGCTCAGGAGAACCCCCATGGCTCCTTCTGTGCCTCTCCCCCAGAGGAGAATGATTGTTTCTCCCTCATTAGAAGAGGCAGGCTGCATGCCTGTGTGCAGTCCCACAGCCTTGTAGCTGTTCCCACTTGGGAAGTGTCTTTGTATTTACTCTAGACGGAGTGCTGAGAAGCCTATCTAAAATTGCAACTTTAAAAGAAACACAATAGCCATTAAAAAATATAATTTGTTGGGGCTGGTGAGATGGCTCAGTGGTCTAAAGCACTTAGAACAAGCTTAGCAAAACACAGGGACCTCAGTTCAATCCCCCAGCACCACATGCCAGCCAGCCCCGCCCCCTGGTGGGCTGAACTGGCCACACACACACACACACACACACACATAAATAAATTAAAAAAAAAAGTATAATGTGTTATTAGGAAGTGTCTGATACCCGGGTTTATAGCATTCTGTAACCATGTAGCCAAAGTCTCTTAAAATATGAGATGGACAATATGAAGGAAGCCAGAAAATTACGGGGAACTTATGGTACCTGTTGTTGCATATAACTGGTTTTAAATATTAGAAATAATTATTCCAGGCATTCCTTATAAAATCTGGTTATGCTTTATGATAGGACAGTTGAGAACTGTTGCTCTTATACTTCATATTTTATTTGTTTGTTTGGTTTTTGGCAGAACCAGGGATTGAACTGAGGCCCTTGCACTTGCCAGGGAAGCGCTTATTCCACTGACCTGTCTCCCCAGCCCCCATACTTCGTATTTTATTTTTTAATCTGTGGGCTTTAAAAACCTAAAGAAAATACTTACTTGGATTTGATCTTTCCCAGGAAAATTTAGACTTTCCCCTTTTCAGGCCGATTGCTGTAGGGTCTTGAGTCACTGTGCTGAGAGAGTGAACCAGAGACCCCTGGAGACAGGAGGCCTCTCTGAGGCCCTGAGAGTCTCTGGAGGTGGGCAGGCTGCTGTCCTGGGTGTCTGAGGACCTGGCCACTCAGCTCCTTGCTGTCCCTCAACTCTTGAGTGAGTGATAGGAGGACCTCACATCTGTCACAGAAGGAACAGTGGCTTCTTTTTAAATGGATCTCATGTTTGACTTCACTTTGGATTGTAGAAATCCGAAGTCAAGTTTGTGCAGGTGAAGGGCTTTCCCCCTTGTGTCATTACCGAAGGAGGTGCACTGTGCCCTTTCTCCTTGCCTGGGGTCCATGCTCTGCTCTTGCTGACGTTGGGGTCACAGTTGAGAAGCGGGTGCTGTTGGGCCTTGAGACTGATGAGTCCCCTCGTTCCCGTCAGCGTCACGGACAGCGCTGTGGAGCCCCTGATGGCGGAGCTGGCAGAGCTTGAGCAGCAGGTCAGAGACCAGCAAGACAAGATCTGTGCCGTGAAGGCAAACATCCTGAGGAACGAGGAGAAGATTCAGAAAATGGTGTACAGCATCAACCTGACGTCGCGGCAGTGAGCACCTGCTGGCCGGTGCCCGCCAGCGTGGACCTGGAGGAGGATGGGAGGCGGACAGCAGACTGGCTAAGCATATTAAAGACCACATTTGTTTTACCTCCTTCTGCTGGGGTCCTTGCTGGTCCTAGACAGCCCGTCACTCCTTGGCCCCGTCCTGGCCCTGGGCGGTTTCTGCTGCAGCTTGTGTGCCCTGGTCTGCCTTCCCTCCCGGGTAGCAGAGGCCTTTCCTTTGGCTGGATTAGGCCGCCACACAGCAGCACGAAGCGGAAGAGGACTGCGGGGTAGGTGGCAGAACGGGCCAGAAGCAGGGAAGGAAGTCCGTCTTAGCCAGGCACATGTGGTATCCGGGGCACTGCCCCGTGACTACACACCCTCCCCGGCCAGTGCCTGTGTTGCCAGGTCTTGTGGTTCACAGATGGATGGTGGTTTCCCTGAGACCCTGCTGGCTGTTGACACAGCTGTCACAGGCTCCTTCCTCACTTGCAGCACTGCACCTGGGTCCCCGGGGCCACACCAGCAGAGCCCCCAAAGTCTTTGGAAGAGGGTCTTACTGTTGAGGCAGCGCATCCTTTGTGTTCTGCGCAGGCGTTCCATGGGCAGCTCAGGGGAAGCCATCTGGAGGAAATGGAAAGGAGGCACTGGAGGATATTTTTTGATGTAACCCATTTTTTTGGAAAATGTTTTTTAAAGTGAAGTTTTTTAAAACAAACAAACATGGTTTATACTCAGTTTTTCACTTACATATACTGAAAATACTAAGGTCTTAAGTTATTGTGTAAAGGATTTCACTGTGTCTGGGGACTTCCTCAGGGGTCCTCAGCTCTGGGTCCTGGCCTTTCTCTCCCTGGCTGCCACAATTATGACTGGACTAGGGTGCGCCTCGGAAAGTGAGGTTTTGCAGAGCTAGCATGAATGGCTCCACTTGGTTTTTCTTAATAAACTCTTCAGTGAGGAGGCAGAGGGCCTTCCACATTGACCAAGGCAGGAGCGCCGTGCAGAGCTGTCCTTTGGAGACACTGGGGTTTCCCTTCCTCTTCTCTGAGCACCTCACAGCTCTGTCTGATCGGATTACCCTAGGTCAGCCTGGGCTGGGAGGACTGTCAGCTCACTGGTCCTGCTCATGTCTGTAGTTTTCTCTCCTGACTTGAGCAATTAGCCATAACCCTGAAGTGGACCCGGTTTGCCTCAAGTTGAGATACATGCCTTTTATGAGCTTGTATATATGAATACATTTCTTGTTTTGGAAAATGGCATATATTGTATGTGAGTAAAATTTTGTATAAAGTAGCTTATCAGATTGTATCAAAGTTTATTTTTCTTTATACGTAAATCATTAAAAAGAATCACTTATTTTTCTATAAGTGCATGGATTGTGCAATTTAGTTCACACATGGAAAAACATAAACATTTGGATTTTTAATTTTCAGTTATGTATGAGAAAGTTTCATTCATCTGTGACACTTGCTGCTTCTCTGTATGAATTTAAGTTTTATAAGGCAGGTAAGTGTTTATCAGAAATTCCACTTATGAAATTTTGGAAGGTCTCTACTTGTGATTACTAATGTATTTAATGATATCAAATTAAATCCTAATTTTCATATTTTGAGAAAATAGCTAATAGAATTCTTAAGTAGATTCCTTTACTATAGTACTGTGAATATTGGAGTCTTGAGTTTATAAATTCAGCTGACACTAATTTGTCGAAAGAAATGTGTTAGTTTTTGGAAAAGAAAGTTCAAGACTATACTTTAAACTTTATACTTCGATATTCTTACAGATTAAGACAAAACAAAACCAAAGTGTCTGGTCTTTGTGAAGACCAACAGTAACCCCCAGGGACATGAGTGCGGTTTGGGTCTGGGGTATGGATTCCAGTTGCAGCTCTGGCAGTGTCCCTGAAGTGTCCCCAGGGCTGCTTGTCTCTGCTGCCCTGAGCTGACTGGGGCTGTCCTCTGTCTGTGAAGTGCACAGGGAGGGACAGGGGAAAGGGTGGCTAGGACCAGCTGGCTCTGGGACGCAGCTGTGTTGGGTGGTCGCAGGGTCAGTCTGGCCCTTCAGTATCTGTAGAGGCTCCTGTGTGGCCCTGCAGGGAGCTTTGGGAAGCACGAGCCAGGCGTCGGTGGAGAGGCGTGCAGGGCACATTTTGTCCCTAGTGCCCCCTGGCCACTACGAGGGGAGCGCCTGCCCCACTCTGCCCTTCCCCCGCAGCCCCTTTTGGTGTTCTGTGAGTGCAGCTGTTTCCATTCTGAGCACTGGTCAGGTATCTAGTCTACCACACGGCAGAAAGCGGAGTTCTTGGACTTTGGTTTTTTTCTTACTCTGTCCTTTTTTTTTTTAAACAGTTTTCTGTGCCATCAGTGGTATTTGCTTGTGTCTGAGCTGGAGACATTTTATGTAGATAAAAGTGGGGTCCATGATAAAAGGAAAGCAAGGAGTAGATATGAAAACATCCCCTGTGACTGTGGTGTGCTTGAGATCTATGATGTCTCTAAAGCCTTGAGGGTTTGGAGGGGGGGCTTTTAGGAAGTGGCTGGGTCCTGGGGCTCCTTTGTCAGTGGAGGAGCCCATTGTTGGGTCTGTGGCTGGCTGGGCAGTGGAGAGGTATGGCCTGGTTGGATGGGATGAGGCATGGGCGTGGCTTTGTCTGCACTGACGCCTTCTGCTTTCTAGCAGCCTTGAGCTGGGCCACCCCGACCATGATGCTGCTCTGTTAGCTGGCTGATGGTGTGCTGAATCCTCTGAAACTGAGCCCGAGTAGACCTCTCCTCCCTTACTCTGTCTCAGGAACGGAATGACTGACAGATCACAGTTTTGTATGTTTTGGGATCAGGCTGGAAAGGGAAGGAGGAAAAAGGAAAACAGGCAATTTCTCCCTTTGGGTGTAATAGTGGACAATTGACTTTCCTTTGGAAAATACCCTCCTCTGTGTTCCGCGTCACTGCTTTGGTCAGTCTGGATCGCAGCCCGGGCTCAGGCCTGTCCCGAAAGCTGGAGGTCTGGAGATGGAAGAAACCAGAAAAACCCGAGCCACAGTCCTTGTGATTGTGTTGGTGACCGTGTAAGAAATGAGAACTCAGTTAGGTTTGTTAGTGTAGTACTGGCATGGTGTGCTACAAAATTCTGGTTTCCTTAACAAAACCCCCAGCAGGGTGGAGGAGGCAGCCAGTTATCAAACAAGTGTTTCGGCTGACAGCAAGAGTCACTGGAGAAGAGGGTTCGAAGTTGTGACCGCCTCAAGACCATGAAAAGTGGGATTTTCGAAATGCTCTTTTCCCAGCACCAAGAAGTACCACTGCACAGAAGGGATGGCCCCTGGAGAAGGTGACAGTGTCCTGTGTTTGAAGCTAGAAAGAGCAGCCCCCCTGGGCCTGCTAACAGCAATGCAGAATTCCCACGTGGAAACATGGAGAGGCCA
This sequence comes from Octodon degus, assembly GCF_000260255.1. Classification (NCBI taxonomy): domain Eukaryota; kingdom Metazoa; phylum Chordata; class Mammalia; order Rodentia; family Octodontidae; genus Octodon; species Octodon degus. The sequence continues at coordinate 8,232,259 of NW_004524665.1, forward strand.
CAGCAGAGCAGGAGGCTTCTCTATGCCCCTGCCATTGGCCTGGGCTGGCAGCAGGCCTCTGTGGGTTCCCCTGTCTTTGTAAGACGTTGTGCTCAAAGCTGGGACTTAAACTGAACATATTTCCTAGAAGAAACACAGCACCCCCACTCTGCCCGAGCTGCTTTTATGGACTTCTCCCCCACAAATACTGCTCTGGAAAAACTCACAGGATGTAATTAAAGCCAGTATGCGTGCATTGGCCTGGGCCCTTCTTAAGTGCTTCTCCAAATGGGCCACCGAATAAAGCCATGGAGGGTGGCTTTGTTCCCAGCTCCTACAATGATGTGTGTTAATTGGGGCACAGGGCCGTCTTCAGCCCCTTTATAGTTCAGGAATCACCTTGCACTCTGTTCTGGCCTAAGCAGTGCCGTAGCCCTGACCCCAGCAGGGCCAGCTTGAGGGTAGCCCAGTGGTACCTGGGTAGGCAGGCAGCCTCAGGGTCTGCTTTGTGGGTGTGTTTCAGGCCTAGGATCCTGGAGAACACAGCGCTAAGGGGAGAAGAATTCTGGGAGAAGAGCCCCGCAGATGTCTGCTGTAGGTGACATCATCCAGAGGACTTGGGCTGCGGGGCCCTCTTGGACGCGGCCCTGTTTCTTCTGCTCCTTTGGAGAACTCTCCCTTCTCCCCAGAGCCCTGCTGGGGGGGGGGTGTCTCACCTGGGCTTGCACCAAGTGTGGGCCCCCGTGATGGATGGGCTGGGTGTGTGCATGTGCACGAGTGATGTGGGGCAGGGGCTCCGTTTCCCTGGCAGCTGTTGGGCTGCAGTTCCCCTCCACCAGTATTGGAGATGGACCCCAAGACTTATCTTGAGACAGGGTCTCCCCAAGTCAGGCATTACCCTGTCTGGACGAACTTGTCTCAGCCCTCAGTGCTGGGAACTGAGCTGGAACTTGGTGCCCTTGGCGGAGGCCATATAGAGAGTCACCCCGGGAGGTCACTCACAGAGGAAGGAAGCCTGGGGCTTCACAGGGCCAGGAGGTACAGCTGCAGTTGGGTACCATCACATCCTGGCTGTTCTAGTCCTGTAGATGTCTGAGGTGGGTGACAGTTGGATTTTGTGGGTCACCTTGGCTAGGTTGTGGTGCTTGTTGTGGGTCAAACATCAGATTTTGCTATAAAGACATTTTAAAGGGGATTCATGTCTGTAATCCAGTGACTTTAAGATCACTCTCAGTCATCCCAGTGGGCCTCATTGCATCAGCTGAAGGCCTTCCTTATGTGTGCCAGGACTTCTTGAGCTGATGGGATATAGAGTCCCAGTATGAGCTTCTAGCCTGCCCACTGGTTTTGCACCTGGGATGACACTTTTGTGAGTTTCCAGTCTGCCAGTCTTGGCTTAAACCCGCTGGTCCCACAACAGCTTGAGTCGTTACCAGAACCTCTCTCACACACACTGACCTGGTACTATTTCTCTCTGAATAGTGTGAACCCTTACCATGTCGCAGCCCGAGGTGGCAGTGCCTTCTAGGGCATCAGGCCGTCTGCATGGCAGTGTGCATCCCAGCCACCTCTGCCCTTCTTGTATCCCCACCTCATGTGGCAGGCAGGACCCCGATCTCTCCCACTCTCCATCACAGGGGGGAAGAGGGGCTCTGGAGCAGAAGAGACACAGGAGCTTGTTTTTTGAGTTGCTCTGAGCTGTGCTCCCTGGTCAGCACTGGGGGGTCCAGAGGCCCCAGTGAAACACACTGCTCAGGGCAGTGAAGGCCTGGGAGGCCCTCATGGTGTGAGCTGGCCACAGCAGTGCCCCCCTGGGGCTCCACAGCACGGCCTCCCCCAGAGCTCCATCTCTAGGGCCCAGACTGAGAGATGGTAAGGTGGCTGTCTGAACCTGGGGTCATGATGAGTCTGGCTGGTTGTTGGAGGGGCAGGAGCTGTGAAAGGACCCAGAACATCTGTCTGCAGAGAGGAGAAGGGCAAAGGCATGGGTGAGTCCCTGGACAGGGGCCTCTTAAGCAACTAAGTGACGTGGTAAACAGGAGGTGTATGAGGCTGCTGCTTCTGGAGAAGCTACGTTCTGCTGTGGCTTAGGTCTAATCTAAAATGTCCCCAAAGTCTCTTGGAAGGTAATTGGATCACGGGGCTCCTGGTTGAGGGCATTAGGTAGGGTCTGGTTGGAAGAGGCAGTCCTGGGTGCTGAGAGCCAGAAGGGTGCTGGCCTTGTTGTGCACCCCGCCCTGAGCAGCTCTCCCTGCCAGATCCCTCTGCAGAGCTGTTCCTGCCCGAGCCACTAACAGTGCAAAGACTGAAATTTCTGAAAATGTGAGCCGAGACAAACCTCTCCTCCAAACTGTGGGTTTTGGCTGTGGTGTGCCAGCGACAAGGAGAGCAGCCACGATGCTGTCTTCCAGTAGACTTCTGCTTTTTACAAGCCAGAAGGGAATGCTATAAAACAACGGTAAAGAGTACAGTAAGTATATTAACCACTGTAGTGGTCGACACATTGTGTTAGGTTGGAAAGTTTGGAAGTTTAATTAGGCGACTCAGAGAGCCAGGGTTCTTACTTTGTAAACACGCTCATCCTGTGCAAGATGAGGGTGTGGACATTGTGGAGTTCTCAGCCCATCCCTAGGGTGTGGAGGGCCCACCCTAGAGTCGCTCAGCACTTAAAGGGGTGTGTCTGTAAAGGGCCCCAATGCCCAGCGAAGGAGTGCAGGACAGGCTTTAGGGGTTCACTGAAGGCTTTGTGAGCCCAGAGACAGAGAGCAAGTGTTGGGGCAGGAAAACTTCATTAGAGCTGGGCATGGTGACGTGTGCCTGTCATCCCAGCACCTGAGAGCCTGAGGCAGGAGGATCACCAGAAGTTTGAGGCCAGTGTAAACTACATAGCAAGACCTTGTCTCAGACAATAATAATAATAATAATAATAATAATAATAATAATAATAATAGCACAAAACATTTCATTGGGTGATGAGGGTGAGGGGAAACAACAGCTGAGTCCTGCACTGGGCAGGGAGGAGGCTGGCTGCAGAGGGGACAGTGACAGCACACAGTGGGCGTCCTGCCTGGCATGGGGTGGCAAGAATGGCCTCTGGGAGCATGGTGGACTCCCCTACAAGAAGGATGCGGCTGCTCATGGGAGACTGTCAAGGCCTAGCTTGGCAGGCTTCCTGGCATAGCCCAGGGAGTGACAAACCCAGGCTACCCTAACCTATGCCATCTCTTGCTGCTGCTCAGTCTGTCCCCCACAGGGTCTCCTCGGCCTGGCCAAGCCACATCCGGAAGTAGCTGGGAGGGCTGTCTTCAGGCTGGTGGGGTAGAGAGGACACCATCACCTTCCTCTTCCCTGCTCCAGGCATGAAGACCGAGGCTGAGGGACACAGAGACCTGTGGAGCATGGCGGGGCAGGGCTTGGGCCAAGTGTAGGCTGACCCCACTGGGCCTCATGGGACACTTCTTCAAGCTCTCTGGGGGACGCATTACCATCTGGGGGCAGGGAGGGGACCCCTAGGGGAGGAATGGCTCTAGCATGGGGATTCACGTACCCATCACAGGATATGGGTCCCAACTTCCCTGGGGTCCCCAATCCCCCTGGGGGATGGCACCTGCCACCAAGGGCTGATCCGAAGCTTTCAGGGGAAAGCCCAGCCCTGTGGGCTCCCAGGGACATCTGCCACGCTCCCGTTTTTCTCTGAGGGACTCTTTCAAAAGAAGGGAGGGCTGAGGAGTTTGGTCCCATGCTGACGCCATCAGGCTTCTGCCCAGGTGACACCTGCTACATGATTCCCAGAGCCACCGGGCAGGGCGGAGTCCTCTCTGCGTGCAGCTGTGGGATGCAGGCTCCAAGCCCCATGCACCTGCTCCCATAGTGTTCCCAGGGTGTCCCCAGCTCCTGTGGTGGGCAGAGCAAAGCAGGTTGGGATCTCTTCATGGGCCTCCTCAAGCAGACATTTATTTTTGTTATTAAGGAGACTATTATAGAGTCCAGGGTGGGACCATCCAGGGACACTGGGCCAGTTCTTTTGGGGACAAGGAGTAGACAGCCATAGTGGAGGCCTGAACAGCCAGATCAGCAGGAGGTACTGGTGACTTTCTGGTGAGAGGAAGCGCTGGATGGAGACTGTTGGCAGGGACCTCTGTGTCGCTGATGCCCATACCAACTCCATTGGGATCTTCAAAAAAAATCGTGGTAAAGTGTACCTAAAATTGAGCACTTCAGCTTTTTCCCTGAGCCTGGCTTCTCCTCGGCCTTCTGTTTGGGATTCAGGCGGGATTGCTGTGTCTAGTTCCTGTCACCCGGTGGCCCTTCTCCAGGTAGTGGTTGCAGGGTAGCTCAGAGGTGGGCGCCAGTGCTGCAAGAAGTGCTGTGCCGTTATCTATTGCTCAGTCCTCCACGCATGCAGTGTTTGGAGCTGTGGCCAGATACACCCAGTCCTACCATGCACTGTCACCAGTGTCCTTATCAAGGCCCAGCACCTGTGCAGGCCCCCCCCCCCCCCCCCGTGTGGCCCACCCAGGCTGGATTGGAGGCTGGCTGCCACTCAGGACTTTTCCTCCTGGAGGTGGCGCTGTGACAACAGAGGGTCAACCTCTTCCTGCAGGGCTTCCTGTGCCCACGTAAGTTCCCTCCAGCTTGAGGGAGCCCTTGTATTAGGACCCGTACTCTGCCGAGTTCCTCCCCAGGACAGTGTCAGAAGCCCCACACTCTCCCCATTGCGTGCTGCAGCACTGGCTGTGGCTAGGTAGGGCCGTCCATCCATCCATCATCCATCTATCCACCATCCATCCATCCGTCCATCCATCCATCATCCATCCATCCACCATCCATCCATCCATCCGTCTATCCATTCATCATCCATCCATCATCCATCCATCAATCCATCCGTCCATCCGTCCATCCATCCATCATCCATCCATCCATCCATCATCCATCCACTATCCATCATCCATCCACCATCCATCCACCATCCATCATCCATCCATCCATCCATCCATCATCCATCCATCCATCATCGATCCACCATCCATCATCCATCCGTCCGTCCGACCATCCATCTGTCCGTCCATGCATCCATCATCCATCCGTCCGTCCGTCCATCCATCTATCCATCCATTATCCATCCATCCCTCCATCTATCCTGATACACGGGAGTTTGAACCCCGAACATCCCCAACCCTTTTTTAACTTTTTAAATTTTAGGACAAGTTTCCACTAATTTGCCAAATTATCACGTTGAGCTCAAACTGGGTGATCCTACTGACTCAAACTCCAAGAGTGCTGTAATTACAAATCAACTATGCCGAGCACGGTGCTATGCTGCAGGACCTCAGCAGGGCTGGTATCCACGCTCAGATTTGACCTAAGAGACCACGCCCCTATCTGGGGCGGAGCCTAGCCTGGCCAACCAGAGGTCCCAGGGCACGAACTCAGGCTCCGCCCCCGGGTAGGGCGGGATTTCCCAGACTCCTCTGCTCCTTACTTGAGAAGTCTAAGCGTGACGGGACTCCTCAGAGAGCTTTCGCACTCAGGTCAGACAGGGAGGCCGGAAGTGGAGCCCTGGCGCCTGCGCCGGAAGTCGCGTCCCCGGCGAGGCCGGCCTGTCTGCGGCTCCGGAAGTGGTCACGGGCCGCGCTCTTTCCGGCCGCGGGAGCCCGGGGTCGGGGCCGGCGCACTCATGGCGGAGGGCGGCAGCCCGGACGGGCGGGCAGGGCCTGGGCCCGCAGGTACCGTGGGCGCAGCCGCTGGGCGGTGGGGGTCGGGGCCCGGAGCCGCGGGAGCCGCGCCGGGTCTGTCAGCGCCGCGCGCCCGGGTCCACGTCCGCTCGAGGCTGCGCCGCTCCCGGCGCGCTCCCCGGGGAAGTGGCCGTTTAACCGCTGTCCCGGGAGCCAGTGCGGTTTACCAGGACTCCAGGGAAATGGGACACGGGTCCTCCTGCGTCTGTGAGCGCTCGGGTCCCGGGAGGCCGCGGTCGGCCAGGTACCTCCCGCCGCGGCCCCGTCCCCGCCCCGCCCCGTCCCCGTCCCCGTCCCGGTCCCCGTCCCGTCCCGTCCCGCACCCGCGCCGCGGACCCGGACGCCGAGCTCGCAGTGACACAGCACGCCCGGCGGCGAGGAAGGGGCACGCTGCCCCCCAGAACAGCCTCGGTCGACCTGGCGTCGCCACGAGGTCCTGCGGCGGCGGACGCGGCGAGGTCGCCCGGAGCGGCGGGTTCCCGCTGCCCAGGGTGCTTTCCCAGCTCGCCGTGTGTGCCAGGTGCTTTACGTGCCCACCTGTGCTTTTGGAGCGTTGCCCAAGAGTTTGTCACTACTTAGAAACAGCGACGTTTGTGACTCAGACTCTTAAATGTGCGAAAACCCCAGACTTGTGAGACGGTGCAGGTAGCCTTTAAAAAGACCTGTTTCCCTCCCTCCATTTAACAAACGTTGAGAATTACTGCTTGCTGGACCTAGCTTGGGAGACCATACTGGACAGGACAAACTGGACACATCCCTGCCATCCTGGCCTGTGTTTGCCTTGGTTTTGACTCCAGGATAGCTAGGATCTCAGGGTCTGCCAGGCCATCTCCTGAAAGAGTAAGGGGTTGGAAAGTAGGAATGGACGTTGTTTCCCGGAGTGGAGAGGGGTCCTGTGGGAGAAACACAGGCCTCGCACCGCACAGGGCTCCTTTTTTACCCTTCACGGTGCTGTTTTGTTATTTACTGTTTCCCTCTTGCGGTGGAGGGGGAAGGTTAGGCTTGAGTGCCGCCCTGGGGTAATCATGTTGCCACTGAAGCAGCTGATCAGAAGCTCCAACTTGCAGTTATCTTTGACTGCAACTTTTACATCTGGAAAAAGCCCACTTGTGAGAGAAGTGCTTTGTAACTGTATGCTTGGTTGCACGGCAGGGTGAGGACTTGATCCAGTAAGTCTAAGCTGAATCTCTATGTGTACTTGTCTGTGTAATTGCCTGCACAGAGCCCTTTCATCTTCTGGAGTGTATTTTGGGATGTGTATGATTTGGCTGTGGTGTGAGCCCAGTAAACAGGTATTTGATTACATGTACCATTTGTTGAGTATACTTTTTATCCACTGATACTGGTGCTGGTTTATTGCAAATTGAATTATAATGCTAATGCCTTTCTGGGCAGTTGACTATGTTCCTGTTTGTATTCTGATACTATACTGTTACCCAGTATAGTAGATCTTTTTTTTTTTTTTTTTTTTGTATTTTTATGGAAGGGTCTGCAGGCTGTTCAGGGTCTCACTACTAGATCGGACCTGTAGTGATCCACCTGCCTACAGCTGTCCAAGAGCTGGGATTACAGGTGAGCACCACCATGCCCAGTCTCAATTGCCGTCTTAGTGTGCCCCAGAGGCGGGCCAGCATGACAGGCCTGGGGATCGAACCCCAGCTCCTGCGCCTGCTTGCAGGCGTTTTCTTTCTTTCTTTCTTTCTTTCTTTCTTTCTTTCTTTCTTTCTTTCTTTCTTTCTTTCTTTTTGTTATTGTTCTTTAAAAAAGTTATTCTCACTTATATGTACAAATAAATTTTAGAGTATTTTTATCAAAAACCCTGAAGAGATTATTAAACTTTGTTTATTGGTAACATTTAAAATTTCTCCTATTAAATTGTCTCATCTTAGCATCTGGTGTGGTCTTTCTCCTTACTCTAGTGTTTTTATTGTTTTTCAGCATACAGGGCAAGATAGACTTAGATATTTACATATATATACATATACATGTATATATATAAATTTTATTGAGAAATAAATATGAGACAGTTTCAAAGCTGATTAATAGGACAGTTTTAAGAATCAATACATTGTACATTGTCATCTTCTTAGTGGTTATCCATAGTACAAGAAGCAGACAGGATATCCTGTCCAAACACTATTAGTACACCTCATCAAATTAAGCGAAAGTAGCTGTATATCTGTCCTATTTTGTATATATAAATACAAAATGATCTTTCCTTTGTATCCCCCCTTTTTTTTGTTTAGTCCTGTCGGAGGTGGATATTCTATTGGCATCTAAATATTATAGGTGTTTGAATTCAGCTAAACAATCCAACTCTGTCTAGCAGTCTATAATATTAGTGGGTTACCCTCAGAAGTTATTGACTTGAGCCTTTTACAGCTCATCATATTAATATGGCTTTACTTTATATACCTCGTTTTTATACTTTTCTTCTGGGTGGTTAAGACCAAGATAAGGCAAGACCTATATAACAAGAAATGTAACTTTTGTACCTGATAAAGTCAGTCAAGTACCCTCAAGATTTAGGATTGATTTATATGTGTGTATTTTAGTTTTCCTGTTTATTAACACGTAACTTTTGCACAGCACAGGATTACCGTGTTAGCTTTACTGTTTGTATTGGTCCATTTTCATTTTTTTTATAAAATGCCGGAGGCAGGCTAACTTTATAAAGAGGATTATTGCAGTCTTGGAGACAGAACATGGTGTAGGCTCTGGTGAGGGGGCTTCTTTCTGTGTCACCTCCTAGGAGTTAGCAGTGGTGAGGTGCTCATTATCAGATCAAACAAGACATTAGAAGTGGAGGGCTGGGCTTGGGATCCTGTAATGCTACCAGCAAGAGCTAATCAGGGTCCCAGGGAAATACATACCTCAGTCCCTCTGAAGGCTGGACCCTCCCTTGCAATTATCCTCAAGGCCACACCTCTTAAAGGTCCACACTGTCTCCCGCGACTGCCACCTTGGGGAGCCAAGCCTCCCACATGCTATGGTCCTCAAAGGTTCAATTCTAGGACCACAAAGAAAGACAAGAGAGTGACAGAGATAACAAGAGAGAGAAGAAAACTAGGGGGTGAGTTGTCCTTCCCTCATTCCCTCCCTTCCCATTGAGCTACATTCCCAGCCCTATTTTAAAATTTTATTTTTGAAACAGGGTCTCTCTAAATTGCTCAGGCTGAGCCGCAAGTTGTGATCCTCCAGTCTCAGTTGTGCACCACCATGGCCATCTGGCCCTTGGCTGGCCTTTGACACATCAGATGTCTCTTTGTACTGAAGGAGATGATGATGATTCTTTTTTATATTTCCCAGGGTTTTGTTTTGTATTGTTTTTTTTTTTTTTTTGGTATCTGGAATTGGACCCAGGACCTTGCACTTCATGTTTCCCAGTTTTTAAATATGTACTGATATTCTTGAGATCAGTTAAAGTTTTTACATGCTAGGTATTTTTTGGATGCAGGCCTTATTTGTTTGGTCACTATTTAATATCTTGGAGTATATTGTGAAGTAGGGTGGCTTGCTCTTCCTGGGTCCAACCCTCTTTTACATTAACAGTATTTAGTGCTTGATGTCAGGACTGTGCTAGTGTGGTAAATAGCACCACAGCCTGGATCTTGGCGCTGGCAGAGGAGGCTTGCAGCAGGTGGTGCCCCCAGGTAGTGGCTGTGGGCAGGTCCCTGTGTTGACAGGAGCCCCTCTCTTCAGTGCAGGTCCTCATCTGAAGGAGTGGCTGAGGGAGCAGTTTTGTGACCACCCATTGGAGCACTGTGAGGACACGCGACTCCATGATGCAGCCTATGTGGGGGACCTGCAGACGCTTAGGAGTCTGTTGCAGGAGGAGAGCTACCAGAGGTGAGCATGTGGCCCTGCCAAGCGGAGGTTCATGGACAAGGAGGAACCCAAAGAAGCCCCACCAGAGCTCAGGAGCTGGTCATGTAGTGTGGCCAGGGGACCTGGTTCCAGTGCAGCCCCGCCATTCACCTTCGTCTTTTCTGGCAGCATCATTGGTGACGAAAGGGTTGGTCTGCAGTCTGTGGATTCCTTCCCCACCAGCTGGTGCTAGGTAGTGTCTTGCTGCTGCCGCGCACTGCTGCTGCTGCTGCTCCTGGACCACTGTAGTGATTCCCCTGGCTCTCACAGGGCCAGGGCCTGGGCCAGGGGGTGTGGTGGTCACTGAATCATGTCAAGAAGGAGGAGGCCCACAAAGAACCCCAGCCTTAGGCCTCCACAGGTGACCCTGGGGAGGGGCCTTGGGGCCCGGCCCAGCTCCTCACCTTTCATGCTGCCCATCCAGCCCTCCAGAGCCCTGGAGAGGAGGGGGGATCGCTCAGGAAGGCTCAGAGTCTGAGGTCTCAGTTCTGGTGCTGATCTTCCTGCCTGAGCCTCAGGTTTCCCTGTCTTGGAGTGGGACTCTTAGAGCCTGCCCTGGTGGGTCCAGCAAGAAGATGGGGAACGCTTCAGAAAGAAGGGCGATTGGGGACCTTGTTAGACCTGAGTATGACTGACCTAAGTGACTGCCCCCAGTGTTGGGAGGCAGAGCTGCGACTACTTGTCATGCCTGTCCTTTGTCCCCTGCAGCCGCATCAATGAGAAGTCCGTCTGGTGCTGTGGCTGGCTGCCCTGCACGCCGCTGCGCATTGCAGCCACTGCGGGCCATGGCAACTGTGTAGACTTCCTCATCCGGAAGGGCGCTGAGGTGGACCTGGTGGATGTGAAGGGGCAGACTGCCCTGTATGTGGCTGTAGTGAACGGGCACCTGGAGAGCACCCAGATCCTCCTGGAGGCTGGTGCTGACCCCAACGGGAGCCGGCACCACCGCAGCACACCCGTGTACCATGCCTCGCGGGTGGGCAGGGCCGACATCCTGCAGGCCCTCATCAGGTCAGTGTGCCTAGACTCCTGCCGCCACAGGTTTGCCCAGCTGCCTTAGGAAAGACTTGTGTCTTCACTTGCTGGGTCTCTTCCTGGACAGGTGACTGATTCACTGTTGCCTCTTTGTACCTTTATTTGTTCCTCACTCGGAGAGTCAAGTGCTTGTTCACTGCTTATTTGGTTAATAATGTAAGCACAACTAATGGGTTATATATTTTTATTTTTTATTATTTCTGTATATAGGACAGGATCTACAGGGTCTCACTATGTAGATCGGACTCATGATTCTCATGTTTTCAGCCTTCCAAGTGCTGGGATTACAGTTGTGCATCACCATGCCTGGTCTCAATCGCCTCTCCACACACCCTGTGGGCAGGGCTGGCAAGGCACACCAGGGATCCAGGCACTTTAGTCTGCTGGCCAGCCCACAAATGGGTTATTAATTTACATTGGAATACAGCCTTGGCTATAACCTAAACTTCTTTACTTTGTAAGTAGTTAGGGTTGAAGTTGATTGCCTCTTTGGTCTTAGAGGTATGGAGTATAAACTTATACAGGTTCTAATTTTATTGCATTGTTTTCAGATAATGTGGGTCACACGGCTTCTATTTGTAAGAGTCTAAGTTTTTAGCTGTTATTTGTAAATGTTTAGGACATGGTTGTAAGCGCTTGGAACAGAGCACAGCACCAAGGTGTTTGTGTTTGTGTAGTGCTGTCCTTAGCCTGGGTCCCCTGAGGTTTTTCTCATCAGTAACCTCACTCTGCTCCCCTCTGCATTTCCAGTCATTTTTGCTTTAAACATTTTGATTCTAATTGAGTTCATAAAGGATGTTGATTGTGAGTTGTGCCTGTCATCCAGACAGACACTACTAGTTTCACTTACTTAGCTTTAGTCATAGTGATTTTAATTAGTTCTCTGTGCTCATTTAGAACTATTTGTCTTGAATTCTTGTCTGTTAACACGTAACTCTTCCCTTTATTTGCTGTCATTGTTTCACGATCTGTGCTTATTTGCTTTTCCCTTCCACTATTTTACAAGGCTCACAGTCTAATTATAATTACACCAGTAGTTACCTTTATTTCTCTATCTTGTTTGAACCAGTTCTGTTTCCACTCTACGTTTCCAGGGACAACTTTCTACCGCAGATGGTCTTCCTCCCCTAGCTCTGGGGCTGGGGCTTTCAGTGGGTTGGCAGGTGTGGTTTGTAGGTGGCTCTGGGGGAGATTGTTTCCTTACCTAGAGGGTCAGGTTCCATGGGTAGAGGCTGCACCAGGGCCCGGGGGCAAATGAGCAGTGGTGCAGAACATGGTTTAAGGGGGGCCAATAATCTGTGTAATGCATTGGTAAGTTTGGGTGCTAAGTGGCTAGAGAGTTGGTTTCAGGAGGATAATGAGAGAGTAGCTTTCTCTGTTAGATAGTGGTAAAGCTGTGAGGCTTCTCTTTTTGAGGACTTCTCTTCTGCTGGTGTAAGCCATGTAAGTTGCAGTTGTGCTGCTGGATAACATAAGCCGTAGATTCCTAAGCATTCCCAAGTATGCACCGATCCTAGGATGATCAGTCTGTGTAATCCTTGCTTGGTCCAGAAATCCTTTTGACCTGTGGTCTCACCATGCATAGCTCCAGGTGTGGCCCGTGGCCTGCTTGTGAGCCGTGAATGTCCAGATGTGCTTCTTGAAAACCGCCAAATTGTCCTTGCCTTTCCCAGTGCCTAGGACGCTGCTGTGAGGACGACATACAAGAGCAGGTTTTACTCTGTGGGGTAGTGTTCTGTTTTCTGAGTTCCAAGGTGACTGCTTTGAAATAGGACTGACAGAGTGATTACCTGGACCAGTGGTGTCATCTGAGTTTGGCAGCTGTGTGCCCCACATCTCTTCTCTGGGGAGGACTCTCTTTCATGGTTATCATTTTCTGTCACACTGAGTTACCTCTGTTTGGTTATTGGTGATTTTTTTTCTTTGTAGATGTTTTAGAGTGAAAGGTGAGGTGTTATTTCTCTATAGGTGGAAAGTAATTTATCCCGCTGTCTCTGGTTCTTTGCTGGAGGTTTAACAGCAATAGGGAAATTATGAAATATTTAAGATTAAAATTGACTGTATCCCACTCAGTATATTTTTAGGGGTGGATGAATGACTGCTTTCCCCACAGCCCAGCTAATACTAGATTGTCATATTTCTCAAAATTATAAACTGATTGCAGACATGGCCCTGAGAAAGAGGTAAAAACTGTTTCAGCCATTACCTGTGCCTGGGAGAGTACTGGGATTTAGAGGATGGGAGGTGTATTGCTTTGCACGCTATAGTCCGTAAGCCCACACCTGCAGGCTACAAGGCAGAGGGCACAGTGATGGAAGCAGAGTGGTCCAAGCAGAAGGGTCCAGGCAGAGGTAGGGAGGAGGCACAGCACCTGTGCCCTTCTAGGCCGTGCCCCCCACAGCGCTTCCCAGTGGCCTGCCAGCCTGAAGTCCTTGACCAGCTGGAAGTCCCTGTAATCCAGCTACCTTCCAAGGGCCTCACCTATGAGTGTGTGAGCTCTGGGGTGACTTAATAGTTATAGATCTAAACCCTAACAAAACTGCGTACTAGGAAATCCAAGTGATGACAGGACTTGTGAGTCTGCTTGGGCCTGTTGTCGACGCCCAGTGTGTACTCAGAGCAACAGTGCCTACTGTCTCCGCAACTCTATCCAAGGTCTTGAGAAGTCTCCCCACCGCCCGAGGTCTTGCTCCTTTAGTGAGGTTGGTGCTGGGGCTTTGCACGGTCCACCACTTTCATCTGTGTCCTGTGGGAGGTGCTGTGTAGCCAGTGTGTGTCTTGTTCCCCCAGCTCATGTCTTTCATTTGTGCATTTATGTCCAGTGCGCCCTTGTGCTGTCCGGTGACAGCACCATCTGTCCTCTCCTGTGGCCCGAGGAGTGAGCTTCTCTCCCCACGGTTGCTTTGCTTCCTTATGGTGTTGTAGTCAGCTCACTGAGCTCCAGTGATGTTATGTGTAGTGGGCTTTGTCAGGGATGGTGCTTTTGTTTATGAGATCGGCTTAGGGAAATTTGCCTTTGTAGCTCCTTGAGTCTTCTTACCATATTTTTGGTATGTCTTTTTTCTTAGGCCTGCTTTTGTAGCTTTAGTATATTTTATCATTTTTCTTTCTACAAACTGTGGGCCTTTATTGTGATGTTTATGCCAGAATGTATCATATATTTTGTTTTCATAAAAGGATCTTCTTTTCCACCTTGTTAAATTTGTTTTTGTTTTTATTTTTTTTTATAGCCTTTTATTTATTTTTTTTAACATTTATTTATTGCGTGTGTGTGTGTGTGTATGTGTGTGTGCGCGCGTGTGTGGCCAGCTCAGCCCACCAGGGGGCGCGGCTGGCTGGCATGTGGTGCTGGGGGATTGAACCGCGGTCCCTGTGCTTTGCCAAGCTTGTTCCAAGCAGGTGCTTTAGACCACTGAGCCATCTCTCCAGCCCTGTTTTTGTTTTTATGCGTGAGTGAAAACAACATTTTTTCAACTTGCTACTTTTTTTTTTTTTTTTTGGCCTTTTTTTTTTTTTTTTTGGTGGAACAGGGGATTGAACTTAGACCTTTGCACTTGCCAGGCAAGCGATTATTCTACTGAGCTATCTCCCCAGCTGCTTTTTTGGCATTTTGAGACAGGGTCTCACTATGCTGTTCAGGCTGGCCTTGAACTTGCTGTGTCACTTAGGCTGGTCTTGAACTTGTGGTGATCCTCCTGCTTCAGCCTTCTAAATACTGGGCTTATAGGCATGAGCCACCATGCCTTGCTCAACCTGCTGCTTAAATTCTGTCATTGCTAGTTACTTTTCCATGGCTTGGTTAGGCCTTTGCAGGCATTGTGTACTCTTTGAGTAGAGGAATGTTTTTCTTCTTTTTCTCCAGCCTCACTGATCAGATTGCTCTCTCGCTTAACAGCATTGCTGAAGTCTGTGGGACAGGTGTTCAGAGGAGGGAAGATGTGAGGACAGGGACACACTTAACACCCTGGTGACTCCAGACACTGGTAGCCATCAGTTTCTGTTTCCTTTTTTTTTTGTGACCAACTCAGCCCCCCCTGGGGGTGTGGTTGGCAAGGCATGTGGTGCCGGGGATCGAACTGCAGTCCTGAGCCTTTGCCTAAGTAGGCGCTTTAGACTGCTGAGCTATCTCACCAGCCCTGTTTCTTTATTTTTAATCATGTGAAAGTGTTGAGTTTAGTCTTGAGCCTTTCTTCCAGTGTCTGTAGAGAGGATCAGAGATCAGAGCTTTCCTGGTTAGTGCCTCTCATCTGATGAGCTGTGCCAGTAGAATTTCTGATACCAGAAGGACCCCCCCCCCCAGTCATGCCCATGGCCTTCTTGGTATGTGTTCAGCTTGGTACATACTCAGATTCTCTCTGCTACTACCTTATGGAAGACTTTTAAATTGATATTCAGAAGTGAAATAGTTGGTAGTTTTTCTTTTTGGTTTGGTTTTGGGTATGTGTTGGGATTAATATGCTAATTCATCATAAGATAAATTGGGACATTTTCACTCTTTTTCTGTACACTAGTTTGAGCAGTCTTGGAATGACTGGGTTTTTTTTTTGTTTTTGTTTTCTTGAGACAGGGTCTTGCTATGTAGTCCCAGCTGGCCTTGAGTTTACTATTTAGTGCAGGCTGGCCTTGAACTTGGGACACTCCTCCTGCCTCAGCTCCCTAAGTGGGGGATTCATTCTGTGCCTGGTGGAACATAGTCTGCAAGTATGAGCGGACTCCTCATTCTTGATGTCGCCTGCTTTGCTGGCAGTAGTGAAGCTTTAGTCATCCCTCCATGTGGGAGAAAGGTGTCAGGACTCCTCAGGACTGTTGGAGGGCACCCAGGCTCCTTACAAAACATGGGGTAGTAGTGTAGAGAACCTGTACTCGTAGAACCTCCTGTACATTAAAGTGTTTCTGGATTGCTTATCAGACCTAATCTAATGCAGATGTTGTGTAAATAACTGTCAGGCTGTGTGGCCTAGGGAATGTCCAGAGAATGACTCTGCAGGTTCAGTACAGAGTTTTTTCCTTTTTGTGTGTGTGTGTGTATTTTAGGGAAGGGTTCAGATGGAAGTACAGGGTGTTCAGGGTCTCACTACTAGATCGGACTCGTAGTGATTCTCCTGTTTACAGCCTCCCAAGAGCTGGGATTACAGGTGCGTGCCACCATGCCCAGTCTCAATTGATGTCTCGGCATGCCCAGGAGGTGGGGCTGGCACGGCAGGTTTGGGGTTTGAGTCCCTGGCTCCTGTGCCTGCTTGCAGGTGCTTTAATCCACTGAGCTATTTGGCTGGCCCTCTAAATATTTTTGGTCCACAATTATTCATATCTTTAATACAGAACCTGCTAAGTGCAGGGTGGGCCACCAGGTGGACTGAGGTTGGTGCTCACCAGGCTTGATGTTCCTTTCTCCTGCAGGTATGGGGCTGATGTGGACGTTAACCACCACCTGACTCCTGACATCAGGCCCCCTTTCTCACGACGTCTCACCTCCTTGGTGGTCTGTCCCCTGTACATCAGTGCGGCCTACCACAACCTGCAGTGCTTCCGGCTGCTCCTACAGGCTGGGGCGAACCCTGACTTCAACTGCAATGGCCCTGTCAACACACAGGAGTTCTACAGGGGCTCCCCTGGCTGTGTCATGGATGCTGTGCTGCGTCACGGCTGTGAGGCGGCCTTCGTGAGCCTGCTCGTGGAGTTTGGAGCCAACCTGAACCTGGTGAAGTGGGAATTGTTGAGCACAGAGTTGAGAGGCAGAAGGAAGGTGGACCCCGAGGCCTTGGAGGTCTTCAAAGAGGCCAGAAGTAAGTGGGCGGTGTTCAGCTCTGATTGCAGTTTGTCAGGACTGATGGAATGACCAAGATATGGTAGGAGTGAAAACAACCCAGCTAATGCACACTTGGCCAGAATCCTCTTAGAACTCCCAGTTTTCCCAAATGGCTGTTCAGATTGGTCTTGCCTTTTGCAGTGCCTGATACCCAGAGTTGGTATCAGTCTGTAGAAGTACATGTATATTCCCAGAGTTCCTGGAATCATCTTCTCTTCACACTTTGCTCTACTGTGTGGCCCCAGAGGCTTAGAGACTAACTTGATATGATACATTGTGCAGTCTCCAGGCTGTTTCTGTGGTTCCTTCCTTCCCTTCAGGCGCACTCACATGCCGTGACTTTGGCTTGTGTGATGTGTCTGATTTTGGTTAGAATAAACCCATATTTTGCTTACTTGTATAGAAAGATTTTGTTAAGGATTAATCAATAGCAGGAAAGTTGGAAACCACCCCCCCCCCTTTTTTTTTTTTTTTTTTTTTTTTTTCTGTATTTAGGGAAGGGTCTACAGGGTATTCAGGCTCTTACTACGTAGATCAGAATCATAGTGATTCTCCTGTTTACAGCTCCCAAGTGCTGGGATTACAGGCATGCACCACCACGCCCAGTCTCAATTGCCATGTCCGTGCCTGCGGGCAGTCCAGCATGGAGCACTGGGGATCAAACCCTGGCCACTGCGCTCTGCTGAAGCAGGTGCTTTAGTCCACTGAGCTGTCAAGCAGTCCTGGAACTTCCCCTTAGCATGACCACGTTACCAGGATCCTCTGGGATTCAGGAGAGATGTGTGTGTCCTCTGTGACCTTGCACCTCTACGTCCTGCCTGGGTCCTGTGGGCCCTGTGCAGACCCTAACCTCTAGCTTCTGTGCATTTTTGTTGCTGCATTTACTTTTTGTTGCTGGATTTACTCGATGAAATGTATTCTTTAGCTCCTGCAAAAGTAGTTGGCTTATGATAGTGGGGACCTTGCTGCAATCGGGACCGGACACAGTCACGACTAAGTGTCATCCTCTGCTCCAGCTGGCAAGTAGGCCCTTGGCAGTGTCATCTAACCTGAGGTCCGGTCATCAGGCTGCTCCCACTGAGGGCTGTTAGTCTGCACCCTGGACCCCTTGGAGCTTGGGCCATGGGTAGCGCGAGGGTTAGCTGCTCAAACCTGCAGGCTTTCTTAGGCCAGGTCCTGTTTCTTTGTCTGGGTCCTTAAGCATAGTGTAGGGAGGAGATGCTGTCACAAAGGCAGCTCCTTGGTTAACCAGCTGTGCCACAACACTGCCACCCTGATGGTGAGCACCAGTGCAGTTCTGTTTGGCACATGTGCCTTTCCTTCCAGTGAGGACAGGCATTAACCTGACTCTTCTGTCTCCTTCTCCATGGCTCTCCAGGTGTTCCCAGGACCTTGCTACATATGTGCCGTGTGGCTGTGAGAAGTGCGCTTGGCAAACGCCGACTTCGTCTGATCCCCTCGCTGCCTCTGCCGGACCCCATTAAAAAGTTTCTACTTTATGAGTAGAATTAGGTACAGCAGCAGATTGAGGTGAGGAAGAAGGTGACCACAACAAATGCTGGCGCCCCTGCTTGCATCCTGTGCACCGTGTCCTGCCGCTGCTGCCTGACTGTTGGCTGCTGAAGAGGAAAGGGCTTTTTCCCGTGGACTGGAATTCCTCCTCAGGTGCTTGGGCCAGTGCACAGCTCTTGGGTCGCTGTCGCTGAGAGACTCACACAGAACTTGATTTCATTTTTCCTGAGTATCTGTGTTGGGGATTTTGGCCGTTGCTTATTATTGAAGTGGACCTTGACATGCATGCAAGTGTTTACCAGGCTGGAGGGCTGCTGATGTCCCCAGTAGGGAAGACTCCTAGCACTTTCTAGAATTGTGCTTTTATTTATTTTTCTACTTTGCAATTTAATTGTTCTATTAAACCTGATACTTAAATGAAGAAGGAGTTTTGGTTACGGACAAAAAGGAGGGACTAGCAGTGCAGTTCCTGAGCTGGCTAGTTTTTCCCATTACTGGGTTTAAGCAGCGTGTCCAGTACACACTTGCGCATGTGCACACAAACACATGCACACCTGTACCCCTTCCTGCTGTTCGGCCTTCTTTGGGGGCCCTGTCTTCCATCCAGGGTGGTTTTCTGGCTGCATAGACTGTTGGTGATGCCTCAGTTTGTGGAGGTCACAAGCAGAGAGCTCTGCAGTGCAACACCTGTCTGTGTACTCCTGCGCCTTGTGTCACACCAGCAGGTGTTGTGAGTTCCCTACCACTTACTTCAGGGAGCTCCAGATGCGGGTGGGTTGAGGAGACCCACACAGAGCTGGCCAGTACGTGACTGCCTCCAGGCTCAGACCGGTCCACAGCCTTCACTGCCAGTGTGGCTGGACTAGAGGACAGTGAGGTGCTGTCTTCTATCCGTCCCTTACTCTAAAACAGGAGCTCAGTTGGCCCTTGGGGATTGGGGTGCTGGTGCCTGTAATTGCTTGGTGTCCAGTGGATGAGGCAGCTGCGATTGGTTGACTTCACTGTCAGGATCTGAGTGTCTCAGTAGCTGCCCCTGGCATTGGTGAGAGGAGTGAAGTCAGGGTTTTCCCTGGGGTGTGGGGAAAGAGGCAAGCTGTCATCACAGGCCAGGGCTGTGTGGCCAGCTTTGAGGTCATCAGCAGTGCCCGCCCTCAGTGCCTGCTCAGGCTGCGTTGTGGCTGAAGTCTCAGGGCTGTGGATTTGTGGTGATTTTGAACTTCAGGTGTGCTTTAGAATCAGATTCAAAGCTAGGTTTAGACTGTCTTTGCCATTAGAGAAACATAATTTGTAGAAATTACACAGATACTCTTATCCATTAAGAATTCTTTTGTATGGCTGCCAGCCAGGCAGTGCTTGGCCTTCAAGTGTCCTGCAGTGCTGCCCTGGGACACTGAGCTCACACCTGCCTCTGTAGGTGCTGTGCACGGACGGCTGTGAGGGTGGCAATTCAGAAGGGTGGGTAATTCAGTGGGGTGTTGTTCAATGACGAGTGGGGCTGGTGGGCTTGGGGTCGCTGCTGAGCTCCTGAGATCAGGAGAACTTCATGGGAGAGAGGACAGTGGCTGCAAGATGAGGGCACTGTGGCCAGGAGAGGGGTGTGGCATGTTCCTTGTGCTTGGAGAAGGCCGAGAACCAGACTTGGACTCTGGGTGGGCCAGCAGCTCTGAGGAGTTAGGGAAGGATTCTCAGGAGGGCTGAGCCACCTATGGGGCCCCAACCACGCTGGGGGCCCTCATCACCCGAGAGGATTCTCCTGTTTCACAATATAGACTCTGTATTGTGGGGGACTCTGGGCAGCTTTCTTCACACTGCCCACTGAATGGGCTTCCTCCAGGTGAGCTGCATAGTGGGATATGCACTCTGCCTTCCCGGGCCTTCTGCAGGGCCTGCCCAGGCGGGATGGCTTGATCTGGGCTTGCTGCACAGCCTGCACCTGGTGGGCTCCCTGCACGGACCAGGAAGCTGAGGGTGGCGCTGTACCCCCTTGTGCCCGCTGGGCTGGCTCTGAGGTCTCAGGCCACTTCCACAGTACAGAGAGGAATGGCCTGGCTCTGTCCACATTTCTGGGCCGTACCCAGGCCTGTTTGGGGAGAGGATGCATCTGAGAGGGAATGCACCAGGCTGGAGGCTGGAAGCTGTCCGCTGGCATGTGCCTCTGCAGGTCTGCTGGACATGTTCATTGCCTCTTTGCTCAGATTTTAGAATCCCAGTAACTTTGCTGTTCAGACTCCTGTTTTAAGCTTAACAGCTGGCAGCTCTGAATCAGTTTTAGTGGCAGAGATTCTGCCTTCTCCTAGTGCTACTCTTTTTACTAAGCCTTCTTTGTTTCCATTTGTTAAAGACATTGCAGGACTGGAAGTAAGTCTGTCTGTGGGGGCGTTTATGAAAACAGGCTGCAAGCCCTGTGTACCTGTGGCCCACAGAGCGAGGAAGTCTGGTGCCTGCTGTGGCTGCTGCCTCCAGGTGGCCTTGAGGCTGGACCTTCTTGGGTGTCTGTGTGTTGTCACTCCCAGGGAAGCTGCTGCCCACTGAGCAGTCCTGTGGCCGGGTCTTGGCTGCTGTGAACAGAGGCGCCAGGCAGGCCGAGTGGGTGGCAGTGATCCTTGGGGATTGAGCTTTGGAGTCCTGGGTGAGGGCTTTTAGATGGCTTTCCAGAAACCCATTGGGACCAGACATACTGAGTTTTCATTTCAATTATGTTATTTATTTCTTCGCTCATGTTATTTATGTAGTTACTTATATTCTGCCTTGCTTTTTGGTGTTTTGAATTTAGGTAAGTTGAACCAAGATGTGTTTGCTTATTAAGATGGTAGCTCGCCGCTCTTCAGTGGCAGCTGTGTCTCTCTTACCAGGTTTTAGTGCCATCGCTGTGTTTCCTTTCTCTTCTTAAATGACTTTTTCTTCACATGAAAGTTCACGGAACAAAGTGCAGCATCCAGCCAGCACGGGCCAGGAAGAGGGCAGGTGTGGAGAGCACCTCAGGCTGTGAGGTGCTGGGAGGGCTGGGAGGGGACCATGGCCTCGTGGGTGGCTGTAGTCATCGTGGCCCACGTGTGTGGCAGGTGCAGTGGAGGTCAGCGTGGCAAATGTTTCCTGCAGTCAGAGTTACTCAGCAAGTAACCACAAGCAAGAAGGCATGGCTGCCCACTGCCTGCTGTCTGCTGTCTACTGTTATGGATCCTGACCTCTTCTCTTTCTCAGTCCTTGGCCTCCTACCCTGTTCTCAGCCACTGCAGGCCCAGGGATCCACATGGTCCTCCCCAGCTTGCCAGCTGCCTGCCTCTTACTATAGTTCACTTTTCTTTTTTGTCTTCCCTTATGCCATGTGGAAGCAGTGCAGGTGCTTTGGGTCCCTGGGAAGGCTGCCCTCCTGTTTTCTTGGCTTGTGCACCATGTGGAAGTGGTTTGTGAGGTTGGTCTGGTGGAGAGCGGTGGTGCTGCCAGCGTCCTTCACCCCGGCTCAGCACCATGTCCTGGCAGAATTGCTGTACATTCCTCCTCATGTGACTCTGTGGGCCTCAGCAGTGCTGTTACTGATACTTTCACAGGCACTGATTTTACTTCTCGTGTGGTACAAAAGTGGCCACTTTTAGATGGCCATTGACAGGGGTGGCGCAGTGCAGTTGCTTTGGGAGGTGCCAGTGCTGCTCCCTGGGCAGGGTACGGCAGCATTTCCACTTCCTGTAGCACAGGAACAGCTCTGAGGACTGGTGCAGACAGCCCTGCCTGGGCCCGCTGACCGGCCTCTTCATCACAGGAGAGGCAGCTGATGAGGTCTGTGCTCTCTCATGGGCCCGTGGAACCTACGTGGGCCTGGGATGGCTGGCTGAACTGGGACTGCAAGCACCTGCTGCCCCACTTGGCCTTCCCACCCTTTGCCACTCAGCCCCCAGACTGGCTTCTTGGTCTGGCTGTCCACCAGTACACACTGACCCCTGGCAGTATCTCTGCTGACCATGGCACTCCCCATCCAGCCCTCACTCATCCTCCGAGTCTCACTCCCTGCCTATGCAGTGAAGCAACTGATAGGCATGTATAAAGGCAGTGGGCCCCATGTGCATCCCAGGACAGTCCCACCGAAGGAGTGGAGCCTTGGGGTGCCCGGGCTGATGACTGGATGAGGGCTGAGGGAGGGAGGTGGGGACTTCTGTTGCCTTAATGTGGGTCACCCCATGTCCAGATGCACAGGTTTCCGTTTTTCCTAAATTGTTTGATTTCAAGGTCTCTTAGACAACACCCTGTAACGTATACTTGTGCATAAACTATGTAAGCGTGACGCTTATGAACTCAGCTCTTGTGTGTGGGGGTCAGCTCACTGCTGTCCTTTTGCCAGTGGTTCCCAGCTGTGCCTGCTGTGGCTGCCCAGTTTCATGATTCTGCTGGGTATTGCTTGTGCAAGGCGAATGTATACTGGGGCCTGCATGGCTGGGGGCACATTGCAGGGGGTGCTGCCACAAGACAGACCCTGTTTCCCCTTGCTGAGGTGAGGAGCGCGTTTCCCTGCCAGGCTGTGAGCAGCACTGTTTCTGCCCTCTGCCTAATAAGGAGCTCTCTAAAGTGTGATGGATATTTTTGGTCTGTTGTTACAACTTTAATAAATGCTTTTGTTCTCTCTTCCCCCAAGTGCCTTTTTTTATGGTCTGTGTTCTCAGTGTCGAGAAGGGTTGAGTGCGAAAGCTTGGTGTGCATGGGCAAGAAGGGACTAGCTCTGTGGACACTGGCTAGTAGACAGCGGGGCTTTCCACATGCCTTCCCGTCCTCTTGATGCTCTGGGTCCCGGGGACCCAGCATGTCACACAAGCTCACACTGCCTGATGGCCCCCTTCAGAGTGGCTGTGGTATCTGGTCCAGCAGAGTTGAGCCCTATCCCAGTTTTCCAGCCAGTGACACGGCAGTGCAGGCGGCAGTGTGCAGGTCTCGTGGCCCTTGGGTTATTGTGACTTGGGTGGCAGGGAGGGTGAGGGGAGAATGAGCGGACTGGAGGCACCTGTTCCTTCCTGGTGGCTCCCGGTGTGTCTCCCTGCCAGCTTTCCAGGTGCCACCTTCACACCTCAAAGCCTTCTGTTCTCCTGTGGGGAAGGCTCTGCCTCCAGCAGCCTGGCTGTGAGTGGCCAGGCCGCCATGTCCCTTGCTGTCAGTGCCCTCCAGCTGCCACGGCAGGGCTCTGCAGTTGGGGTGAGCACTTGGGAGTCTCAGAAAAAAGGCCGCTTGTGCCAGCAGCCACGGGGCTGAACCTGGTCTTTTTCCATTGAATCTTCTTAAAGTTTCATTGAAATGACAGGATTTTTTTTTTTTTTTTTTTTTAAAGCCCAAACACTAGGACAACTAAAAATAGCTACAAAATTTGACACCTTTCAAGGAAATAGATGAATACTGATTTTAGAAGCACCCAAGAACATTGCATTATAGGAAAAAACGGGAACAGGTGAGAATCCGAGTTGCCAAAAGCACTGGAACTGGCAGTTTCGGGTCCTTCTGGAAGCAGCTGAGGGGGAGACAGCTTTGGAGGCGGCCTTTTAAAAAAGTAGGTTATCCTTCCCCTCAACACTAGCCCCCCCCCACCCCCCAGCTGGATGGTTGCAGCTCCTCAACCCAGTGAAGACCAAAAGGGTGTGCCCTGTTCAGCCTTTGGCATGTAAAACACTCTTGGCAGGCAGTGAAGCAGATTTCTCTGAGCTATATCTCCAGCCTCAGAGAAATGGGGGCGAGATAGCTTTGCTGCATGTGGCAAAGCAGTGACCATGCACTGTGCACGCTGGGCAATGGGGCCAGGGAACAGCTGGGCAATGGGGCCAGGGAACAGCGCGATTTCTAAGAATGGGGGCTCTGGCTTTGCAGTGAGGTAAAACGCTGGCTTGGGAAGGGGAAAGCACTTTGGCGTGATATGTCAGAGCACTGGGGAACTTCGGGAGAAGGGACAGGAAGCAGAGTGGCTGTGGAGTTTTCCAGCGCGGCCTGAGAAACTGAGAGGTGGACCTTTACCTCTGAGGTTTTTTTTTTTTTTTTGGTGGAACCTGGGATTGAACTCAGGCCCTTGCGCTTGCCAGGGAAGCGCTTATTCCACTGAGCCATCTCCCCAGCCCCTCCTACATCTGAGTTTTTGAAGGGAAATCATCTATGTGTGCATTAAGTCACACAGACTTACTGGTATGTGGTAAGCACTCGGTTCTGCACACACTGCTAGGGATTGACGAGAGCATACACTCAGGAGACAGCGGGGGCATGGGACACTGGGACGGCAGATCCCCATGCTACGGCTCGGGGCTCTACCTAGACCCCTGCTGCAGTCATTATCCAACTCCTGTGCAGCCTCCTTAGCATAGGACAAAAGCCATAGGTAGGAGCCAAGGTTGACTCCCCAGAAAACTGGGGAACCTAACTGAGGAGAGTAAGTTGTCCAAGAAAAAAGCCACGGCCATACCAGTGTGGGACAGTGGTGATCAGTACATTTGTCCTAGAACGGCAGTCGTGTATGAACACCAGGAGCCCAGCCTGGTCATGTCCTGGCGAATCCCTGTCGGGAAGGTGTGCGCGTGAAAACCGAACAGTCCCACTTTGCCACAGGGAGGTCGAGAGCAGCTGAAGAGGGGGAGCGGCTGGGCCTTAGCAGAGCTGGACACGCCAGCCAGGTGAAGCCAGACTCCAGCCAGGACACTGTGTCAAGAAAGCCCAGAGCTGCTGCCTTCTGAAGAGGAAATTGCTGGCCCTCCAGACTCAGGAAACGAGAAGACAGCCATCACCGCTCAGCTCGTTGAAGGGACTTTTATAAACATGACCATAGAGATACTAGAGATGAGAGGGTATCACAGACGATCTCGTGATGGTAAGCGTGAAAGATCTAGAAGAATGGGTAGGTGCTTGGCCATTTGTTAAGGTGTCTGGATGCGTGGCTGTGGCCCCGTGCCCCAGGAGGGCGGAAAGTCTTGGTGTGTTTTCTCTGGGAGAGTGAAGCTCCAGCCCTGGTGAGATGCCGTTGTATGTCCACTGTGATGCAGAAGTGTGTGCCTGACCCTGGGACAGGGTGGCTGTGGTTGGGAGAGGTCCTGTCCCCCACGGTCCCTTGGAGGTGTTTGGGTTTGGGCTTGTTCCTTCTGCAAGGACTAGTGCTGTCCCACGGGGGTGAGGGCTTCTCTCTTGGGACAGCACTCATTGCTGGGAGGGCTGCTGCAGAGCGTGGCTCCTCCTGTTCCTGAGCCTGCTTCCCCATCCCCTTCTGCAGTTGCAGCTGTGTCCTGCCCTTGCGTCATGAGCTTCCCAGCCACCTACACTGTGAGGCAAGTGCACCTCTGTGAAGCTCACATACTGTGGCTGTCACCTGTTCTGTGGCTGTCCCTGAAATCCTCGGGACCCCCAGGCCTGTGTCCCCTATCGCCCACTCGCTGTTGGAGCAAAGAAAGGTGTCACAGGGGTTGTAGCCTAGTGGTAGGCCCAAGCTGGTGGACAGCAGCTGCTTGCCAGGGGCCAGGAGGGGTTCCCTTGGAAGCTGGCCGGGTGCTGGCTCTGGGCTTGTTGGAACTGGGTAGTAGCTGGCCTGTGTAGGAGAAATCTGCTAGTACCCATGTGAAACAGGACCTGGAGCAGCCTGCTGCATGTACTGCATCTTGCTACAGGTGGCACCAGTAGGCCTCCTGTATCCCTACATGGCAGAAGTGGACTAGGAAGACAGACCCCGGCCTTTTCTAGGTGTTCCTCCAGGGCTCTCTATCCATGAGCCCCTCAAGGTACTGGCTGGCAGCGGGTGCAGAAGCCGGATGGCCCTGGAGGTGCAGGAGTGGTGCCCGAGGACACACCTCCCTTTGGGGCGAGCGGTCTTGGCCTGTGCTTGGAGCTAAGCCCAGCAGCTGGAGGGAGGCTGTTGCCATTCACAGAGTTGACTCGGGCTTTGGTTCCCTCTTTTTTTTTTTTTTTTTTTTCCATAATTTTATTGAGAAACAAATAGCAATGAGACAGTTTCAAATCAAATCGCTAGGACAGTTTCAATAACTAACACACTGCATACATTCTTCTTAGTGGTTAATTGCTGTACAAGATGCGGACATTATATCCTATTTACAAACACCATTAGAACAAATCCCTCTATTCATTAAGAAAATGTAACTATATATCTATCCTAACCACTTTGAATACACAGATACAAAATGGACATTCATCTGTATATCCTTTTTTTGTTAAGTTCCATCATTTAAATATTATAGGTGTGTAAACTCAGCAAAATATTCTAAAAGAGTTCAGTAGTCCATAATAGTATTGGGTCTTCCATTTCACTGGCAATGTCAGGAATTGTTGACCTGAGTCCCCTACAGCTCAACATAACACCATGGCTTTACTTATTATACTTCGTTTTTATGCTTTTCTGCTGGATGGTTAAGACCAAGGTAAAGCAGGACCTATGCAACAAGAGTTGTATCTTTTGGGTCTGATAAGGTCAGTGAAATCCCCTCACGATTTATGCTGAGATCCTGTACCTCTGATTGTAGAACCTTTGTCTGTGTCAGCCATGTGGATGAGTCACGGCCTTTGCTTGGCCAATGTGCTCTCTGTGAAAGCCTGAAAGAATGTTTTCTCTCCATGTGACTCTCCTTAGGCACACTCTACATCATCGATCACTTTCCTCTTTGGCCTCATAATCTCCTTGATCAGAAAATTTGGGACACTGCCGAGTTACGTGACGTTATAGTATAAGTTCTCATATGTCCTGAGTCTTAACTGACCTTGGAAGGTTAGGGCCAAAATGTTGGGTTTCCTTGCCGCCCTCCTTTTTCTCTTATTTTGATCTGCAAACTTAGGTTGTTAACCATCCAGAAGACAAGCTTATTGTTATTACCATACAACCTAGGCTGTTAAGCTTAACCTCACTATCTGTCTGCATATCAAACATCTTAGGCATAACATGGAACAGGTATTTTTCATCTAGTATTGATATGTTGAACTTTAAGTCCATATAGACTATGATGAAAAAACATTTAAAAATTATATTTTAAAAAATAGGCATAAAGAGTTATATACTTCTTATGTTTACACGTATGTCCAAAAATCTAACCATATACAACCTTGAAGCAGGACAGTCCCACAATATTCCTTTTCCTATCTCTTGCCTTCATTCACCACCCCCTTCTTTTTCAACAGTCATCTACCCGAGAGACAGCATAGTAGCAACTAGCATGTCGTGACAAGCAGCCCATATTCAGAAGACCAAAATGACAGGTACTCCAAGCATGAAACTACTATTACAGATTACCATCTTCAGTGCAGTTGCTTAGTTCACAGGTATCAGTATATATAGTTAGTCAGGGTGGGAATCTTTCCAATTAACTGCTAGATTCAAAAATCTTCTGGAGATTCTCAGGATCATTGCCTTGTCCATCTTCTACATATAACTGTATGGCTTGATGTTGTCATGTTTCCTAGCTCTTCTCCTTTCCCTCTCTTGATTAGTTAGTCCTCAAGATCCTGCTTTCCATTTATTTGTATTATACTTTTCTATTTGTATTTCTTCTTTCGAGTTCTTATACTAGGGAAACTATATGATATCTACACATGTGTGTCTGCTTTATTTCACTTATGAGTATATCTTCAAGTGGCATCCACTTCAATATAAAGGCTTTGAGTTTATCATTCTTTATAGCTAAGTAATACTCCACTGTGTAAAAATACCACATGTTTTTCAACCATTCCTGAGGTGATGGGCATCTTGGTTGTTTACAAGATTTGGCTATCACAAATTGTGCTGCTATAAGCATAGGCACACATATATCCCTATGATATGATGTTTTCAGATCCGCCAGGAAAATTCCCA
>NW_004524665.1:8260088-8273911 GCF_000260255.1 Octodon degus
TAGGGGAGGTGCTGTGGAGTGGTTGGGGGCGTCCCAAGGGGGTGGAAGAGGGTCTCACCCACACTGCGCCTGTGCTGGGATGAGTAGGTCTCTCCAGCACAGGGTAGCAGGAAGCTCTCCCACACACTCAACCGGCCCTGGGCTAGGACTGGGCTGGCTCCCTCTTTTGTTTTGTTTTGTTGCTGTATCCTAAGGATGCCAGGTCCACTTGGCCATTGGCAGGGATCTGTATGGAGTGCAGTTATTTAGCAGCCAACATGTACCTGCCCTCCCTTCTGCACGGCTGTCTCTGCCTTTAGTGGTCAGGTCCTCCCTCTTGACCCTACTGCAGAAGCCCCGTTCCCACTGTGACTGGGGTCCCAGTGTGCCCCACTGCCCAAGGCCGAGGAGCAGGCCTGCAGTACTCCATGGTGCCGGCTACACAGGCTACATGGAGCCTGGTGGTTGTCTCCTGTGCCTTTGGAGCTTCCTCTGCACCACATTTGGAGATACCACACACCTGGTGGCTCTGCCTGTAGGCTGCACAGTCATAAGCTGTTGAGCCACCTCCAGCTGCCCAAGTGGGGGCATTCCATTTAGGGTCCCCAGCAGCACTGTCCACACCGGTACATTTGGTCTGCCCTAGCGTCAGAGTCCATATTCTTGGTCCAAAACCTGCAGAACGCAGCTTTGCGGGAACTCTTTCTATGGAGAACTTTTGTCTATTTTGGATAAACTGTTCTGGGGTGTAGCATGTGCTCGTCCCTCAGGCCCCAATTCTTGGAGACCTTGGGGAGGAGGGACAGGATCATCTGCCCTGAGGACAGCGCCCCAGGAGTTCCAGGCAGGAACAATGGCTCCGTGAAATGGGGTCATGCCACTCGTGGTGGTGGCCCAGCAGGACACGAAGGAGGGTCACAGTCGCAGTTTTGCTTGGGTCCTGCCAAAAGGCCCACAGCAAGTCCATGGTCTTTTTCTGCTCCTGGCCACCTTCCCAGCGAGCTGCTGCTGAGACTGTAAATTCAACTGTAATTTGCAACTGGTCTAGGAAGTTTTGTTTGATTTTCAGAAATACCTTTCTGGTGACTTTGGGGAGAGAGGCTCCTTCCGTGCTGCCCGTGTGGTTGTCACGCTGTGTGTTCCCGGGTCTGAGCAGCCAATGTGCTCTGAAGCTACACCCCACGCGGGTGCTGGGGCCTGTGTTGCTGTGACGACAGCCCCAGTCCAGCGGCCAGGCTCTCCTCACAGATAACCCGAATGACCTGACATGGGAGTGAGCAGTGCTCAGGATAGCACCCAGTTTCCTGCTGGCAGGGAGCAGGAAGCCACTCAGGCCCTGGGGCAGATCAGTCTGCAGCCTAGTCTTGGCATGTCTCTGTGCTGTGGTCCCTCCCAGGACTAGTGCGGGGCAGCCCAGGTCCTAGCCAGGAGACAGTGACCCACAGTACCTGAGCCAGGAGGGTGGGATGCCCTGGTGCACCCTGCAGTCCCAGCACTCTGAAGGCTGAGGAAGAAAGGTTGCTCGAGTTCAGGGCCAGACGCCTGTGGCGTGCCCAGGTCACTCTGCCAGCTCCTTGAAAGGATGTGCTGCATACCTGCTGAGAAGCTGCTGGGCTGGGCTTGGGCTGGCAGGACTCGCTAGCTTGGAGAAGGCCCCGTCAGGGGGTCCCTCGTTCGCTGCCTGTGGTACTTGCAGCCCTTGCTGGAAGCTCTGATGGGTGCTACCCAGCTCTCCCCGGGAGCCAGCCTGGTGCCCTGCATTTCCCTAGGAGTGGGATGTGGGGACCACCAGGGGCTGCTGGCTTGCTGGGGCAGGCAGAAGCAGCCTCCTCCACTAGTGTCCCCCTGCTGCCCTCTGCCTGCAGAGCCGGCATTGTGTCCTTGTCCATGAGTTAAGGCTGGGTGCAAGCCCAGGTTGCACAAGCACAGCACGGATGTGTGATGCAAGTCCTAAAGAAAGCAGCAGGCTGTGTTCAGCAGTTCCAGAATACAAAGTCTTGTGTTGGTGTCTGGTAGATCTGCTCTAAAATCATGCTCTTCCTGCATAAGACCCAGTCACCCTGGGGCACCCCCGGCCTGGAGCCAAAAGCTGTTGCTCCCCAGGGGTGCTGCTTCTGGGCGGAGACCTTTAGATGCAGCCACATGCGTCTCACAGTCGCTGCCCCTCCAGCTCTGGCCCAGTTGGTGACAGGCTCCCGGGCTGTCAGGCTGGCGCTCCACTGTCAGGTCTACTTCCAGATTTGCCTGTGCTGTGTCCTTCCGCTTCGGTCCTTCCAACAGGGGCCCGCTGTTGGAGCAAGAATTGCCACGGATCCTACCAGAGAAACGCAGGAGAGCTTTGTGGCCCAACTCACAGGTAAACGGTCCTGGGGGACCTGGACCCCACCTGCTTCAGAACCGAACCACGCTTTCTCCTGCTCCTCCAAAGCACTACCTGAGTGCTTGCTTCAGTAGCACATATACTGAAATTGGAACGATACAGAGAAGAAAGGAAAGGACACAGCTTTGTGTGCAGTTGGCTCCTCCAGGCAGGGGAGACCCGGCAGCCCCAGTCTGCCTGTGCTACCTGCTTTCAGGTAGTGCTTTTTTTTTTTTTTTTTTTAAAGGCTTAAAATGACCTTTAATAAGTTGATGCTATATTACTGCTCCATTTCTCAGAAAAACTCCAAATTTAAGATATCATGGATAAATCAAACATGGTACACCAATAAAAAATGCACAGCATAACTACCTAAGATAGGCAAGGCTAAGTTCTACTGTCAGACCTTCACCATACAGCAACCCTATTCCCAAGATTGTACTAGGCCTATCAACAAAAGCTGTGAACAGCAACATCATAAACACAAAAATGTCATTTCTGGGATGTAAAAAAAATGAAACGCTTCACGAATTTGCATGTCATTCTTGTGCAAGGGCCATGCTAATCTTCGCTGTATCGTTCCAATTTCAGTATATGTGCTACTGAAGCAAGCACTCAGGTAGTGCTTTGGAGGAGCAGGAGAAAGCGTGGTTCGGTACTGAAGCAGGTGGGGTCCATGCCCCCCAGGATCGTTTACCTATGAGTTGGGCCACAAAGCTCTCCTGCGTTTCTCTGGTAGGATCCGTGGCAATTCTTGCTCCAACAGCGGGCCCCTGGTCCTTCCGTCCAATGCAGCTCTAAGGTCCCTCTTCCGGCCCAGGGCTCTGCATCTGAAATTCCCCAATTCTGGCATCCAAAATTCCCTGAAGTCTGAGACATTTGGACATGATGCCACAAGCGTATAAAATGACTTTTAGGCCATTATACAGCATGCATAGGAAACATAAGTGGATTCTTTCTTTTAAAAATGTATTTAGTCTACAGGGTCTCACCACACAGATTGGACTCATAGTGATCCTCTGATGGCAGGGCTGTTAGAATTCTACTTTTTTTTTTTTTATGAATGAGGCTCTTTATTAACCCATCATCCTTTGTTCTAATGCTTCTTGTTGGCAGCTGCCACCTGTCTGGTGATTCTGTCCAGATCTCTCTGTCCCTAAGGTGTCAACTTGCAGCTCCCATCTTGGTCCTTTTCCACCATTTTCAGCTCTCAAGGGCTTGGAGGACTCGGTGTGCCACACTCTTGGAACCTCAGCTGAAGTGGCTGGATGTGACACCATTCCTTTGACGGCCACCGTAGATCTTGGTCATGGAGCTAACCCCCAGACTTTGAGGAAGACTGCCAGAGCTCTGACGAACTCCTGCTGGTTTATGTATTGTACAGTAACTCCAGGCATCGTGTGGCCTCCGCACTGCCAGCCAGGGGAAAAGGGAGAATTCTATCTTTAAACATGGGTTCCATCCCTAATAATGTGTTCTGATGTATATGTAAATATTCCAAAATCCGAACAATGTACCCCAAATCCAACACGCGGCGGGGCCCAAAGCACTCGTTGCACCTGTGGGAAGGGCCATACCGCAGGCCCTGCTCCGGGAAGCACTCAGCCTCTGCTCTCCTTTGCCTCATTCCTGGACATGCAGAGCTGGACAAGCCCAGAGCACCTCACCTGCCACACACTGTCCTCCCATGCCTGGACTTCACACTGCCCTTGGACAGAAGAGGAGGCTGTTGGTGGGGAACTAAGGAGTTAGATGGCAGCTGTGGTCCCTGCAGAGGCCGTGGTCCTGTCCCCTGCCAAGAGCTTGGCTTGCAGACAGTGCATAATAAATGTGGGTGGCGTAAGTGTACGAGTGAATGAACGGATAGATGAGCAGTGACCTGTTCCATTGGGAGCGAATTTGTGTTGTAGATTGAGCGCGTCTCCTGGGCGCCCACGCAGAGCCTCTGAGGACTCTGCCTCTGCCCCTGCGGCTGCTGGAGGCACTCTGCCCTGACGGTTTCTGCATGTGCGCTGCCTGGCTTCTAGGCAGCAGCCCTGGTAAGAGGTTCTTGGAGATGTGTGTGTATGGCTTCCAGGCCCCAGGTGGGCTGTGCACACTGCATGTGAAGAGTGGCTGTGGTGCTGAGCCAGGCCACAGAGAGCTGTGGACTCTGGAGCACGGGGCCGACGGGAAGGGCCTGCGGCGCTGGAGAGCTCGAGCTGCATGGCTTGGAAAGCCCAGTGGGGATTTCAGATGTGCATGAGAAAACCGCACTGGTTGTACGATCTTGAAAACGTCGCGGGCTGCCCCATCCAGCACGCTGTCCGCTCCCAGGTGCACTGCTCTGACCCTGGCCCTGTGCCTGGCAGGCTGCGGGTGCGCCCCGCCCCCCAGCGCATTTTGCCTCTGTCTCAGAGCTGTGCCTGTCGTCCCCTCTGAGGGCTGTCCATTTTCAGATACGCCATCTGCCAGGCTCGTTCAGCTTTCTCACCGCTGAGACACGAGGCCAGCGTTCACAGTGTGAAGGAGGGGGCTTCTGTGAGCCTCACGGCTTCACAGTGTTCAGTCCCTGGTCAGCCTGCTGCTCAGCGGAGGCGCCCTCGTGGACGCTTGGTGGAGCAGGCTGCTTTGTGTACCACGGCCAGGAAGCAGAGCAGGGAGCAGCGCCAGCGGGGGAGGAGCCTGGGGCCAGCGCCGATTCCGAGGCCACGCATCCTCCCGCCCACCCCCAGGCACCCAGAGTGTGCGCTCCTCCGCTAGCTGGCTTTGGAATCAGGCAGCTCAGGGGAGGCCAGGGCCGCAGCCCGCCCAGCTTCCCCTACCAGCTCTGGACCATGTTACAACTGAAAAAAGCAAGCAAACCTCGCAGTACCCCTGCCTGGGTGTCTCTGTCTGTTCCAGCTATTCTACTAGGTCGCCTGAGACCAGGTTATTTAGACATAATAGAGGCTTGCTGCTCATGGTTCCCGAGCTGGGAAATCCAAGGCCCAAGGGCCAGCAGCTGAGGGGTCTGGTGAGGGCCCAGCCCTGCCTCCATGACAGCCCTGGGCACCATGTTCTCCATGGTGGAAGGAGAGAGGACACAGGGCCCGGTGGACTCCCTCAAGCCCTTTTATGGGCGTGAATCCACGAAGGAGGAATAAGCCTTCGGGACAGTCACCTCCAGGGCCTCATCTCTTAATCCCACCACCCTATGACAATCTTTGGCAGTGGGGGCATCCCAGGCACCACCCAGACACTGGCATTGACCTCCTGGGGCAGCCAGCCCACCACCGGGAAGCCTCCTTAAATCTGAATCTCAGGTAAATTGTTTTTAGTATGACTGCGGCCCACACACCATTTCCAGTTGGACGAGCCTCCTGTATCTTCACTGACTCTGGTAACTCTCATTTGGAGCAGACTTAAGAATGAAGTGGAAGGTGTTACGAGTTGATAATGCTCTATGGGGGAAGCTTGACTTATAGGTAAAGATGGTAAATATTTTGAAAAGCAGACAAAATGATGAGTATTGGTTCTCCTTTATGAAACTGGTCTGAACCTCTTCCAAAGACAGCCTGCAGTTTCCCAGGTGTTCTTCATTCGTGTGCCTGCAGATTAAACCTTGTAGCGAACCCATTGCGATGGTGTGCGTTTGTAATCCCAGCTACTTCAAAGGCTGAGGCAGGAAGAGTACAGGTTCAAGGCCAGCCTGCAGAACTCAGTGAGGTACTGCCTCAACGTAAAAATAAGAGAAAGGGTTGGGATCTTAGCTTGACTTGGAGCACTGACGTTTAGTTTCTAGCACCACAAAACAAAACAAAACAAACCTGTGCCAAGCTCTCCTTGTGCTTCCACCTACTCAGTAGGCTGAGGCAGCAGTGTTGAACGTTCAAGTCCAGCCTGTATGAGTTAGCAAGATCCTTTCTTAATGAATAAAAGAATGAGTAAATGAATGAATGAGTGAACAGCAGATAGCTGGAGATGTGGCTCAATGGTAAAACACTCATGGCACAAACAGGGCCGGGCAGATAGCTCAGTAAAATAAGTACTTGCCTGGCAAGCACAAGGTCCTGAGTTCAATCCCCAGTATGGGGGGGGGGAGTAATGTCATTATGGCACAAACAAAAAACCAAACCAGACAGCGGCACCCTTCGCACGCCTTGCGGTGGCCTGAGGAACACAGCTGTTCAGTACATACTGTCTGAAAGCCTGGCTCATTGCACCTCCTCACCATGTACTCTTTGCAGCTCTTTTCCTCCCTTGAGCTGCTCTGTGAGGCGAGATGAGCTTGCGGCAAATTCTTAGT
Organism: Octodon degus; assembly: GCF_000260255.1. NCBI lineage: Eukaryota > Metazoa > Chordata > Mammalia > Rodentia > Octodontidae > Octodon > Octodon degus. The sequence continues at coordinate 8,266,694 of NW_004524665.1, forward strand.
TTTCCTTCCTCTGAGAATGTCTTGTGTCCCCTCATTTTTGAAGTGCGTCTTTTATTTTGTAACTGTATTCTTTGTTAGTCCAGCTTTGTCACGCGTACTGATGGCATTCATCATGGGGAACTTGTACTTGCACCGGTGGCGCCTCCTCCCTTTTTCCATCCTGCACCCTTCCCTTCTGTCCTCAGGTTCCCTTTGCCCCTCCTACTCTGCCCTTACCCTCTCCTCAGGCCCCTTGTGTGTGAGTGCATTCTTCCTACTTCCCAGCAGCCGTCCTCCAGTGTGGGGCTCATGTACCCTTGGGCTTGTCATGCAGGAGAAACCATGAGATATTTAAATCAATTTGTTAAGATTATGACTGCGAGGTGCATCCATTTTCCTACAAATGGCTCAACGTTATCCTTCTTTATGGCAGAGTGGTGTCCCATTGTGTACAAATGCCACATTTTCTTCATTTTTTCATCCCTTGGTGGGCACTTGGGCTGCTTACAAGATTTGGCTGTCTTCAATTGTGCCGCTGTGACCATGGATGCTCACACTGACGGGCTGCACCACGCAGTGGTTGACCAAGTGGTCCTGGTGGCGGGTCAGCACTTGTGGGAATCCCAGAACCAACAGGGACAAGCCACTCCTAGACTGTCTTCCATTCCCTGTCCTCTCCCTCCGTCAGCGCCCGTGGTATCACTGTGCCGCCCCTAGCCCAGTCCAGTGGAGGCGCCAACCTCGGCCTCCCCCTTGGGCTCCTGCTTCTCTTTTGGCCACCCTGCAGTGCCCACAATGAAGAATTCCTTTGCTTTCACCAACTTCTCTTTCGCATCTAGGAAGGAGCCTTACAGTTATCATTGTGGTGTGATTTTTCTTTTAACTCTTTAAAAAAAATACTTAAGGGGTAGAGCGGGGTCAAATGGACAAATGGAACCTCTAGTCCTAGCTTCTGAGGAATCTCCGCCCTGATTCCCACAGTGTGGCGCCAGCTACTCTCCCAGCAGCAGTGGGAAGGGCTCCTTCACCCCGCCCCACCCTCCAGCATTGACTCTTGGCTGGTTTCTTGATGGTAGCCATTCCTTCTGGAGTGAGATGGAACCTCAGGGTTGTTTTCATTTGCATTTCTCACATGACCAGTGGTGTGGTGCATTTTCCATATATTTATATGCTGTTGTACGAGGTACATATTTTAATTCAGCATTTGATGATGATTGTGCCATTCCCTCAGTCCTTGGAGGTTTCTGACGAGACATCCACTGGCAGCAAATGCATGCTGATCTTCCACTGGGGCCTGGTCCCACGCAGCTGCATGCACTCGCAGCTTGGTTCCCTTCTGTGCTTCAGATCAGACACCTTCTCTTGCTCTCTTGTCTGCTTTGCTGATTCCTCATTTCCTATTCCTCTGAGGAGCCCAGGCAGCAAATTTACACTTTTATTTTCTTACTGTATTTTTCAGTTGTAATGTTTTCCTTTGTTTCTTTCTTTCTTCCTCTGTCCATTGTGGACTTTCCTTTTCTCACTTATTTCGGCTCGCTTCCCAATCCTTGCTGACGCGTACTGATGATGGCGGCCTTACCAATCCCATCACATAATTCCAGCACACAGGTTCTCCTTGTCAGTGTCTGCCAACTGCTCATGCAAGCTGAATTGTCCCTGTTGTTTGCATGAAGAGTGACTGTCTTGGACATTTTGCATCTAGTTTGACGCTTCTGCTTTGGCAGGTGACTCTGATACCTCCTGACCTGAGAAGGGGGTGCTGGGAGAGGTGGGCAACTAGGTTTCCTTCTCGGCCTGGTGACAGGAGGGGTGGGAAGGGTTGCTGTGGTGTTAGCATGGAGCCAAGCTCCCCACATGGCCTCTGTGACACCACAGGGTGGTAGGGTAGGAGGGGCTGCTGTTCTTCACGGTGGCTCATCTTCACCATCAGGTGTGACCTTTTAACCTCCATAGAGAGTGGGACCAAAAGCAGAAGGGATGGATGCCCAGGGCTGCGTGGCCAGGTGGAGGCATGGAGCCTCCTGGGCCTGGTACAGGGTTCAGGCCCTGCAGGGGCTTCCTGAGGACATGGAGCCAAGGGGAGGGCCTGGGGCTTCGTGCCTGGTGCTGCTGGGCCTCCTGTCCTGGAGAGTCCTCTCTGCTCCGCTTCTGGGGTTCCTCCCTTGTGAAGGAAGGCACAGGGACTCCATGGGTGTGGGGTAGAGTCAGGCAGGCACACAGGAGGGGGAGATCAGGCCACTCCCAGACGTTGTGTTAGTGTGGGGAGTTGGACCCATTGTCACGTGCAGAGAAGCAGAATAAGATCTTGGGGACCTGCACTTTGTGGTCACTGCCCCTGCCTTGCTGAGCTCGGACATTATTAGCGTTTTCCTCAGAAGCTCTTTTAATTCAGATCTGCTCTGCTGTGCCCACCTCTCCAGCAAGCATGACCTAACCTGGCCTGTGTGGCCTAACGTGGGCCAGAGCTCTGAGGTGCGGGCTGGAGGCGGGCCTTCAGGTGCCATGGTCAGGGAGTCTTGGAGTCGCTTCTTCTAGTGAGCAAGTTCAAAGGCTGTCAGTTCTGCCGTAAAGCACTTGCCTGGCCTGCAGGGTGGGGGTGGGGGGGGCTGGGTTACACTGAAGTGAAACTCAGCACCATGAACACAAACAAAAGCAGAAACAAATGAACACCCTGAGGACCACGTCACAAGCAGGACGCGTGGGTCTGCACCGTGCTGCGCTGCTGCGAGGAGACGCCCTGGACACCTGCCCAGGCCTGGAGCTGGGTGCGCTGTGTGGTCCTGGAGGCTCTGGTCCACTGCAGGGTGTGGCTGACAGCAACCATGCAAAGCCCTGCAGAGCTGGCAGAGGGGACGCAGGCCCTCAGGGTCCTGTCCTCTGACGGGTGGACTTGGAGCAGGTGCAAGGCAAGCTTTTATGTATGGTATTAGGAGTCAAAGCCAGTGATTGTGCAGCTACAACCACAGCCCTTTTCAAAAATGTTATCTGAGATGGGGTCTTGCCAAGATGTGTTGGCTGGCCTAGAGCTCATGGTCCTCCTGCCTCAGCTTCCCATGTGGCTAGGATTACAGGTGTGCATCGCTGCGCTGGGCTGCACAGTAGGCTTTGACTCTGACATTCCCAGTGGCTCAGCTCAGGAGCCGTCAGCCTTTGCCAGGTTCCTGGGAGGGAAGTCTGGCAAGGTTGGTAGCCAGGCTCGTGGGCGTGGAGGTTGGGAAGAGGCCGAGCAGACCCAGCCTCACTGAAAAGCCTTGGGGAATGACAGCATTCACACCACCCCAGCCACTGAATCCCGGCCTTAACTGGGGCTCCAGTGAGAAAGGTGACCCTTGTCCCGAGTTTTATGGTTCAAGTGTTGGCTCTGTGGTGTGTAATTTGGCCTGAGGCGGGGCTGAGAAAACGTATTGTCTTATTTCACCCCTGACATTTTTATTGCAAGGAATTTTCAAATCTGTGGGAAAGACTGCTCAGGCTGCTTCCTTGGGAAGTACTTGGAGGGGTGCAGGTCAGCTACTGAATGCAGAGGGAGAGGGGGTGGTGGGGAGCAGGAAGTAAGAGCGGGCTGGCAGAAGGGCGGATACCTGCGCCTGCTTTTCCTCTTCTTTGCATGGCAGGTGTGCATCCTAGGAGTGCTGGTTTCTCACCACGGATCGGAGGGGCAGGATGGGACATGGCCTGTGCTGCCCTTGCGGTGACCTTGGCCCTTTCGCTTGTCTGGGCCCCTCTCTCTGTCTGTGGAGGGAGGCCAGGAGAGTCCACTGCTTCACCCAGCTTCCAGGGGCCAGGGGTCACTTCTCCAGCAGTAAGTCCCTTGTGCCCAGTGCTGGGGGCTCAGTCATGCTTGCCCAGGGCTGTGAGGGTGAAGACTGGACCGCTGCTCTATAGTGAGCCATACCTGAAGCATGACAGGGCTTCGTGGGAGCCAATATGACTGAAATCCAACAGCCCCCAGCGTTGGCTAGAAGGGGCCTTCTGAGGGGCAGAGAAGAGGAGGCTGGGCGACAGCTACAGCAGAGGCCACAGAGTGTTTGCTGGTCTGGCAGAGCACTTTGAAAAGCCTGTAGAGACCACAGTACAGATGGGGCAGAGTAGGTCACAAGGGTCACAGGGTGACTTGCACTCTGGAAAAAGCGTCTGGCTGCTGGAGCTGGCCTTGACCCTGAGAGAGACCTGGCCTTGGGCCTCCCTGGAGTCCCAGTTTGCTATAGACACATGGTGGAGAGCGGGGGAGTGGGGCAGAGGGGCTAACATCAGAGTAACTGAGGAGGTGAGGTCTTCCACGCCCAGGACCGGTTGGATCCTGAGCAACAAGGAAGAGGACCTGTCAGCTCCAGGCCTAGACTCTGCCCATGCAGCGGGAAGCGCGCCTTGCCGTTCACATGCTGAGTGGTAGATGGGTTCGTGGTCACCTTGGAATGCCCAGCTGAACCGACTCAGTGCGGTTCTGGGCATGGAAGGCCCACCTGAGGCTGTAGCCGACCACATAAGAGAACTGGAGGCCTCGCTGATTCTCCTCTAGGAGCTCGTCACACTGGCCTTCCTGACATAAGTGCTGTTCTCATCATTGTGATCCAGGGGACCGAAACTCCCGACCTGCCAGTACTGGGGCGAGCTGGTGTTCTCTAAAACTGAAGAATGAATTTTGGGAACAAATGGAGATTAATAGCACAATATTTATTGGGGAAAAGAAAGCTCCTGTCCGAGAGAGGGACAGTAGAGGGACCCCAGTGGGTTACTCAGGAAGCTGTCTCCCAGGGATTTTTATAGAGTAAAGCCATGTGGTAAGGCGGGTCTAAGGTGGAGAACATGGGAACTCGCTCAGGTGGGACCAAACTATGGTCAGCCAGTAAGGTTGCAAGCACCACTGCTCAGGTAAAATTGGTTACATCCAGGACCAAATGGGGAAGCGAGTCACACAGCAAGTGGGCATGAGTATAGAACAGGAGTTTATCTGGCAGCATTGGATTAGTGGCTCTTTCCAGCTTCCTCTGGGTGATGATCAGTTCCAGGTGCTCATCTTCAGGGAGGGCAGCATTTGTTCGATCTTTGGTCTCTAGGTCTGGCCCACAGCAGGGCCATCCGTCTCTCTCACAGTTGCAATAGATCTTGTCTTCCATGCTGTCTCCTTAAGGGCCTTGCCCTGTCTGATGCCAACAATATTTCTGTGTAATTCAGCTGCCTACAACAATTGGCAGAGCCCAGGTCCTCGCTGTCACTGAGGTGGCTGTGGTTCTCTGGGGCTCTGGTCGTTACCTTGAGCGTGGTTCCCTGGCGCCCGTGCAGGTCCCTGGCCTGCTGCACAGATCCTCACCCCGCTGGCGCAGGCTTTCTAGCTCCCCCCTCTGACCTTTGGGTCCTCCTGGTGCAGGTCCCTGATACAGACTTGGGTGAGACATGGTCACAAGCTCTAGGCCTTCAGCTGGACTCATGCAGGACAAGTGTGGGCTCCAGGTCCTCAGCTGGACTCATGCAGAACAAGCGTGGGCTCCAGGCCCTCAGCTGGAGTTGTTAGGTCTCTGGCATGTGGACAGATCCCTTATACTCTTCTACATTTGGCTCTGGGTGAATATTATAAAATACTCCTATAAATTATGTGTCTTGTATTAAATCCATTGTCGTGTAATCTCTGACTACAATGGGATGGATGTGCCTGTCCATCGACACTGAGCTTCATGTGCCCTACAGACGTTGGTAAAACAGTCGGCCAGATTGGTGGGTGTAGCACTCTGGAGTTCAGGGAGGGGGTTTGCCCTACTTTGTCACCCTCCCTGGATCTCCACCCATAGCCTCACAGTTTTCTAGTTCCTCCCTTGAGAGACAGGAGGACATCTTGCCTGTGGGGAACCGCAGACTGCTTGAGAGCTCAGGGGTCTCTAAGGACACCTGAGCGTATGACCCTGCTTGTCTAGTGTAGGCACACCGTGGGATACAGTTATGTAACCATGACTTAGCAGAGGTAAACACGCGTTAGAATGTTTGCATTCTTATGGCACTGTAAGAATGCAAATATGAGATAACAACCTGTATAAGAATCATAACTAAAGGCGCAGGCAGTTCTCACACTCTTGCTCTGGCTGGCTGCTTTGCTCCATGCTGCCTGCTGTTGTTGCTGATGTTCCACACATGCGAGTCCTTTAATCTTGGGACCTTACCTATGAAAATCTCCCTTGGGCCCCCTGAGCAGGCTGAGACTGCCCCTTCCTTGGAGGCTCAACTTGGTGCCGCAAAAGCTACCTTGGTCCCATACCCCTTGCTAGAGCTGGAATGTTGGTGCCCCTCCCCATTTACATGGTGAAACCCTCACCCTAAGTAAACAGGGCTGGAGGTGGCACCTCTGGGAAGAGCCTGGGTCCTGAGGGCGGAGCCCCAGCAAACAGGACCAGTGCCCAGAAGAGGCCCAGCAAGCTCCCTTCTTTCTCCCATCTGTGGATCACCTGTACCCTCTCCTTGGACTCCAAGCCCCTGCACGTGTGAGGAGTAGATGTCTTGTTTCTGAGCTGCCCACTCTGCAGTGATTTGTTGTAGCACACACAGCCCCAAGTGCTGCTCGCTCGTGTCCTGCTGTGAGCGTGCAGTCTTCCCAGGGAGCTGCCCTGTGATAAGGCCCCTCAGGCCCCGTTCTCTCCTTTCACTCACTGTTACTGCTGTGTTTGTCAGTCTAAACTAGCAGTGTTTTTGTTATGCAAATTCCTGAAAAGCTTTGTGCGTCCCCTGTGACCCTCCTGGGAAGGGGTAGGTGGGCCTTGCAGGGTGGAGCTGTGGTCACAGATATCTACTAGAGTACCTCTTAGGCCTGCTTTTTTTCCTTCTCTGGGTTTGGTTCATTGTTCTCTTCTAATTTTTTGGGAGACCTTAATAATTGAATTGTGTGTTTTTTCTGTCTTATGTATGTTTACATTTCTAAAATTTATTTCTCCATAGGGCTTTAATTTCATACATTTGATATATTTTCATTTATTTTAAATTTTATTTTATTATATATATTTTGTATACATATTAATTTTTAAAAAAAGATTTATTTATTTGGTACAGGGTCTCACTACACAGCTCAGACTCAGTGATCCTCCTGTCTCAGCCTTCCCAGCGCTGGGATTACAGGCCTACACCACCATAGCTGGTTTCAGTGGCCGGCACAGTAGAGGGTCGGCACGGCATGAGGTACTGGGGATTGAACCCAGGTCCTTGCACTTTCCAGGAAGCACTTAGACTGCCAAGCTATCCCCCAGGCCTATTATATAT
>NW_004524665.1:8274011-8278556 GCF_000260255.1 Octodon degus
TATATAATTTTGATACATGGATTATCTAAAAAAGTATTTGACATTTGAATTTCCCTGCAACTGTAGTTTAATTCACTGTAGTCAGAAAAGAGAAGCTGGGTATGGTGGCACATACCTATAATCCCAGCACTTGGGAGTTTGGGGCCAAATTGGCTTCATAAGTGAGCCCAAGCCCAGTCTACACTATGTAGCAAGCTCTGTCTAAAAAACAACAAAATAAAAACAAACCACAAAACAGTTTTAAATTCTTTAAAATGGTGGACATTTCAACATGTATCTAAAATTGGCTGTATACTAGATGGTGTTCTTTTGTGCTTATTCCCTCCGCTTTGGATCTAGACGTCCCCCTACCAAGGCTTCCTACAGTCATCGGGGTACATGTGCTGCTTTGCAGAGGTGGCTGGATCGAGATGTGTGACTCTGGGGTTGACTCAGTGCAGCGAGAAGGCTGAGAACGCCGGGAGCAGTAGGCCGGGCTCCAGGGCCCGTGGTTCTTTTGTACTGTCCACTTGCTGATTAGTGCCACAACAGCTGGCTGGGGTCTCGGCACCCTCCCTGGGGGCTGCTGGAAGCAGTCTCTGCTTACCCACCTGTATGCTGAGTGGCAAGGAGGGCGCCGTGTGCAGAGGCGCCAGGCGGGATCTGGACCCGCCTTGCTGCTCTTCCCGCTGGCTTTGTGTGTGTTTACCTGGGCGTTGCAGAGGCTCCAGCAGGCCCACACTGCTCCAGGATTTTTTTTTTTTTGAAGTTTTGTTTTGTTTTAGATAGAAGTAGTCCTGTTTTAGTATATGTGCTGCCGAAGCAAGCACTAGATAGAAGTAGTCCTGTTCGGTAAAATGAACATGAGAAATCAGATTTGCAAGTTTTGGAAGTTGGTCAAAAATGACTCATCAGATTACTCATGCCTGCATGATAAAGATGATACATTATGGTAAAAGACACGCATTCCTGACAGAAGAGTGGTGGGGGTGGGGGTGAAGATCATGATGAAGACTTCGACACTGGCCGTGAGACCCAGAGTTCTTGCAACAGTGAAATGGAGCGAGAGTGGACTGATACAATGTGGGGGTGCAGACCTCCTTGATTCAGAGGATGAAGGGAACCAGTGTGAGTCGTATTAGACGAGCTGAAGGGTTGAGATGGCCATGCTGCCAGTGGGACGATCCAGGGTGGGAAAGCAGCAAAGGCCCGGGCAAGGGAGACGGCATTAGATGGAAGGCCCGTGCTTCCGTCCAGCGTTGGCAGTGGTAGCAGAAAATGCCATAAGGTGCTGTGAACTGCGCGAGGCTGGAGGCAGGTCAATGTTCTGTGTGCACCAGCAGCCATGTGCTGAATCATGACACTTCACTAGCTAAACCGAAAGAGTCTCAGTCACTCTTCCCTCCTTGCTGGGACAAATGCCCGACATCCAAAATGAAGGAAGGAAAGGTTTACTTAGCTCACAGTTACTAGAGGCTCCAGTTCATACTGGGCTGGCTCCAAGGCAGAGGGGCACAGGTTAGAGAGTGTCCATTCATGGCGGTGGAACAACAACAATGGCAGCAGAGCGAGCCTGCCTCTCAGGCTCTCCTGTATCATATCCAGGCTCTCCGCCCCAGGCTGGGGGAAGCACACCCCCATAATCCCAGCAGCACTCAGACCCAGAATTCCAGTGGATCATGAGTTAATCACAAACTCTGGAAGTCCCCGCCCCACGACTGCATGAGGTTTTGTGGGGACAGCTAGACGCAAGCCGTAACAGAAAGCATTCCTGGGTCTGCTACACTCAGTGTGGATTTTTTTTTTTTTTTTAATGTATTTGGTACAGGGTCTCACTACACAACTCAGACTTGTACTTGTGATTTTCCTGTTTTCAGTCTCCTTAGCGCTGGGATTATAGGCGCATGCCACCATGCCCAGTCTCGGTCACAGACTCAGCAGGCCCGGGTGGCAGGACAGGTGTAGCATGTAGTTCCAGGGATTGAACCCCAGTCCCTGTGCTTGCCTAAGCAGGCACTTAGTCCACTGAGCTATCTCAGTGGCCCTGGATTTCTTATAGTGATTGTAGGAATGTAAAAGACTTGAAGCTGAGTCAAAATATGGCATAAAAATTTATGCCCTTGTAGATGCGAAGACTTAGTATGCTTTCAATTTATTTATTTATTTATTCTGGGAATCAGCCTCACAACCTTGTGCTTGCCATGTAGGTGCTGTGCCACTGAGCTGCATGCATCCCCATTCCTATGCTTTTAATTTAGACATTTATCCCGAAGTGCAGCCGTCAGGTCCTTATTTGTATAGTAATAAACTGAATTATGTTGTGAACAAATTTGCTGCTCCCATCTCCCAAACTAATCAGAAGGCAGCACTGGACACAGGCTTACCAGTTTCAAATTGATGCTGTGTTTGCTAACAGAAACAGGAACTATACACAGGAGCAAAGCAGAAATTCCAAGTGAAATGTCACAATTTCAAAACAGAATTGTATAGTTTAATCTTTGGATATCAGAAAGATATGACATTGGTCCTGTATATGGCAAAGAAAAGCAAACTGGTACTGCTGATGCCAGCATTTCACCACGATGGAATTACTGATAGGGAAGCCTTGGCAAAGCAGAGGCTGGGATGGGAACTTCCAACAGGGAAACCAGTGGTGCCGCAGAGGTTTTTGATGAATTATGCAGCAACTATGAAGTCCCTTGAAACACAAAGCATTGACCGAGGGCTATGTTTTCCTCAATCTTAAACATGTGTGGCACAAAAAAGTTTGATGGTTTACAAAGAAAATAGCAGATGCAAAATATCATGGTGATATTTTCTTAGAGGACTAGGAGTGGAGCTCATAAGGGATCACTTACAGCACAGGAAAAACAAAATGTTTCTGTCCAGGGAACTATGCGACGGGTGAACAGGCAGGTGCAGCCTTGTAAAGACCTAGTACGACAACAGGAAAATGAGAGTGATGCCTCCTGTGCCCTATAAGGTAGGACGGGAAAATAAACAATACCTGCTACCCGTGTAAGTGATGCCTGTGTGCAGAACGGGCGGGCGTCACCGTGAAGCCTGCCTTGTGTGTGGCAGGTGAAGCAAAGCTTGCTTCTGTGGTAGGCTTTTGTTCGTGTTTACATTGTAGTTCCTGTGGCTCTTTGTTTTTGATGTTATCTTTTAGGTTCCCTAAGCAAGTAAGCAGCTGATGTGAAAGTGTTGAGGTCTGTTCTGAGCTCTCGCCACACATTTGACATTGTATCTGACTGGTGTCCTACTTCCCTGTCAAGTGCATGTTGTACAATACAGTAGGGAGCTCCCGACAGGACAGGACGAGCAGAAAGGTGCATGGCTGTTACAGAGGAAAGAAAAGCGAAGCACAGTGGTATGTGAGACGTGCGCAGGAGCACGCAGCGGCCACGTGGGAAGACTGCCCGGGGCTTGACGGGGGAAGCAAGGCTTATTTGTGGCAGATTCTATTGGTATTGTCATTGTAGTTCATATAGGAATTTGTTTCTGATGTTATCTTTTAGGTTTTATAAGGAAGTACACAACTGATGTGAGAGCGTTGATGTTCATTCTAAATGCACAATGCATCTTCAGTTAATAATTTATTGATATTTCATGTTCCTATTAACTACACACTGTGTGATACAGTAAGAAACCCCTGGCGAAGCAGCAGGACCACTGAGGTGTCCAGCGTGCCCTGCACACAGGGCAGGGGAGCAGGATGCACACACTGCCAGCGTAAGCACCGCGCGGGTACAGAACGTGCCCTTGTTGCCTGTGTCCACTGCCTCAGGCGTGATAACTGAAGTACAGGTAGAATGCCGCTGGTATTTTTGTTGCAGTTCATATAGGAATTTATTTCTGATGCTCTGTTTTAGACTTTGTATGCCAAAAACCAGTTGTTGAAAAATGTGATGCTTTGTTATAAATAATGAATACTAAAAACTCAATACACTATTTTTGTGACTTTTTTTCATATTAATGACTCATTAACTGCTGATGGAAAAGCAAAATGTTTTCTGTTTCTTTGTGGTACTGGGACTTGAACTGGGGACCTTGTGCTTGGCAACCAGGTGCCTAAATCACTGAGCTGTCTCCTGGCCCACTCATTGTTTAATGTAATAAAACTCATAAATTTAATGGCTTTATCAATAAGACATATTCCAAAGAAAAAATATGGGACTGAAAGACATGTGGTCCTGTGCCCTGATGACAGCATTAGTCTTGCCCTCCACAGAAGAGAGTGCTCCCCACTAGGGGGTGTAGTCTGGGTAGATATAAGGGCAGAAAAAGGGTGGTCTTGTCTTTTGTGGCTTGTAGCTTATAGCTTGGTGCCTTCTGCCTCCTACCTTCAGCCCTCCATGGACTATTTCTCTGCCTCCTGCCTACCATGACGGCTTCTCCTCTGCCTCCTGCCTGCCATGACTGCTTCTCCTGCCTCCTGCCCACCATGACTGCTTCTCCTGCCTCCTGCCCGCCATGACTGCTTCTCCTGCCTCCTACCCACTATGACGGCTTCTCCTGCCTCCTGCCCACCATGGACTGCTTCTCCTGCCTCCTGCCCACTATGAC
>NW_004524665.1:8278681-8307048 GCF_000260255.1 Octodon degus
CTGCCCACCATGGACTGCTTCTCCTGCCTCCTGCCCACTATGACGGCTTCTCCTGCCTCCTGCCCACCATGGACTGCTTCTCCTGCCTCCTGCCCGCCGTAACTGCTTCTCCTCTGCCTCCTGCCCACCATGACTGATTCTCCTGCCTCTTGCCCGCCATGACTGCTTCCCCTCTCCCTTCTGCCCGCCAAGGACCCCTTCTCTTGTGTGATGCCCCTGTGCCCCACCACCCTGCCTTGGTGCCAGCTGACTATGGACTGAAACCTCTATGCACTGTGAGTTAAATAAACCTTTCCTCTTTTAACTTTGATTTTTGGTTATTTTGTCTCAGCGATGAGACAAAATAACTAAGACCGTTTTCCATTTTGATTGTGGGTTCATCAAATTTTGCTTTTATTTGTATAATTATTCTACATGTTTTAAGGTATATTATAGATATTCCTGAACTTGTGGTTGCACTATGTCCCAATAGGCCTATAGGCTGTGAACATATCTTAGGTCCAAAATACACTTAAAATACCCAGTGCACTCACCTGACCTTCCTTAAATAGGGTCAGGACACTTACACCACGCTGTAGTTGGGGAAAAGTATGAGACACAAGTCCTGTTTTATAAGGTAGTATTGTCTACCTCATGTAATTAATTCAATACCCAGAATACTTTGTACAGCATTGGTTGGTCAATCCTCATGGCTGGCTGAGAGCTGTGGCTTGTTGACACTGCCCATCGTGCAAGAGTATGTTGTACCTTCATTGCTAGCCCAGGTAAAGATCAACATTCAAAATCAAAGTATAATTTCCCCTGAACACGTATTATGTCCACTTCATATTATTATTTATTTATTTGCAGTACTGGGGATCAAATTCAGGACCTCGTGCCTGCCAGACAGGTGCTTATGCCACTGACCTATACCCTGGCCCCTGGTTCACGTCATTTTAAAAGTAAGACAAGACAAAAGCCCAAAGCCTTGTAAGTTGAACAATTACGAGTCAGGGCTCTCTGTATGACATATATATGTATATAGATATATATTATATATCTCTATATATTGATATCATGTCTTCCTAGTGTAGGTATCCTTTTACTTCGTGAATTATCTCTTTTTTTAAAAAGGAATAATTGTTTTTAAAATTATTTTTTTGAGTATTACAAAAGTTTATTTAACAAAAATTTGATAATGAAAATGTGTATGACCCATTCTTCAATCAGTGAAAGCAGTGCTTGGAGGAATGGCCTGAAGTTTGCTGCTAGCAGTCATTATTTAAACTTGTCCCAAGGCTTCCAACATGATGGTGCTGTTGCCGCGTGTCACCACCGTCCCAGTGCTATTCTGTTGCCCGCTAGTTACCATCTCCACACATTTGTCTGTCACAGGATTCATAAAGGGATCAGACCCTCACAGTATTCCTTGGATGTGTCCGCCACCACTCAATTTCAATGATAACTTCTTGTCCATAAATTTTTTCAGCTCAGGATAGTAGTGAGCTTTGCTCATCTTGTCTAGTCAGTGGGCTCAGTGATCCTTTGAAAGGAGTCTACAGCCTCTATCACGCTCCCACAGTGAGTTCGATGCTTTGCGTATGGCCTGTTCTTAAAATTATTGTAATTTTTATTGTATGTGTTTGTAGTACTTAATGATTACTCCTTGAGGAGAGTTGACACATGGACATAACACATCGTAATTTTTTTTTCCACCCTCTTCTCCCTTTTTTCACTGTGTAGATTGGATTTGTAGTGATTCTCCTGTTTACAGCCTCCCAAGTGCTGGGATTTCAGGCACATGCCACCACGCCCAGTCTCAATTGCCACCTCAGTCTGCCCCACGGGCAGGGCCAGCACGGCAGACCAGGGGATCGAACTCCCAGCCCCTGCAACTGCCTAAGCAGGCGCTTTAATCTGCTGAGCTGTTTGGCTGGCCTTTCTTTTTATAATTTTTAAAAACTATTTATTTATTTATTTATTTGGTATAGGGTCTCACTATGCAGCTCAGACTCATAGTGATCCTCTTGTCTCGGCCTCCCCAGCACTGAGATTATAGGTGTGTGCCACCACATCTGGTTTTGGTGGCTGGCAGGTCATCCATACTGGGGATTGAACCCCAGTCCTTGCGCTTGCCAGGCAGGGTCATAGGCCAACGAATTACCTCCCCAGTGCTCTTCTCCCTTTTTTCTTCTCTTAGTTTCCCTTTGCTTCTTCAGAAGCTCTATGTGGGTCAAGTGGTTGGCAGAGTTTTTGTAGCTGATTTGCGGCAGGTCATCTTAACCCTTACCCAACACCAAAATCCCCTTGCCCAGTTCCTGACGTCACAGAACAGAGTGCAATTTCTCCGGGAGCAGGAAGCAGCAGCCACTGGGGACGAGAAAGTTGCTGGGTGGGCTGCAGCTGCCCAGTTACAGGAGCCTCTCAGTGAGCATGAGGGATGTTTTCTATAAGCTGGTGCTGCGTGTATATGCGAGCATCTCAGCTTCCAGTGGAAATCCCACACCTGGCACGTCACTGCCACCTCCTTGGAGCAGAGGCATGGAGAGGCAGAGCCTCAAGTGCCAGCCTTGATGAGCAGAGGCCCAGGGGCTGTGGCCCAGTGGTGGGCTTCCTCTGCGCTGCCTCTGCAAGCATAGATTCTCCTGAAGTCCTCATCTCCGGGTCACCTCATCTTGGAGATAGGGCCTCTCAAGGTTGAGCCACAGCTGAGATCATGGGTGGAGCCCTGCTCCACCAGGGTGGTGACACAATAGAGGAAGGGATGCCAGACAGTTTCTGTGTGCACACAGGAAGGGCCCTGGGAGGACGCAGCAAACAGACAGTGGCCAGAGTCCAGCCCTGGCGACCTAGGGCTGTGAGAATTCACGCTGTCTGTGGGACTTTGTTACGGCTGCCCAAGCTCACCTGGATGCTCTCACCGGAGCCAGCCACATCCTGGGAGCAGGAGCACCTGCCGCGCTGGTCCACGTGGTCCCCAGGCCTTCCTGCCTCCTTCACGCACTTGTTTTCTAAACACTGTTCCGTCCTCAGAGTGTCCTTGAGTGAGCAGAACAGACTGAAACTTCGGCTATTGTGGCTGCACATCCCCCAGCACACACATACTACACACCGTATGTGCCACGCCACATGCACTGCACGTGCCATCCACCCTGCAACCAAATGTTACACTCACCACACACCTCATCCTGCACGCATAATGGATACCACGTGGCCCCACACCTCCTGCCCATATACCTCGTACTCCGAATATGCCCTAAACGTCCTCCACACACCTCACATCACACACCACAGATATTACAATGTCCACATGCATCCACCATATGCACACACCATGCAGCCTCATGTACACCTTCCTCACCTCAACACCTACCACACCTCACAGCACCGTCAATACCGCACCCTCATGCCACTCACCTCCTCCATATGCACTGTTATGGCCTATTTCTAGATGCCCCCAAAGCCCATGTGCTTGCAGGTGGGGCTTTTGGGACTGACAGGATCATGCATATGTGGTGCTGGGTTGGCCCAGTGACTGGTTTAGCGCAGTTCTAGCTGTGGCTGAAGGGACTTACTGAAGAGGGAAGGACCACTGTGAGTGTGAGGGGCACCCACCAATAGGCTTGTAGCCTGGATGGACTAAAAAGGGAAGGGGGGGGCTTGCTGCTTACTGCCTGTGGCGCCATGAAGTGCTCTCTCCTGTGATGCTGCCCCGCCCTGGAGCCAGCTGGCGAGGGACTGAAGCCTCTGCACACCGTGAGCTAAACTAACCCTTTCCTCCTCGAGCATGTGGACATCGGTATTGTGTCCCAGAAATGAGAAAATAACTAAGACACACCCATTCTACCACAATGCTGCACTGTACCACATACCACCACATCACTTGCATATGCAACCTGGCGCTGTGCACCATTTGTACTAGGTACACACAACCCCCATGCATCCCCACCACACAAACCATAGACACCACACTCATACAGTGCACCACACACGCCACACGTACCACATACCATACACACACCCACCAGAACCTCCTGTAGCACAGCACATGCCTCACACAGTGCACCTGTGTGTCCCGCTCACCATGGTGCAGCACACCTGACCCAGGCATCCATCCCCATAGCTGTACTCGGTGTGTGCTGGGACAAGGTCCTGCTGAGAACCTGCTTCCGTTGCTGGAGTCCCAGGCAGGGCCTGGCGGTCTGGGGAGTCCGCGTGGCTTCAGGCTTCTGCCAGCAGAGACGGTTCCTGGCCAGCCTGCCCTCCTCTGCGCCCTTTGGAACATGGAAGTCAGCTAAGGGACTGTGTGTTGGACTCTGGGGTTACAGATCAAAGTCTGCTGCCCATCAGAGAGAAATAAGGGGGAGACGTGGACAGAGAGAAGAAGGGTGCTGCAGAGGGCAGGGAGGTGCCAAGGAGCCGAGGGGGCCTGGACCTGCCCTGGGGGCCTCCTGCTGGAACCAGCTCTGCCTGTGCCCGAGTTCAGGCCTGGGCCTGGGACCTTGAGAGGATCACCATCTGTTGCTTGAAGCCACCCAGCCCGGTGCTTGCTCCTGTCTCTGTGTACAGTCGCTGCCCTTTGTGCTGGGTGGAAGGGACAGCACTGTCCTGTCTGCCTGGACTTCAGTCTGGTGACAGCAGGTAGGGGGCTGAAGCCCCCCTTGGTTGAGGGCCCCAGCACAGGGAGTGACATCAGCTAGGGTGACTTTGTGTGCTAGGATTTTCCAGCAAAACCAGGAGGTGGGGGCAGGGAGGGGCACGTGGCTGTAAGGGCCACAGCCCATTTCTGATTCAAGGTTACGGACATCATCCTGGCCGGTGTGTGCCTGGGCAGGGCTCCCCAGGGCCTGCCGCATCCTCACACCCAGATCAGCCAGAGGTCCCTGCTAATTAGCCTACCCTTGGCCTACACTGCCGGGTGGGCGGGGCCCACATTCTCACCAGTGCTTGGGATCATTCAGGAGGGGCAAGGCTGCCCTTGGTAGGTGCAGTCAAGCATTACAGTGCTCTGGCCTTCGTCAGCCTTGACGGGCCTCTCCATGGCCTCCCTCCCTCCTGGCCAGCCTGATGAACAGATGTCCCTTCCCTCGTGGGGACCTACTGGGCCTGGGCTACAGATCTTCCCAGTGCCTTTGGTCCAAGTAGCTCTTGTCCCTCAAGATGGTGCCCCAGGGCCTCAGTGGCCCAGGTTGCTTACTGTCCCTAAGAGAATGCTGACTTCCCTGTGTGACTCCAGGCAGGCTGGTCCCCTGGGTGGTTCTAGAGCTGCTTTGGTTTTGTTCAAAGGAGAAGTGCATGATTTCGAGGAGCATTGACAGAGGCCTCTGAGGCCAGGAATGTTGGGGGGCGTGGGGTGCAGGTGATGTTGGAGCCCTGCGAAGCTCACGGACCTGATGGTGGGTTTGTGTCTCTGTGGGCTGGTCATGGTGTGGGTGGTGACAGGCTGCATAGTGGCAGGCACGTGGATAAAGGGGTGCAGTTTCTAGGGCTCTGACCACACTGCTTTGGGGTGGCCAGGACTCGGCTGGGCATCAGAACCCCACCCCCTCCCCACGCTGTCTCAGCTGGAAGCAAAAGCCTTGCTTTAAACAGGGATTTCTAAATACTTCAAATCCGTCTGTGCACAGCGGAAAGATTTGGGGGACAAAAAGTGATGTCAGCAGGTGCTGTGGTACACAGGGAGGCCGAGGCAGGCGGGTTGCAAGCCTGGGCCGGCCTGGGCAAGGTAAGAATTCAGGTTCTGTCTCAGGAGATGGGGCGCAGGGAAGGAGAGTCAGGATGAGTCCTGTTGAGGGCGACTCTGTGCGGACTGTAGTTGTCATGTGCTGCAGATGTGCTCTTGTAACAAGGAGAAGAGGGCCTGCGGTGCAGCTGGGCACGGCCCCAGGCTCAGCCTTGTGTCCAGTCCGCGCAAAACAAAACAATACCCAGAAAATAAATTCCCAAAAGGCAGTGGTGGCACTGTGGCCAGCACTCAGCCCAGCGGCCTGAGCCCCAGACAGAGCAGAGATGGCCCGGGCATGCCTGCCGGGTCCCCTGCCCGGCCCCACGTCCTGCCCCACGCAGGCTCCCTGCCCTGAACTGAAATGTTGCATCTTTTTCCTCTGTCCCCCTGCCCTTTTCAGGCACCTGTCTGGTCACAGGGGTCTGACTGACCTGTGCGTGCCATGCCCTGGGGATGTGGCAGGGTCCCCAGGGAGCCCACAGGTGGTGGGGACCCTGTGCTGACATCTCTGATCTGCGCCTTCTTGGGAAGAGGAAGCCATGATGGGGCAGTGGGAGCTCAGGCCTGCGGGCTGTGCTGGCACCGGGGCTGGGGACGCTCACAGCAGCCTGTGTGTGTGTGTGTGTTGGGGGGCGGCCCACCTGCTCCCCAGGACTCCAGAAGATGGAGACTTCTTCACACTTCACAGTACTGGCGCTGCCTGTCTGGGACAGGGGACGTCTTTCCCTCTGGTGCCCTGTCAGTCTCCTTTTCCAGGGCACTGTGTTTGTATGTAGAGGTTTTTCACTTTCTTGGTTATGTTAACTCCTAGGAATTTAGTTTTTCTTGAAGCTATCGTGAATGATACTGTTTTTCCTAATTGCTTTCCTGGTGAGTTTACTTTTGGAGTACAGGGACGCTATTAGCTTTTTGTGTGTTTATTTTGTATGTGGCTACCTTGCTGAACTTATTTGTTCTGTGAGTTCTTTTAGGCCTTCTGTGTAAAGGATCATGTCATCCGTGAATAAGGGTAGTTTGATTGTTTTCTTTCCTATTTTGGATTCCTGTTAGGTCCCTCTTATTTCTTTCGCTTTCCTAACTGCTCTGGCTAGTGTTTCAAGTACTGGATTAGACAGGCGCACTGGCAGTGGGCAGCCTGGTCTTGGTCCTAACTCTAGAGGGAATGCTCCCAGTCTGTCCTCACTTGAGATGACATGGTAGCAGGTGGGTTATATGTGGCTTCTTGTCAGATTGAGAAATGGCCCTTCTAAACCTATCTTAAAAAAAAAATCTCAAATAGATGTTGGATTACGTCTCAGCCCTTTTCAGCCTCTGTTGACTTTCGTCCTCCCTTCTGCTCAGTCACATCCATCTTGAGCGCCTGCTGCAGTTGTGTCTAGGTGTCCCCTAAAACCTCGCATGCTCACAGAAGCACATTTCAGAGGTGGAAGGGTCTAGGGTGTTTCAAAGTCAATGAAGGGCGAGTGAGTACGGATTAAAGGTTTAACAGTTGAATGGGGAGCCCCTTCCTGGTCCTTGTCTCAGTCTAGGAAGTTTATATTTGTAATCCCATGGATGAGTTAGTGGAATCCTATCAAGTTAATTCCAATCTACCGCTTCCAGTACAACCCACGGTGAGAATAAAGACACTAAGGCATATTTATAGTTAAGGGGAGCCCAGGGGCCCTAAGTCCAGCCATGGTGATGGTTATCTGGAACAAAGGCCTCGACCCGGGGCCAAACCCACGTTTTATTCAGTTATGAAGGAGGAGCAGCTTGAGGAAGAATGACTGAGACTTGCAGGAAGTGGGTGAATGCTGTGAGTGGGGCTGGGTAGGAGGCCTGCATTTACTCTGTCACATACAGAGAGAAGGATGTGTAGAAAAAGTGATTTGCATTATACTGTTGAGATAGCTAATGTTTTGGGATCTGGTGCTTCAGCTCTGATGTGTAGCCTTTCAAGTCCCAGGAAGCCATAGCCCCCGCATTGAGGTGTGATCTCGGCTGACAACGTGGAACACTGGCTCTTGTCTCATCCTGGCTCATATTAATGAGCAGCATGTGGGGGTTACCAGGGAAACACGCATGCCATCTTCAAAGCCTGCCCCCAGCACTTGGCTAGACCAGTATGCGCTGCTTAAAGCCAGTGGAAGGGATAAGGCAAAGTCCTGGCCAGCTCTGTGCATATCAGTACATGGAAATGGGGTCAGGCTCAGCCACAAGGGAGGCAACTGCTCCTCTTTCGAGGAGTCGCTCAGGTGACCCCACAAGTTGGATCAGTGCACCAAATGATTTAGCACTGTTCTAGATGTACCCCATCCTGTGGAGGTGGCACCGCCAGAAGGCAGGCCACCTGGAGGGGTGAAAGGGAGCAGGAGGCTCTGTGCTGCTGCTTTGCTGCCTCCTGCCTGGTGTCACGGGCTGTTTCTCCCCTGCGTACCCTCTGCCACACTTTCCTGTTGTGCTCTGTTCTGCTGCAGGTGGACCCGGGCCACGCCCAGCTGCTATGCTCAGCTGGGAAGGACAGACGGGCTGGTTAGGAGTTGGTCGTGGAGCAGTGCCGGAGACAAGACTCCCCCCCTCACAACAGCTGCTGTGCCAGCCGATGTCGGAAGCTGGAATGTTTGTTCTGACTGTTCAGAGGTGAAGGCCACATCAAATATTGCTGCTTTTCTGCCAAGAACCAAGAACAGCCCTACTATCAATTCCATAGTCTCCACAGTGTCAGGGTCTGGATTCAAGGCTGTCCTCTGTGTTTTGGAGCCCTCTCCAGGGAATGACAAGTCTCATCTGGAGGCAAGGTGTCCCCTCTTGGTGCTGTTTCTGTATCTTTCGAGCAGTCTGAGCTTCACAGCCTCAAATGCTGTCACCCATGTGTGCCCCACCCTGCAGGCCGCAGCCGCTCCTGTCACAGCAGTGGGGTGGTCTTGCTGGCTTCCTGTGAGAGGAGTGCTGCAGTGCCACCATCAGGGTCCAATTTGCTGACATGGAGAAGTTCGGGTCCTTGGTTTGGAGGGTCAGGGTGTGCTGACTCAGTTCCCCTGCAGGCCCTTGGTCAGCTCACCTGGGAGGGAGGCTGTGGCCAGGCTGAGAGGGGCCATCCGTCTTCCAGAGGCCCCCAGGACGTGCTGAATGGGCCATTTGTGTTTTATGAACAGCTCAGTGTCGCAGGAATGTAGCCCAGCCCGTGGTGGGTGGGAAGGAGCGGGGCTCAGAAGGCATAATAACACACCCGTCCCGGGAAGCAGGCGCATGAATCACGGTCGAGGGTGATAATAACTGTTTTGGCAAATGCGTGTTCTCTGCCCCAAGCCAAGCATGTGCAGCCACACAAAGGGCCCTGTGACCGCCCTTACCTCCAGCCAAGCGATGGTCCCTGGCCATGAGTTGCGTCCCTCCCGCAGGGCGCCTTGCTCGGAAACCTGGAGGCCACTGCTTAGGGAGACCTGGGCTGTGTGGGGGCCCCAGATCCCTACTGTTATCAGAGTCTGGGTCAGAGCAAAGTGAACTTGCCAAACGTCTTTATGTGGAAGCTTCCTGTCGAGCTGGTGCTTTTGTTTTGGCCCAGAAAACTGAGCACGTGCTGAAGAGCATGGCGGGCAGCGGGCAGGGAGAGGGTGTTGGAGGCCGCCCAGCCGCTTGCTGGTTCACACACTGGATGTGTTGTGACGCGTGAGCTCAGTGACGCATGCACGGGACACGCAGGGCATGGCGGGATCTCCTGCGGACCTACAGAAGGGCCAGTGCAGATGCATGGAGGGTGTGCTACACGTGGAGTTACCTAAGACATCTCACTTTTATGTGTGATATGCAGGGCCCTAGTCAGGGCTTTGTAAGAGAAGTGAGTGTGGGTTGGGTGAAGAGTGTGCTTCCGAGGGTGTGTGTGTGTGTGTGTGTGTGT
This sequence comes from Octodon degus, assembly GCF_000260255.1. Lineage (NCBI taxonomy): Eukaryota > Metazoa > Chordata > Mammalia > Rodentia > Octodontidae > Octodon > Octodon degus. The sequence goes on from NW_004524665.1 coordinate 8,288,266, forward strand.
GTGTGTGTGTGTGTGTTAAGTACATGTACATATGCATGCTTATGCATGTGTATTGTGTGTACATGCATTGCTGGGGGGAGCAGCTGTGGTGGACAGGGTCCTGGGGGTGCCAGCTATAGCCTGGGCATGCGGTCGGGTGTGCCCTGAACGCTCATGCCAAGCACTGGGGCTGCTGCCGGGGAAGCAGCTCTCTCTCACACCAATGCCTTCCTGCCACTGGTTTAGTGCCCACCCAGGTGGCCTGGTTACCAGACCACTGCAGAATCACCTGTGTCTGGAACCCACTTTAGCACCCGCCTAGCGGTGGGCAAGGCTGGCACCAGCCTCAGCATTGTGAGCGTGCAAGTCTCCTGTACATTCTGTCTTCCCACATGGGTGCACGTGGGACTCACTTCCTCTGATAGCTATAGCAATGTCTGTTCCCTGCAGAAAATGTGGGACCCAGAAAATACAAGCCAGGGAACACACCCGGTCGCCCACGTTCGGAGAGGCGCCCTGGGCATTTTGTGCATTTTCAATTTCAGTTTCTCTGAAACATAGGTTTCCCTGATGATCACCACATTTCATTCTTCTGTGCTTTTATTGTTGAAGGCGAAGTGAGCTCAGGTCTGAAGCCCCCTGGCTGCCTCAGTCCATTTAGTGCCTGTCATCTTCCAAGGGGGTGAGCTGCTCAGCCATGGACAGCATGGGGACCTGCGAGGGCCAACACTTGTAGGTGGCAGAGGGCCCTGCCTGGTAGATCCACATTTTGAAAGACTCTAGAAGTACCTGTCCCCAGGGAGGCCAGCTGGGCCCTGGGTCCCGTAGTGGTCACAAAGCTGATTGGAAGAACATGCTTTGGACACACCTCACGCCACCTCAGTAGGAGAGGGACACAAACAGCCTTGACACAAACACGGGGGGCACAGATGGGAAACACCTGTGTGTGGGGCCCGGCCAGGCATTGTTACAGGTCGGTGTGCTTTCCTGTCAGTTCATTCCAACTCATATTGTGGTGAAATGAAGAACATCAGCAACCTAAAGCTACAAAACCTGATGTGTGAATGGCAGGATTTGAAAAATATGTCCGGGCTGGGGTGAGGCTGGCCTGGGGCCAGCGGGCTGGGGACAATGGAGGCGTCTGTGCGCGGGCCCTACTTGCGACCACAGCCGCGAGGCTGCGTTTCCACCCGGGTGGGCCGCACATCTGAGCTGGAGGGGCAAAGGGGGCTTCGTGGGCCCCAGGGGGCAGGAGGCCGAGGGGCTCCAACCTGCAGACGGGAGCCCCCAGCGCTGGCTGTCGTCAGGTGGGCCACGGGGGAGCTGTGAGGAGCGGGAAGCAGGGCGGCCGAACCAGGAGGGGAAGGTGTGGAAATCTGACACAAACACCAACGTTTTACCTTCTAAATCACCTTAGTCTTTGCGGTTGGAATTCCCGTGAACTTCCCACCCTGTCTCCCGGCTCGGGGAGCCCCGGCTGCTCTCTCTAAGTCTCAAGTCATAATTCTTCTCTGGCTGCAGCCCTCCAGGGCGTGTCCCAGCTGTGTGGCTGGGACAGTGTGAAAATCTCGGGGCTCCAGGGATCCCCCTCATGCTGCCTGGGTCCCCCCTACCCCATGGGCTTCCTTTGGCATGACAGCCCAGGTCCAGGACACCTGGAAGTGACTCGCTGACTACCTTCAGCCTGAGTGACTCAAGAGAGGATGGGGAGTGGGCGGCAGCCACTCACCTCCCACTTAATGGCAATGTCTCGGCCACTGCAGGTCACGGGCTCCTGGTGTGTTTGTTAACTGACTCCAATGCCTAGATTCCCTGGGGGCTCAGGCCCTGGTGTGCAGACCCTGCTGTGAGCCCAGAGTGAGCATGGGAGATGTCAGTGTCCCAGGACTCAGGCACAGAGCTGCCCCAGGCCTGGAGTCCCCGCCCAGCCTCCTTGGCTCCTTTGTTCTTAGTCCCTCCTGTCCCTCAGCCACTATAACCAAGTATGTCCCCTGTATCACGTTAGTGTCCTGTGGTCATTGTCACAAAACTCCCCGAGCCCAAGGGCTTCTAATGACACACATGCGTCCCCTTCTAGTGCTGCACTCGGGAGAGTGCTCTTCAGGCCACAGATTCCAGAAGTGCCGTGCAGCCCTGAGTATGTGGCCATGTCCCAGCTTTGTCTTGCAGCACCTGCCACCAATGGGACAAGCTCTGCAATGGAAGGGCTGGCACAGGCCACTGATGGGACAGGCTCTGCTGGCAGGTCACGGCCTTGTCTCTAGAAACTGTGAGCAGCTCCTGGAGCAGAAGGGCATTTCAGTCCCTACCAAAATGCCACAAAGCAGTGGCTCACACACAGGGATGTCCAGTGCCCACAGGGGTGCTGGAGGCCAGGGTCAAGGTGGCACTAGGCCACGGGGGAGGACTCACTTCTAGTGCCCAGACACTGCTGGTGCCCAGAACGTGGCTTCTCCTGGCCTTCTCATGGCCAAGGGGAGGCAACCCCAGAGCCTCCGTTAGGAGGGCGCAGACTCCACTCAGCAGGGTGTGCCTGAGGGTCATGTCATCCCAGAGACGCCCCTCCTATTCCTCCACAGTGCGGTTAGGAGTCAGTGCTGAATTAGGGCCTCTACAGTGTTGTTAAGGACCTGGGGAGGGTGGGGACGTTGGCCTGAGTGCACATGGTTTCTGGCGCCTGGAAAAGCAACAGGATGGATTCCCTAGAGCCTCTGAGCTAAGCCACCTGCTGACACTCGGCCTCAGCCTGGTGACAACCATGAGAGGTCCGCACCCCAGGTGTGCGTGTACAGAAATGACCTCAAGCCATGCAATCTGTGGTACTGTGTGACAGCGGTGATAACAAATAAGGTGGCCATGTTGTGCCTCTCGAGATGAACTCACAGGAGACCTCCTGGGTGAGACGGGAAGGGCGGGCGTGGCAGGTGCTGCCGTGCCTGACACGCATGCTTCACGTGGAATGGGATTCTCTGGGGTACCTGGCTGTGCGCATGAGGAGGGGTCCAGGTGTTACTGGGGGCTAACACTCTCTTCCATCCAGGGCTTTTGTGTCTTCTGCCGGGGCATTGAATAACAATGGCTAAAAATTTCCAAGCTTCATTTTGGCTTTAGCTTGATATGCCTTACGTTTCTAAAAACCTTATTTCTTTAAAAATGTACTTTAAAAAAAATGAATGACACGTGCAGAGTTTAAACATTTGAGTTGGTAAAACAGCAGCCTCCCCCAGGGCTCCCGTAGGCACACTTCCCTCTCCTGGCCAGCTTGCCCTGTCACCTGGCCACCATGGAGCAGCACATTCACAGCCCCGTTTCCTCACTTCGCCCGGGACCTTGCCATGGCTGGGATGTGTTTTGTGCCTGAGATTTGTGCACCGGAAGCCTGAGTGCAGTGTAAGAGGCAGGGGGGCCTCAGGCTGGGTTCGAGCACAGTGCGCTCCCGTCTTGGGGCCCTGCCCTTGCTGGGACTGTCGGGGCTCTGAGGGACCCCAGTAGTTCCCACAGGAGTGGTTAGTTGTCAGGAGAGGAGGGCTCTGGCCTCTGTCTCATGGGACTCTTCAGCATGAGCTCCTGTCACAAGCAGGCCTCCAAAGAGCAGTGCCAGACCCTGCTTTGTACTCTTAGAGTGTGGACTGAATGAATCTCTCTATAAGGTGCCCAACAGGAAGCAGGCGGGACAGCCGCCATCACTGGCTTTCCACTGTGGAGAAGTTCAGTAGCTCCTCGGCATCTGCTTGTGTCTTGGGCTTCGCCTCTGCCTCTACCTGTCTGTCTCTGCCTCTGCCTGCCTGTCTCTGCCTCTGTCTGTCTCTGTCTCAGCCTCCGTCTGTCTCTGTCTCTGTCTCTGCCTCTGTCTCTGCCCCTGCTTTTGTCTCTGTCTGTGTCTCTGTCTCTGCCCCTGCCTCCTTCTATCTCTGCCTGTCTCTGTCTGTCTTTGTCTCTGGCTCTAGCTCTTGCTCTCTGAGTGTCCCACCTGTCACTTGGCAGACCTAGGTGCTATTGGTGGCTTCAGGGTGGCTTCCTGCTGTGTGGTGCCAGCCACTCATTCGGACAGGGCCTTCAGGCTCTCCTTCTCTGACTGGGACCTGTCACCTCAGCCCGGGGGAGGCTGCCCAGCAGGGGGTGCACTGCACCCCAGCCGTGGTTGGAGGAGGCTCGCACTGTCATGTCCCTCTGGGAAGGAACCCCTGTCCCTTGGCAGGGCAGAGGTGGGGAAGGCCCCTCCAGGGCTCCTGGAGCCTGCCACCTCTGAGGCTGGCCCTGCTGAGGAGTCAGGGTCTGCATGTTTTTGGTCCTGCTTGCTCATCTGACTCTGTCACTGCGTCTCTGAGTCTCGGGGTCTTCGTGAGTTTGTGGCATTGGAAAGCCCTCAGCTGTTGCCATTGGTGGCCTGGCAGTGTTTTGAGCCTGGTCTGCTGGCCCCATCCCCGCTGCAGGGTCTCAAGAAAGTGGTGGAGCACCATGTGAGTGAGTCACTGTGACCCATCACCCCAAACACCGCTCATATGTGTCCTGGCTGGCATGTGTTGGCATTTTGAGGGTTTTTGCAGAGGGATCAGGTGAGCAGGCACTGTCAAAGCCAACTGCCCTGAGGCCATGGGAGGAGCCATGCCATGACAAAGGAGAGACACCATCCCGGTCACCCTGCCATCCCAGCTCAGGTGCCAGGCAGGTGACAGAAACCATCCTGGTAACCATAGCCTGGAAAGTGCCTCAGGAAGGAGCAAGGAGGCTCACACGCAATCCTGTGGTGCTGTCCCCACCTCCTGGCTATCCGCGCACAGTGACAGAGAGAGGCAAGCTGTCCACAGGCCTGGAGCATGGGAAATGCCTGCAGATCACTGCATTTTCAGGTGGTTTGCTGCACAGCAGAAAGGAACCCTGAATTTGTCCCATTTACCTTTATTGTTGTGTTAATTGCCAGTGACCATTTGTAAAGTGGAAACAATGCTGTCCCTTCAGTTAATGGCTAAGTGAGGGGATGGATACACAGGGTCGGTGGTGTCTGCTGCAGTCCTTAAAGAGTCCCAATGAAGGGGCACCTGGCTGGACCACATTTTCTTTCTTTTACTTGAGAATATGAGACAGTTTCTACCGTGTCACATTGCTTTCTTTCCGTGTTTTGCAGTGCTCCTCTCATCTGGTTTTTACTTGCTGTGTGCTGGCCTCAGGGGCTGGGCCACACCCCTTCACCTACCTTGGAGCGTCAGTGGCTTCATGGGAGGTGGGTGCTGATTTCAAGCCAGGGAGAGAAGAAACCCTGGTTCTGTGTGCCCAGCCCGGCTCCTGCCTGGCAGCGTCCTCTCCCTAGGCACGACACAAGGTGGCAGCATTTCCCGATTCCAGCCGTCCTTTCCTTTCCAACATTTTTGGTCATGGTGAAGAACAGGGAATGTGACGTGTGATTCATGTGGGGACAGGCAGCACTTGGGAAGTGAGGATGACTGGGCTCTCTCTGTTTCTCTGTGTCTCTCTCTGTCTCTGTCTCTCTTTGTCTCTCTGTCTCTGTCTCTGTCTCTCTTTGTCTCTGTCTCTCTGTCTCTCTCTGTCTCTCTCTGTTTGTCTCTGTCTCTGTCTCTGTCTCTGTCTCTCTCTCTCTCTCTCTCTCTCTCTCTGTCTCTCTGTCTTTCTGTCTCTCTGTCTCTCTCTCTCTCATCAGGTCCTGGAACTGGCTGAGGTGGCAGAACCCCTTCGTCCACTCAGGCAGCACCTCTGTTGGTTTGTCTGTCCGTCTATCTGTCTGTCTGCCTGTTTGTCTGCTTGTCTGTCTATCTGCCTGCCTGCCTGCCTGCCTGCCTGCTTGTCTGTCTGTCTGTCTGCCTGCTTGCCTGCCTGCTTGTCTGTCTTTCTGTCCATCTGCCTGCCTGCCTGTCTGCTTGTCTCCCTGCCTGCCTGCCTGCCTGCTTGTCTATCTGTCTGTCCATCTGTCTGTCCGCCTGTCCACCTGCCTGCCTGCCTGCCTGATTCTCTGTCACAGGACAGCAGTTCCGCCCGTCCAGGAGGGAGCCAGGACCCATGGGGAGGACTTCTCAGACTCCTCAGCTGGCAGGCTGCTCCTTAGGGCCTGTGGGCCTGCTGTGGCTCCCTTGGACTTGAGGGTAAATGGAAATGCATCACCCATTGTCCTGGCTGCGGTGATGGCCAGTTCTTGTGAGAGCCGCACCAGCCCCTCGGAAGTGGCCGAGGACCAGGCAGGGCCACCGGCGTCCCAGGAGCAGAGGCAGGAGGAGGCTTGTTTCCATTAGGCTGGGCCTTTGTCTGACACATCTCAGCATCTGATTCCACTCTGAGCACTTCCGCCTCCCCAGGCAAGCAGAAGAGCGGAGCCTTGATCTTCAAACACGTCTCTCGTGCATGCTGACGTCTTCGCTCACACAGACACGCACTCGTGCGCACACGCGGTCCTGGCCCTGCCATGTGGGGGGCAGACTGCAGCTGCCCTCCTGCCCCATGCGGGCTGGGTCCTCTGCTGCTTATTTTCCTGGAGGAGCTCATAGACCCTGGTCCAGCCACGAGAACTGGCCTGCCGGGAACTTGCCCCTCAACGAAGCACAAGGCCTGCCTCTTCCCAGGGCCTCTTTTGCTGGTCTTCTGCTGACATCTTGGGCCAGGTACCCGCAGCCTTTCCTACCCAGCGGGTACTGAGGAAATGGGGGGGGGGCTGGTGTCCCTGGCGTCCCACAGCGCCCTGCTGTTGGGGTTGGGCCCATCACCCCCACCTACCCAGGGGTTCTGCACTGGCCAGCCAGCAAGGCTCTGGGCACGCCTGCGGGCCTGTGGAAAGCCGCAGAGCATTTTCCTAGCGCACACTCATGGAGACACGTGTGCACAGGCACACACACACACACTCCCTCCAGTGCCAGGCAGTCTGGCCTTGCCACCAAAGACCAGGAAGCCAAGGCCTAAGAAGACGCAGAAGCCCTGAGGTTCAGTTGCCACCCAGAAGGAGGCCCCCTTCCCGGTCTCATGTGCCCTGCAGAGGCCCACTGGCCCGGGTCGCCTGCCTCGGCAGCGTGACGGCTCCTCCCTTGTTGGGCTTGCTGAGCCTGGCTTGCTGCTCTGCCCAGGCAGGTTTGGCACAGCATGGCCACTCAGCCATGGCCCCCGCTGGGAGCCCCTCTCCTCCCCCTTGGGTGTCAGGGCACTCTCGGGGGAGCCAAGGCACTAGTCTACTGCCTCCTTGAATTCTTCTGGCAACCACGGGGGAAATGGAGGCTCAGCCTAAGAATGGAAAAATGCAAGTGATGGGCCCTCGGCCACCCTCACTCTTCCAGGTCACAGGTCAGGAGCTGCCGCTGTGCTGGCCAGTGCCTGCGGGTTCAGAGGGAGCGGGGCAGGGGCAGGGCAGAGGAAGGGACACCGCCTCATGCTGCACCCATGACCAGGGCCTCAATGGCCCAGGTGCGGTAGACCGGCTGGAAGGCAGGTGGTGGGTGCCCTGCCAGAGCCAAGCACAGGGGTATGAATGTATGCACATGTGTGTATCCATGTGTTCTTGTGCATGCATGTGTGAGCACACATATGTTTGTGTGTTTTTTATGCATGCGCATATGTGTACATATGTGTTGGTTCGTGTGTGTGTGCCTGTGCATGCTTATGTGCATGTCTATGTGCATGTGCGTTGGTGTGTGTCTGTGTATGCATGTGTCTCTGTATGTCTGCATGTGTACACACGTGTGCATGTGTACACATGTGTATGTGTGTGTGCCTGTGGGAAGGGTGCTGAGAGGAGCTTGGGTGCTGCCACACGAGGGCAGTGGAGATGAGCTGTTTTCTTTCCTGTGAGGGAGATGCCAGCTGTCACTCAGCGCTGTAGTGGACAATGGCTGATGGGAGGGCCCCTGGGCTGGGCACAGATGGCACTGCTGTCCACAGGTGGTGAGGCCAGGCAGGGATGGCTGCAGTGCGGATGGGCAGGGTGACGGGGTGGTGGGGGTCCTCAGCCCTGGATTCTGGTGACTACGGAAGGCAGCGAGCAGGCATGGTGTTAGAGGCTTTGGAAAGGGAGAAGGATGGTGGTGTTTCAGGATTTTGGTGGCTGGGTTAGCACAGGAGGAAGCAGGTCAGAGTGAGCTCTTGGCCAGGGAGAAGATGTGCCTCATTGGAGAAAAGGATATGAGAAACAGTGAAGAAACAGTGAGGAAGCAGCAGTCTCCCGAGGGCGTGGCGGCAGCAGGGAACTAGGCGTGGTTCTCTAAATTGCTTGCTATGAACGTGTGTCAATTTAAAGACTGAATGCTATATGGAAATAAAATGGAAAGGTGAAGGAATTCCTTAGTCTGGGGATACAGTGATCTCCTCAGACACTGGAGGAAACATGACGGAGCTGTTATCCTCAGAAGGTCAAGTGGGGAGGCCCACTGGGCACATGGCAACAGGAAGGCAAACAAGTACAGAGCCTTCTGCTGGCAGGCGTGCCCAGGGTGCCTGTGTGCCAATGGGCCAGCTCCGTGGGCTTCTGCCCTTGCAAGATGGCGGGGCCGCATGGCTTGTGGCGATGGTGGTGGGGCAGGGTGACAGTGGTGATGGAGATGGCAGAGATGGCGGGGTTGTGCCAGCCAGCTTTCTGTCATGGACTTACCATGGTGACAGGGTATCTGAGACAGGCAGCTGATAAGAGGAAGGGCTTGCTGGGGCTCATGTACTGTGGCTGGCCCTCTTGCTTTTGGGCCTGTGATGGTGCAGCGCATCCCTGCAGGAAGCCACCGGGAGGACGCTGCTCACCTCACGCAGCCAGAGAGAAAAGAGAGAGGAGGAGAAGGGGCAGGGGCCCACATGTGCCCCCACAGGGCACACCCAGTGACCCAGCTGCCTTCCGCTGCGCTTGCCCCCTAGAGGCCCCACTGCCCCCCAAAGGCACTGCAGCTGGGCACCGAGCCATCCCACACTGCACTTTCATGCTGCAGCAGTGGGGGCAGGAATGACGGTGATGGCCCCAGGGATGAGGAGTGATGCTGGGTGATGATGACAGCCACAGCAATGGCAGTGCCCGCAGGAAGGGTGGTGATGGTGGAGGCGGCAGTGGCGGTGGTGATGGTGGCGATGATGTGGCTGTGGTTGGGGATTTTGATGACTGTTGTGGCGGTGACGACAGTGTCAGTGGTGGTGGTTATGGATGGTCATTGTGATGGTGGCAGTGGTTAAACTGCACGGGAAATACTTCAAAGAATTAACAGTTGGGATCTTTCCATAAAGTTTCTGCATGTCTAAAGAAATCACCAATAGAGTAAAAAGAAAACCCACAAATTAGGAAAAAACTTATAGCCAACTGTTCTCTCAGATAAATGACTTCTATCTAGAACATATAAAGAATTAAAAAGTCAGGGCCCCCAAATTCAAAGACCCAATCCCAAAAGGAGCACCTGAGATGAAGTAGACTTCACAAATGAAGAAATACAGATGGCAAGTAAATACATGAAAAAATGTTCAAATCATTGGTCATTCAAGAGATGTAAGTTAAAATATCCCCAAGAATCCGCCTCCCCCAGAAACAATGGCTGTCGGCAAGAAGTCAGCCAACACCACGTGCTAGAGAGGCTGTGGGGAGCAAGGAGCCCTTCTCCACTGTGGGGGGTGCAGCCTGGTGCAGCCACTATGGAAATCAGTGTGGAGATTCCTCAGAAATGAGGCGATCCCTCCAACCCAGCTCTCCCCCTCCTGGGTGTTTTTCCAGAAGAACCGAGCTCATCATAGCACAGTTATCTATGTGCACCCGTGTTTACGGCAGCACAGTTTGTCACAGCTAAGTTTTGGAAACAACCCAAACACCCATCAACTGAGGAATGGATAAAAAAGAGGTGGGATTTTTATACAATAAAGTATTACTCAGCTATAAAAAAGATAAACCTGAGGATTTTATAAGTAAAAGGATGCAACTAGAGACCACACTCATGAGTGAAATAAATCAGACCTGCATGTGCAAACATTTTATTATCTCCCTAGTATAAGAATCTGAAGGAATAAATACAATCTGAAAGGTACAATAGAGACTGTGAACGGAAAGGAATCTGTTCAATGGGAGGGAAAAAGTGGGGTGAAGTAAAGGACAACAAAAAAGGGCAAAAGATAAATTTATGTCTATATACAGAATAACTTGGATAATTGTACTGCTAATTTCTGCTAACTGAAAGCAGCAGTTAATGCTTACATTTTTTCTTTTTCCAATTTTTCACATTTATATCTGGTAATCTTAACAACAAATTTAAAGATAATATTATGGAATACATCAACCATTGTCAAATTCATATTATTTTGCTTGGTGAAATTCTGTATCACTTCTATTTTTTTTCTTTTACCATCTTGTCTTTAAAAAATAAAATAATTATCATAAAAAGAGATGGTGGTGGTGACTGTGAACATGGGATGGTGGTGGCGGTGGAGATGATGGCGATGTGGTGATGTTCGTTGTGACATGGTGGCGGCCAGGGCAAAGATGGTCGTAGATGCCAAGGTGGAGGGAGGGGGTTGTGAGGGCAGTGACGAGCCGTGACAGCTTTCTCATGCCAAGGCTACTCTGCTAAGGTCTGAAGCATGCCTTCCCGTACCAGCCCCTACGTGTGCCCACCCTCTGGGGTAGTGCCAGCTGCCACCACGCCTTGTAGAAGGAGGGGAGAGGCCAGGAGGGGACGTGGTTGGCCCTGCCCCGCTAGTGGAGCTGTACCTTGACCCAGGCCCACCACTCTCAGCCCAGTGCTCTGCCCCCTTGGCCTCAGAAGCAGTTGGTGTCAGCGGGGGCATCAGGAAAGGAATTTTCTGTGGTGCCTGCTGCACAGCCCTGGGGTGGGGATATGTGGCTGCAGCTGAACCCAGACTGGCTGGGGTAGCGTGAGGAGCAGGTTTCCAGGGGAAGATGCTTCTGTGGGGGACCTGGGGCCACATGTCCTGGATTTGGGTCTCCTAGAGCCCGCTGCTGTCATCTTGTTGGCCTTTTCTCTTCTCAGCCCGGCCTTGGGATATGGAGGCTTCTCCGGGTCTCTGGTCCTCAGGCTCTGCTGGCCCACAGGTGCTGTGGCTGCACGTCCCACCCACCCTCTGTGCAGGGCAGAGCAGAAGGCACCGTGTCCCATAGGAATCACTGGCTGTTACCCAGGTGGGGCGTTGCTTGCAGGCCTCCAGCACTACCTGGGCTGGCCCTGTCATCTGCTGCAGCTCCTCCCTTGCTGCTGCATTCTGTGCTGCGGCTTCTTGCCTGGCCGCTGCCTGCCTCCCCTCCATGGTGGCTCCGGGCACTGTGGCCCCTCTTCCCTGCCAGGCCCCGTGGGGACCTTGGGGTCACCGGGTCTGGGCCTCGGCTGCACTTTAGCACATTTATTTTTCTACCTCGGGTTGTGCAGGCCTGAGTCTCCATCCCCTGGGCTGGGCTGCTCCTGCACTGAGAAACCTCCTTCCTCTGGCTCGGAGTGGGCACAGTCCCATGAGGAGCCTGCCTTCTCCTCCCGTGGGACGGGCAGCTGTGTCCTTTCACAGACTCACTGCCAGGCTTTGCACACGCTTTACTGTGGAGAACAGGCCGTGTTGCTTCCTGTCTGGCATGGAGCAGGTTCTCAGGGTGTTTCCCGGGTGTGTGAATGAGTGAGCCAGTGAATGGGATCAGCCAGGGTCTCAGGGGTCCTCACGGCAGAGCTGGGATTTCTGCCACTCAGCAAGTGCGCACACGGACTCCTGAGGCTACTCCACATCAGGGCCTAATACCTGCAGGCAGGTGGTCTGAGGCTTCTCTCCACGGGCTGCAAAGGGTGGCCAGGTGATGTGGCTACCTCTGCACCTCTGGCTTGAGCCAGTGACATGTGGCTGGGCCAGGTGGCCCAGCCACTGGAGACCTGTACGCGTTGCCAATGCCCGAAGGCCTGTTGGCAGCAGCCTGGGGAGACAGGACGCAGGCAGGGCTGACCGGTGGCCTCTGCATGTGGGAAGCCTGCAGGGACAGGAGAGGGAGCTTGCAGGCCCAGCCTTCTCCATCAAAGCAGCAAGGAAACAGAGCAGCAGATGAAGGCCGTCCGGCACAATGTGGGCAAAGCCAGCCTGGCTGTTAGGCAACCGCCCCAGATCTCTTTGTTTCCCCACTTCTTCCAAAGTGGCAGAAGATCAAGGCCCTGAGCTTGAAATAACAGAAGGGAAATAGCTTGCAGACCTGCATCTGGAGGCCAGAAGGGCTCTAATAGCTGCGCTGGAGGGTGGGGGCAGGGCGGGCCTGGAGCTGATTCATAAATTCTTTTCCACGCTTCCCACGCCGCCGGCTGAGACACCCGCAAGGTCCTGGGAGCTCCCTCTGCCGTGAGCAGTGCAGCACGGTGACACCCTGTCCAGTGGTCTGCGGCACGTGGAGGCCCCAGGCGCATCTGCAGTCCTGGCCTCGTCAGCCCTCGCAGGGCTAGCACTCGCCTGCACCAAGGTCCTGTGACATGGGACACATGCGGACATGTGTCTGTGGCCATCTGATGCTCCTCAGGACACCAAGGATGCGTCTGTAGACAGGCAGCCGGCACAGTGTCACACCTCAGCTGTGGCCAGTGCAGGCTTGGTAGGGTGGGCGTGGGAGGACAGAGCCCCACGCTTGGCCTCTGGCCTGCTCGCACACAGTGTCCTGAGGGTCAAGCGCCCTCTTTCTAACAGGCCAGCCCAGAGTTCTCAGGAAGCGGGGTAGTGGGTCTCCTTGCTTTGGACCTAGGACACCTGTTGCCATCACAAAGATGCCAAGTGTCACCACAAAAGGGACACATTTGCCAAAGGCTGCCATGGGCACTAACACGATGCTCGCTGTTAACTGAGGCCTGGCCTCATTATGCACCACTTGGGGCCATATTCTGTACTGAATCCAGTGGCCTCTTTGTCACGTGCTTTGGAGGAAATGGAGTTGAGGGAAGGCTGGAGGGTGGGCTAGGGTCACGTGGCTCATCAGAATCACAGCCGGGGGGACTCCAACTTCCCTGACAACCAGCTGGGGCTTTCCAGAAGCCCTGCTCCCTGAGTGCACAGCAATGAGCCACCCGCCCGGTCCAAGTCCTTTCTCAAGAGTGTGATTCCTAAATGCAGTTTGCATCCCGTCACCTCCCACTTCAGAAGCTGGCAGGAGCTCCCTGCTCTGCTGTGCATATTGACTGCCGGTGACAGATGATGAGTAGGCTGGAGGTGCCCACTGGGCAGCGAGAGAGCAACATGCCCGGGCGGGCAGGGAGCATGGGACGGTCATTTGTGTCCTCCTGTCAGCTGTCTGTGGTCCCTGGCTGTGTCATGGGGCTCAGGCACTGGGCAAGCTTTTGGTGGACCCCGTCCCAGTTGATCCACCAGCTCTGCATCTGAAAGCCCTGCTCTGTGAACCTCAGGGCTGGGGCTGTGGGATTATGGAAGCAGGCTGTGCTTGCTTTGAAGACAGGTCCAAGGTGCCTGTGGACAGAGGACGCCTGTTCCACCTGCTGGCTTGGGACTGTGTTTGCGGCAAGTTTGTATTTCAAACCTACTGGAAGGTGCTGGGTGTCAGGTGGTCCTGGGGTGGCAGTGCTTGGGGTGGCTATACCCCCTATCCAGCTTTTATTTCCTTCTGACCATATCAGTGACCCAGTGGGGAACCGAGACAGTCTCTTTGATCACTGCTGTCGTCAAGGTCCCAGGCTGCCACCCTGTGATTAAGGGTGCTGTCTTCACTGGCTGTGGCATTTTCCAGGGGTATGGGGAGGTGGCCCCACTCACATATCTATGCAGGGGTCTCTTGACATCCCCTCTGACTTGTAATTGTCCCATGCGTTGTCCTGCTCAAAGCCACCTTGGGCCCCATGCCTGCCACGTCCAGGCCCTGGTGTGGTCCGTACTTGGCTTTTCACCTCATGCTCACAGCACCAGCAGGCTAAGATTCTGGTGCAAGGAAGGAAGGCTGAACCATTCTGGAAGGACACAAAAGACAGAATTTCTGTATCCTTGGGGAGGGGAGATTTGCAACCAAGTCATAGAATACCTGATGTCTGGACCAAATCAAGGGCAGCAGTGGGCTCTGAGAGGCTTCTACAGCGCTGGTTCAGGCTGTGTGCTCCTTCATGTCCAGGGGCTCTGCTCCGCTTGGATATCCAGGGCCCCAGGCTGCTGGAAACTCCACTACATGGGCTAGTACAGTGCAGAAGAGACACCCAAGGGTCTCCAGTCGCATGCTGGCGCTCCCACATTTGGCCTAGACTTCACATGATGGGTTGTCAGTTTGCTCTTGTCCAAAGCCCATTGGTCAGAACCAGTCATGTGACCTAGCCATATGTCAAGGGGGTGGGGCAATGTGGGAATCAGGTTGACCTGTTAGGAACAATCACTCATTACCACAAGCTCTACCCTAATACACTCAGACATCAGATGGGATGGGTGACTTTCTTGGGAAATATAAATGAGCAGAATTGATCTAAGATATAACACATCAAAAGAGGGTCAAAGGAAGGAGCAGAAAAGATTCTAAAAAATCCCTTTAGGGCTTAGTGGTACATGCCTGTGATCCCTGCTGAGGCAGGAGGATGGAAAGTTCTAGCCTAGCTTGGGTAGCTTAGTGACTTAGACAGACTCTGTCTCAAAATGAAAAGGATTTAAAAAGGGCTGGGAGCTCAGTGTGAAGATTCTGGGTTCAATCCTTGGTACTCCAAAAAAAAAAAAAAAAAAATAAATAAAAGACTTCCTTTTAGACCTTATATCCTACTCCAGAAGGGGTTATTGGAAGGTTACTGAGTATGCCTAGGGCAGGGTGAGATGCTTCTGGAGCTGCCTGAGGGCTGGGTACCAGGTGTGCAGGCCCCAGAGGCTGGAAGTGGGAGACAGACCACCAATAGCATGGCCTTAGGGATGGGCAGAGCCGCCCCTCCCTCCTGCTTGCTGGCTCTCTAAATGTGTGAGAGAGTCACTCAGCCCCAGTCACTTCTGCCAGGGAATCTGGGGTCTGGGCCCAACCCTCTGGACAGAATCCTGGGAGAAAATTCCCTGGTAAGCAAGATGGTTGCCTGGGGGCCAAGGAGGAGCCGAGAGAGAAGGAACCTGACACCCACAGGACTGGCAGAGCAGGGCGGGGTCACTGTGGGACGGGAGGTGTATGTGGAAATGTGTTCAAAGTTAAGGAGTCCAAGTCCTCAGCCACGAAGCCCCCTCTGGGTGCTGCGGCGCCAAGGCCCAGGGGCTGTGCCTGCAGTGCAAGAGCAGAGTGTGCACACACACCCTCCAAGGGTGGGGTGGACAAGACAGCACTGCATGGGCAGTGAGGGCTCTGCCCTGCCAGGGATCCAGAGAGGGCCACTCACGGGAGCAAGGTCGCTGGAGAGTGCAGCGATTTTTATGTGCTTGGGTGCTAAGTTGCCCAGGCTGGGCTTGGACTTGCTGTTGTCCTGCCTCAGCCTCCCAGAGTGCTAGGAGAGAACAGCAGAGGCCTATTGCAGCGCCTCCTGCAAGGGCCAGGAATCCTCCTCATCGACATGAGTGCTGAAAGGGGCCCTGCAGTAAACAGCTCTCTCCGAGCGAAATGGGTGGCCTGGGCAGAGCTAGTTCGATTTGTTTGAATGAGGCCCTGGCACTTAGGGAGGGACAAGCGTGCTCTCCATCCTTCAGCTCTCAGGCCCCCACCCGGTCACCGCATTGTCCAGGTAAAGTCAGGTGGGAGAGATGGACAGCAAACGCAAAATGAGCCCTGGTTCAGCCTGCACAGCTAGCGAAGGGACAAGTGAGGAAGGGAGGGCAGGTGGCTGCAGGATGTGTGCGCCAGCTTGGTCAGCAGCGACCCCTGCAGCAGAGGCCCCTCTGCCCCTCAGAGAAGCTGGGGAAATACCTCCACCTCGCCACCTCGGGTGCCTGCGGAGTCGGCCGCTGAGAGCACATTCCGAGGAGCATTTCCAGTGCCTGCTATGCCTCCGAGTTTATTTATTTGTCTCAATCCATCCCGGTGACATTCAAGCGTGGCGTCACTACGCATTTCACACTGACGGAAGGAAGGGCTCTGTGCAGCGGCCGCGGCAGGGTGGGTGGGAAGTGCTTCTCAGCTCTATCTAATTTAAAGCACCTTTAGCTGAGCGCTGCAGTGAGAAGGATGTGGCTAAAACAAATAAAAATCAGAGCAGGATCAAAGTGCACGCACAAATCTGTTCCTTCTGGATGCGGCTCCTCTTTCCCATTCCCTGTGATCCACTCAGTCCCAGAGAGCCGATCGTGGCACAGTGCCAGGATGTCCCCGTCTCCTCGGAGCACAGGGTGAGCAGGGTTTCATCTCTGATTGATGGGGCGAAGGCCGCATGGCGGGTTTGAGGGAGATCTAAGGCCTTCCTAATTTCATGGTGGACCTGTGAAGTGTCACATTAATCAGCTCTCTTTATGAGCAGTTCAAAGACAGTCGGAGATGTTGGTAAGGGCTTGTTTGAAGCACACAGCAGAGGGGTTTCAGGGTTTTATCAATGACCTACAGCTTCCACCCCCTCTGCCCAGCCACCTCTCGCCCAGCTGTGGCTTTGTGGAATATTCCAGAATCCTACAGCGCTAAGGGAAGCAGACACCATCCGCTGACCACGCTATTCAGACGAACCAGTGAAGGCCTGCAGAAGGCTCCTTTCTTACCTGGGTCCTCACTGAGTGTGTCTGGGGGCAGAGGCGGCTCAGCCTGCGCCAGCTCCGATGAGATCAAGCCCAGGGTGCTGTACCTGGGGAGTGAGGGGTAGGCCCAGGGTGTGCCCAGTGTTGATCCCTTTCCCACCCACCCCTACTTCCTCAGCTTGCCTGGAAGACACTGTCCTCGTAAAGCTCACTGGTGGCTCTCTGTTCAGAAAAAGAGCCACTCACCAGCCACCAGGCCACTTGCTCTCAGGGTAAGGCTTTGATTGGCTCTGCTTGGTCAGTGCTTAGCCTTGGATGAGTCACTGTGTACAGAAAGATGGAGTTCTGTGATTGGCCAGGCTGGAGCCCGTGGTGTTGGGCCTGTGATTGGCAGGCCTGTAAAACTCTCTCTCTCTCTCTCTCTCTCTCTCTCTCTCTCTCTCTCTCTGTTCCTCTAGTTAAAGGAGGGACTCTGGGCAGAATGTCGCTGTTTGGAGCTTTAGTAGCTGCAGGCTTGTTCAGTAGGTGGGCCAGGGAGCACTGAGGAAAGAATGAGAGACGCAGTGTTCGTAGGGACCTGGGCCTCGCCTGGGAGGTGGTCAGACACCAGCTCTCTGGCAATGCAGAGAGGTGGGGTTACCTGCCTGGGAGGAACCAGGGAGAACACCCCAACGCATACACAGGCCAGGCAGCTCTCACCTGCGCTGCCCTGTGATTGCATCGTGACTCCAGATTGTCCACTCTGCTGCACGTGACTTCACCTGTCCTGGTCCCTGTGCCCCCGAGCACTCAGCCTGTCCGCTCTGGCCTACAGGGCCACCTGGTCACATACATGGCTTGGAGGGACGCATGTCAGGCTGTCCTGGAGCCGCTTAGGTGCCTCTGTGTCCCTGGAGCCACATGTCTGGGGTGAGCTAGTCACCCAGCCTCCTCGATCCGGGAACAGTCTCTCTGATGGGGCTGTAGTTATTTAGTTTTTGGTATTGCTGGCCGTCAGCAACAACAGCTTAGAGTTTGGGCAGTGGTCAATAAATATCAGTAAATATGAATACTTTCAGTAAAGTTAAAAAATTGTGATAGCTTCCCTCAAATGACCAAAATATTTTCAGAGCACAGCACCTACGGGCACTTCACCTAGGCAGGCGGTGAAGTGCCCGTAGGTGCAGCTGTAGTGAGCGGTTTAGAAGACCGTCGGTTCAGAAATGAGGCCGAGCAGCCTACCTAATGCTGGGAACCTCATGACTGACGAAACAAGAGCGACTGTGGTCTTCACAGTGTCAGGGGGACAGAGGCCAAGCAGCAGAGAATGTGTAACCTATCAGTGCAAGGAACGTGTAGGAAGCGTGCAGAGCAGCTGGGATCGCGCCAGGAGAGACCCCTCGGTCCATTAACGTCCTGGAAACACTGGCCCGTTTAAGGGGAGACTCTCAAGATGGCACATACGACAAAGACAGTTATATATTAAGTCTGAGAAAGCTGGACATGAGTACTAAGAATATTTCTAAGTAAAGTAAAAAGGAAACAGAAACTAAAACAGG
This sequence comes from Octodon degus, assembly GCF_000260255.1. Lineage (NCBI taxonomy): Eukaryota > Metazoa > Chordata > Mammalia > Rodentia > Octodontidae > Octodon > Octodon degus. The sequence goes on from NW_004524665.1 coordinate 8,306,313, forward strand.
CATCACAAAACTGGTACCATAAGAACTGAGACCCAAGGAAGGTATTAAACTTCATGGACAGTAGTTCTTTCTGCTGGTAAAAGTTCAGTATACAATGAAGTTATAAGTTTATGAGTACAGAAGCAGTGTGTGTTTGAGCAGAGCTTGGCTACAGGATGAGGAAGTCTAGGAGCAATTCCACAGGAGTGGGAGGGCAATCTGGGTCCTTGAGGATGGCACAGATGGAGCAGGACAGTTGTTGGGCTCGCGATGGACTTGCGTCGCCCTCTCCCTTCAGTCAAGTGAAATCCAGCAGAAGCATCTGCCTGCCAAGACTGGATGCGAGCCTGACCTCAGGAGTTTGCAAGTGACCTGGGAGACAGGGCTGCCCTTCTGGCAACCACAGCACCTGTGGCTGGTGTCCTGGCCTGGGCCAGCTGTGTCTCCTCAACCCCCAGCGCTGCAGCAGTGAGCGGAGGCCCCTGGACCAAGGGTGGCTGCAGGGACTCAGTCCCTGGCCAGCGGTGGCCCCGCCGTCCTTCATTTCCCCCATGCCACGTGAGACATGAGCCATTGCTGAACCCTGTTCTAGTTCAGCAGGGCTGCCCTAACTGAGTACTGTGGCCAGGGTGGGGTATCTCCAAGTCACAACATCCACCAGACACCATGTGGGGCTCATGTCTCTGTCTCTCTGACTCTCTGTCTCTGTCTCTGTTTCTCTGTCTGTCTGTCTGTCTGTCTGTCTGTCTGTCTGTCT
>NW_004524665.1:8307236-8338922 GCF_000260255.1 Octodon degus
CTCTCTCTCTCTCTCTCTCTCTCTGTCTCTCTCTCTCTCTCTCTCTCTCTCTCTCTCTCTCTCTCACTGGGGATTGAACTCAGGGCCTTGTGCATGCTAGGCAAGCACTCTACCACTGAGCCACATCCCTAGCCCTCTATCTCATAAATAGAAGAGAAAAATAAAATCAGCAGTGACGAAATAAGAATGAGAGCAAAATGTTGCATGTTTAAGTTATGGCATGGAGTCTGGGACAACTGAGAAAATAAGTTCTAGTTTTGAAATTGTCAACGAAATTAGAAATTATTGAAAAGAAAAGACAAATGCAATGGAAAGTAGAAAAGATCGAATATAATAGTGGAAATCATTGGAAAACTAACGCAATAAAATTGATAAAAATCAGAGTGGACTCTTTCAAAAAATAGAATAAACTAGTAACTAATAAAAAATGGAAGAATATGTGACTAAATGAATAAATCAGGTAAGACCAACTTCTGATAAACTAGAGTTTGAAGAGAGTAATGGTTACAACTTTATGCTGAAAGGGTAAAAACATGGCTGAAGAGGTTTTTTTGGTACCAGGAATTCAACTCAGGACTTGTGCTTGCCAGGCAGGCGCTCGTGCTGCTGAGCTAGCTCCCCAGTAAAGATACTTTCCAGAAGCCTGTTTATTAAAATGAATGGAAGAAGTGGCCGAGTGCACAAGGCACATTGGACAAAGCTGTAAAGGTCGCAGCCTTGGAGTGTGACTTGCGCATGTGCAGGTGTGCGTGTGGTGTACGTGCCTGTGTGCCTGCATGTGCCTGTGTGCATGGCTGAGCGCAGCGTGAGTGTGCCCGGTGTGTACACGCTGTGTGTGCCTGGATGTGTGTGGGCTTTGGCCTCCTGTGCCTCCTTCTGGCTTCCCAGACCCTCCCGGTAGGAATGACACTGGGCCGGGGAGTCCGCTGGAGACAGTGTGTGTGCTCCGTGGGCCCCAGGCCCATCGGGCCATCTTCTTGTTGTCCTCAGTGTTACAGGAGGCTGACAGCCTGGATCACAGAGCAGCTTCCCCGCTCTCTGACTTCCAGTCAGTGGGCAGCAGGAGAGAGTAGGGCGTGGGGTACAGGTGGGCAAGGCTAGCCAGCCTCTGAGGTCATCACGACCTCATTGGGGACCACCACAGGGATAGGAGAAGGCAGAATCTTGGGTCTTTGCTTACTATTAAAAGCACAGTTCAGGTTTTCTTCTGGGGCAGTCAGGGACTTAAAAGCCATTTCATACAGAGCCATGACACTTTGCTTTGGCCCGGATGCACACAGGTAACCAGAAGCAGAAGAGCCAGGCCCTCCTTGTGGAGCCTTTGTACTCAGATCCCTGCTGAGCACTGCAGGGGGGCGTTAACCATGGGGAAGCGCTGTCCAAAAGTTGGATTAGCCCTGAATTGACGCAATCTCATCCCTTCAAGCCCAAGGCCTCCAGGAGGGGGTTTCCAGGGACATCCAAGTAGGTCCAATGTCTCCACTGTTGTCCTGACCTGTGATCGCCCAGAGTCCAGGGAAGGCAGCTGAACATGATTGAGACGCCCTCAGACAGGGACAGGCCTTTCCTGGGAGCTGGACTATTCCCCACACATGAGGGGTTGACAGCTGTGACACCAGGGCTGAGACAGTGGCCAACTGGACCCAGCCGCCTGCTGATCCTTGCTAGCTGGCCCCCGCCTTGCAGGTGGGCCGGGCCACACCCCTGATCAGGCTGCGCCTCCTGCAGCTGCCCACCCTGGGGTCCTTTCCTATCTTCCTCCAAATTTCCATGGACAGCTGTGTTCCTGGGAATATGTGCTTAGTTCCACTCTCCATTTCTCCTAAAGCCATGACCTGCACCAGCTGGTGACACGTCCTCCTTGCCTGTGGCATCACTTGGCTTCTACAGGCCTATGTGCTTGTCCCCACCTCTGCTCTTCCTCGGAGGCCCTGGCTCTTCCCTGCTGGTGCAGCAGCCCTGGTGCCCTCCTGATGCCCCTTCCGGGAGGCCCTTGCTCCCCACTTCTGGGGGCACATGGGGCTAACCCTGCCTACCCTTCAGGGTCTGCTGGGAGATGAGCCCGAGGGCATCATCTGAGCAAAACTGGGCAGTGCAAACGCGAAGACCTCACTTCCCGGACACTGAGGAGCTTCAGGCCAAGCTTTTCCCATCCCACCTCTACCCCTTTCCCAGGCAAGGGACCCCTGGGCTTTGTGCACCCTGACCCCTGCGCAGCTTCTGCCCTGCAATCCCAGGGCTCTAGGAAGCTGAGGCAGGTGGATGGAGAGTTCCTTGCCCTCCTGCCCCTGTATAGCACTGACTGTGTCTGGCTCACTCGAGGTCCCACCGCTGACCCACGCCCCAACATTTCTGCCGACAGCCGGCCCTTTGGATGCTGCTGCCCAGGCAGGTGACTGCTCTTATTGGCCAGTTTAGATGTTGTACCTTCCTGTTCCTCTGTCGCCTGCTGCGTCAGCACAAGCGTGTTCCTTAAACTGGTGCTGGCCTGAGGGCAGAGCCACCGCCTCTGCTGGCCTGTGTCCTGTGTGCGCAAGGAGCAGGGCTGGAGAGAGGGACTTCTGGGTGATTGGTGGGAAAGGACAGGCACAGAACTTACTCCCAGCCAGGGTTCTCCTCAGGGCTGAGGGGTGTGTGTGTGTGTGTGTGAGAGAGAGTTACAGGGCACTGAGCCCAGGGCATTCGCGCCGAGCTAGCCCATCCCTTTCCATGTTTTATTTTGTGTCGTTAAATTGCCCGGGCTGGAACTTTCGATCCTCCTTCCCCAGCTTCCTCGAGGACTGAGACTCCAGGTGCACACGACCTCGTCTGGTGGAGGCTGTTGTTTCCATAGTCCTTGGTCCAGGCAAAGTGCTGATGGAGAAGGTCCTTGGAGATGTCAGCGTGTCCACAGGTCCCTGGGGAGGGCCACGGAAATTCCTGCCTTTGGAAGTCCGGTAAAATCTGAGGGAGGCCTTAGGGAGAGGCTGACGGCAGGGGTGGGAGCAGGCAGGGGCTGGGCTAGGCCCCTGAAGGCCATAGCCAGGCTGGAGGGGAGGCCAGGGAAGGCCTCTGCACGTCAGGAGCCACGGCCTGCCACTTCCCTGAGTAGCCTGGTGTGCAGGGCGCTGGGCTCCTTCCCTGCAGCCGCCTGTTGCTGGCATTTTTTTGATCTTGTCTGGCCTGCAGCAGCGTGGGCTGGTTTATGGGCTCTGGCTGGGGGTGCAGGAGCTGGTGGGGATCAAGCCACCCTCACTCTTTCCTCCTTGCAGCGTGGGCTGCTGGGCTTCGCCCCTCCCACCTCAGGACTTCCTGTGGGCTCCTGCTGGGGCAGCCCAGCCCACATCTGCCACTCACAGTGGGGGCCAGGACTGGGGTCTGGGGTCCAGGTGGGCCTGGCACAGGTGCTGGGGCGACTGCCCTCGCGCTCCATATCCACGGTCCAGGGACCGCTCCCCTCTCCCTCTCCCTGGCCCCAGGCTGCCTCAGCTCCCTACCTGGCCCCACACTTCCTAGGTCCCCTCCTGCCATGGGGACGAAGTCCAGCGCCGTCACCTCCTCCATGGCCAGCAGGCTTCTTGCTCTATGACCTGACCGCTCCAGGTCTGTCCTAGTTGCAAGTGGAGAGAGGCTGGAAATGAGGGTTTCCCAAGACTTTTGGAGCTGGTGGCAAGCGTCCTCTCATCAGCTTTTCAGGGTATTCCAGGGGGTTTAAGAGAATCTCGAATGTGTGTGTGTGTGTGTGTGTGTGTGTGTGTGTGTGTGTGTTTTGGGACAGGGTCTCATTATATAGTGCAGCCTGGCCTTGAACTCAGAGATCTTCCTGCCTCCGCCTCCCAAGTGCTGGGATTGCAGGCATGCGCCCCCATGCCTGCCTCGAGAACCCTGAATCTCACTTTGGGGCGAATGTCTCCTCTGGGCCCGCGAGACTTCACAAGAGACTGCCCTGTGTCCACGTGTCCATGCGCCAGTCCTTACAAGGCACCCACCATGGACACAGGAAACTGGGCACAGAGCGGGGACTCAGGGTCTCTTGTGGCTGCTTGGTTCTCCTGAAAGACTGGAAGAATGGTCCCCAAGCCATCCACAGAGCACAGCACTGCCGAGTGCCCAGGGCTGGGCTCCCGAGAGAGGGACCAGAGCAGATGGGCGGAGGGGAATCCTGTGCAGTGGGGAGAGGTGGGCCAAGTAGGCCTTTGGGTGCTGAAATCCGCTGGCTAAGTGCTTTGGGCTTTCTATGTCTGGGGACTCAGGAATGAAGACGGCTTTTATAAATTACTATGAAACCCACTGACCTTTGGACTCTGGCACCTGGGTTCCTGGGTACCTCTGCCTTAGTGCTCTGGGATGGCGATGTTTAGCAGGGCAGCTTCCCCCAGGCCATCACCCAGTCAGGTCACTAAGTGGCCCTGGCAAGTGTGCAGCCACTCAGAGTGGGACTAGTGGGGGCGCTGCCCTGCCAAGCCCAGCGCTGGGAGCAGTGAAGAGTCCAGGGAGAGTTGGAGATGGCTGCCTGGATGTGGTGTGCAGCGAAGGGGCTCGAGGAATCCTGGGCTCAGGCGATGAAGAGTTGGGCTGGCTGGTAGAGCGCCTACACCCTGTGCCACCCATGCCGCCTGCGGAGGTCTGGCCCGGGCCGCCAGGGCCCATGCTCCTGTTACCTGAGCCAGCAGCACTCGCCTGTAGAGGTGCTGTCAGCCTGCCCTTGATGTACAGGAGCCCCTGTTTGGAAGGTCTCAGATGCTCAGGCCTGCAATGTAGGACACTGAACTGAGTGCCCAGGTCACATAGCTGGGAGTTAGTGTCCTTGTGCCAGCCTAGCCCCCACCCCCCTGCTTTTAGGTGAGAGGACAGGAAAGGCCATGGCCCCGCGCATCCAGCTGTCAGAGCTGCACCAGGAACTCAGGCCATCCAGCTTCAAAGAGGGGGTGTGCTAGGGAAGCAAGGCTGATCTGGGGTGTCCACCAGCACAGGAGGCAGAGGGGAGCCCTGGGCACCACTCGCCCCACCAGCATGGGAGGCAGAGGGGAGCCCTGGGCACCGTTCCCCCCACCAGCAGGGGAGGCAGAGGGGAGCCCTGGGGACCGTTCCCCCCCACCAGCATGGAAGTAGAGGGGAGCCCAGGGCAGTATTTGCCCCACCAGCATGGGAGGCGAAGGGGAGCCCTGGGCATTGTTTGGTGCAGGCCTCTGGCGCCTCCTGGGCGTGCATGACCAGAGGGAGGGCAGGGTGTACCAGGCTATCAGTAGGGGATCAGTGGCCAGGAGCCTGGCGCCACTCAGGAGCTGAGAACCAGTGTTCCCCTGGGTATAGAAATGGTAGGAGAAATGGCTGCCTGGTCCAGCATGGTAGGATGCCTCGTAGGGTTGTGAGAGGTGACGCTGCTATCCCAATTGTGTCTCCCAGGCTCCTGATGGCCCACAAAGGAGTCAGCCCTGACTGTGAGCTCCGCCCGGACTCCAGGCTCCAGGCTGGTACGTGCCTGCTGTGGATGGACTCACATGGGCAGGTCTTTTCATTAAGAAAATAACACAGCCACTTAAAAAATTAGGAAACACTGTAGCAGAGTGGCGCACTGTCCACGGGGCTCAGCATGCCTCATCCTTCTTGGCTGTCCTATTTTCCCTTCTGTGAATTCACTGACCTGCCTCTTCTTGTCGGAAGCTTGACTTACAGAAACTCTTTCCAGGCGTGGTGTCTGAACTCTTTCTCACCCGTGTTACCCCTAGTTTTACTGATTTGTCATTTGCTTAATTGTATATTTGAGGTACAGACACTTCATGCTTGCTGCGAGGCTTTTTATTGGTTTTTCATACTTCAGAACACCTTGAATTGCCATGAAGTCAGTTTGGTGTTCAATCATATTTTCACCAAAAGCCTCTCTAGCTTCTCGCTTTGTGGATGGCTTTCAAGCCAACTTGTAGTTTACTCTGAGATGGGGCTAGGGCTGAGGTTTACAGAAAATTTGATTTTTGCCCCATTCTGTTTTTCAACACCATTGCTTGATAATTCTGCCCCCGTCTGGTCACCTGCAACCCTCCCATCTCCATGCTAGGTCTCTGTCTCTTCCAAGAGCACGCAGTACCTTGATTCACGGACCTGATTCTCTGTACGGTTCTGGGTGCAAACTGAGCCAGGTGAGAAGCGAGTGACCCTGAACGGCTAGGTTCAGCGCCGACCTTATAGGAAAATTAGATTCAGTTCTTGTCCAGGTGGATTTGTGACCAGCATAGTGGAGAGAACTGAGGCTGTGGACTGGGCTTCCTCTGTCCTCCACTCTCCGTGGGCCCAGCAATCTTTAGGGCATGGTACTGGGGCTGGACAGCTTGCCCCAAGCTCCACCGCAGCCCTTTATTTTTCCTTTTGCAACAGGGCCTGGCTGAACTGCTCTGTTGTTCTGGCTGGGCTGGAACTGAATTCCGAGCCTCCTGCCTCGGCTTCCCAGAGTGCTGGGGTGGTGGTCTGGGCCTTCACAGGCTGCTTCCTCTAGTAAGTTAGCACCACTAAATTTCTTTTTGTATCATAACAGCCCCCGCTTATCCTAAAAGTAAGTCGCCTCCGCTGCTCCTTTCTCCCAGTGCTTCGGTAGTTCTTGTCCCTTTCTTCTTTCAAATCATCTTCAGATGATCACTTAGGTTTGGAAACGGCACTAAACACCCCACACAAATCTGGGGGAGTCTGTGTACACACAGTGCAGCTTTCTCTCCATCTTTGCATCTCATCATGAAGAAACCACAACTTTCTGCTGAGACTTTCTCCGGGAGGGAGGGCTGGCAGCACCCGAGTACAGATGCATCAGACGTTGCTCTGCGAGAGGCAGCGTGCTGTGCGTGCTGCGGGGCTCAGACCTCCGCTCTCGGGACCCAGGCAGAGGGGTGCGGGGCCTGGAGCTACTGGCCTGGGGGGCTGGTCCTTCCTCATGGCCAGGAGTCCTTGGGGCCCATCTGGGCTGCGTCCTGCTGAGTGGGTGCCTGGAGCTCCCTCAGAGGAAGGGGCCCAGCCTGGTCCCTGCATCCAGAGGAGCTGCCTTCTGTAGTTCAGAGATGGAGTCACTGTGTAAACATTTCACCTTCCCAGGTTCTGCTGCTTGAGAATATTTGAGAGTCCACGCCTTGGAGCCCAGGACGCAGCCTCCAGCAGTGTGGGGCCTGGGCTCCAGGAAGGAGCTATTGAAATCTGGGAGTTTTCCTGGCAGCCTCAGCTTCCCAACATGTGGGTGGCCTTCAGATCTGCTTACATATAAAACCAAAGCAATGCTTAGCTTGAATTTTAAAGGGGAATGGAGCGATGTGAGCGGAAGCAACCCTGAAGTGTCTTTTCTTCATTGAGAACAGCCTTCCAGGAAGGAAGAAGGTGGCAGGAAGCAGTGCTGGGCGTGGCCTGACACAGAGGTTCCCAGACCCCAAGCCAGTTTGGGTGAGGAGACCACCTTTGCCTTCCCAGGAGCGGCAAATGGAGACTGCTCTCCTAGGTGGCTTCTGGTAGAAGCTCACAGGCAGGCCAACCCCTTTGCCTGCGGGGACACACACCATTTCTTCCACAGGGTGCCAGGGTGTGGCAGCCGCAGCTGCGTGACCTCTGATTGGTGGGCCTTGCTGGGGCAAAGATGGCAGCCTTTTCCTCCTCGTCTTTGAAACTTAGCAATAGCAACTGCTGTGGCTGCTTAGGATTTCTCCAGAGAAATGGTAATAGCAGCTCAGAATCTTAAAAACAGTGTCCTTTGATCTCAGAGTTCCAGGAAATAAAACACCTTTGCAGTTGTGGAGCCAGACAGGGACGCGTTTCCAGAGGGTCCAGGTCCAGGGTGGCGTCCGCCTCTAGACAGCCGGTGGCTCTGGGCTGGCTGCTGCTCTTCCTGCGCACACACCTCTGCTGGGACTCTGCAGAGGATGTGCCGCCCGTGGCACCCGCCCAGGTGTGGACCCCGCCAGGCAGGCACAGTGTGGCTCAGCCATGGCTGCCCAGGGCCTGGTCTTGGTTCTGGAGCCTGTGTCTTCTGATCAGGCACAGGAAGATGCATCCCGACATGGCAGGCGGTGTGCTTCGCTAGTCCTGTGGTGTGGATCGGCGCTGGGGTGGGTCAGCGCTGGGGTGGGGCTGTGTGCCGCAGCCCGTTCCCACACAGAAGTCCTAACCTCAGTGCATCCCTGGGAGTGTATCTGAGGGAGGGGCTTTCACAAGGAAGCTAAGTTAAGATGAGGTCTTTTGGGTGTCCCTGATCTAATGTGATGGGTGTCCTTAGAAGTTAGGACATAGGCACACAGAGGGACAGCCATGGGAGGACCCAGCAGGAGACAGCATCTGCAAACTGAAGGTGGAGGGCGCAGGGCACCCAGCTCTGCAGCTCCTGGACCCTGGACTTCCACTTCCGGACCCAGAGGATCATGCAGCTCAAGCTGCCCTGGGGGTGCGTTGTTATGCCGGCCTGTGCTGACCCATAATGGTCGTGGAAGGAGTCCTCATACTTCCTGCATGAGACAAAATCATTTGTGGAGCCTGCCTGAGCCCCGCAGGACAGGAGCTGGGTCCCCAAGACCTCAGAGTCAGAGGCGGCCTGTGGATGCCTCTGGGCGCTGTCATCACACAATGCTGATGAACTTGGGGGTCAGCTTCCAGGCGCAGGGCTTTCAAAAGCTCCCAGATAATGCTAAGGAGCAGCTGGGGGGCTATGGCCCGGGAGAAGATCGATGCCGGTGTGCCCGAGGTCCCCTTGGTCACCACAGGGTGCTGCTGGTACTTGGCTCTCAGGCGGGACCTCCTGAGGCTATGAAGGGCTCTGAAAGCGGACTACAAGCCCTCCGTGGCAGGAAGGCTCATTTCCTGTGAGCCGGAACAATATTCGCACAGGCCACACACGCAAAACTTAAAGAGCAACTATTTTTATAGGCGTCTCCAGTTTGTGAAAAAAATTCATTGAGTGCTCCGCTGACGGTCCACACACTGCTGTCTGTTCCCTGTTCACATAAAGTTTTAAAAAGTGGTTATTATTTTTCCATAACCACGCATCTTTGTGGGATCAAGGCTCCGCAGAGTCTGATAACAGAAATGTTTTCTCCTAAACCCTGTCAACTCAGGCATCCTTCTCTGTCTCCACAGGCTGAGGCTGGGCATGGCTGGGGCAGGCAGTGGCCATCCGTCCTGGGTGTCCAGTCACCCGTGGTCTCTAGCTGGGCTGAGAGAAGTGGCCCAGCCTGCTCTGGAGTGCCCCCAAGGGGACGGAGGCAGGAAGGAAGGTGGGCCTGGCAGGACCAAGGGCCAGGTGGGCGGACTGGGTGGTGGCCCACAGTGTGGCACAGGGGCACGCAGCACCCAGGGTGCCTTCCCCAAGTGTTTGGCCCAGGGCTGCAGGATGGGGCTGCCTCTCTGAACTTCGGTGAGGCTTTGTGCTGAAGCCTGAGTTGTGGCTGTTGAGAGGCTTTGGACTGGACGAGAAGTTCAAGTTCAGACTGGCCTGGCAGGGAGGCGTGGCTGGATGGGGCCAGCGGCGTGGCCTGGGTATTAGCTAGGCCTCACAGGTCCGGGACTCAGTGAGCTCTGGCAGTGCACAGCCCCCCTAGGGCTCCTGGAGCCTGGTGCCAGCCTTCCCTGTGTGCTGCATCCCAGGCTCAGCGTTGCACCTTGAGGTACGGATGCTGGACACAGAACATCCTGGCAAGCAGGATTCCAGAGAGCACCTCCTCTACACAGAGGGACTTCCTCTTGGCATCTCTGCTGTCTGATGGTTTGTCCAGGTCTTGGCTGTCCTGTTGTGTTGGGATGAGGAGCCCCATGGGCATGGTCACCTGTGCCACCTGGCAGGCCCTGGTCAGTGGGAGATGCTGTAGGTGGGAGCTGTTCTCTGTGGGCTACATGGCTGGAGCCCCTCTGTGCAGCCCTCTGGCTGCTCCCATGGTATGGGTTTTCCCATGGTGTGGATTCCCTGCAGCGTGGACTCCTGGCATGGACTCCCTGTGGCACGGACTTCCCCTGGCACGGACTCCCTGTGCCAGGCCGGTGTGCTCTCTGCAGCTGCTCCCTCTTTCCTCTCAGGGGCTCCTGTTCACTCTGCCCACCTCACCCAGCTGGGCAGAACAGCTGTGCTCTTGCTGGCTCCTCTTACAGGTGGGCAGGAGCTGCAAGGGGACAAGGAGTCCCTGGGAAAGGGACCGACACCTGGAGCCAGACTTCCAGCACAGCTGCACATTTGGCATCTTAGGTTCTTCTTGTCTGCCTTTAATCTTTATTAAAGTACTTACAAAATCATCACCCTCTTAATTTTCATAAAGTAGCATAGTTGACACAAAACAGACTTTGGAGCCAGAGGATCAAATGTAATCTCCACCTCACCACCTACTCGCTGTGTGGCCTGGGACAAGTTACTTGGCCTCTCTGAACCTGTCTCTGCCTGTTTGACAGGAGGCGGTGATACCTGCCTATGTTCTGTGAGGACTCTACCAGATGAGGTGCCCCAAGGGCTCAGTGCAAAACCTGGCTTCACTCAGTGGCATTTTTGGTGGTGACCTCGGTTTGCGGATGCTGAGTCCTCCCGAGTCCTTAAGGAGTGTCACGTGGCGAGACATTCAGTCCTCTGAGAGTCGTTTCTTCTGGACGGAAACAGTGGGGACGCCAAACAGGAGGTAGCCCCTTCCAGAAGCGCAATGCGAGCCAGAGCCCGCGCGCCCTCCATGGAAGGTGAGGCCCTTGTAAAACTTGCTTTTTGGAAACTAAGAAGTATGGGGAATGACATTAATTTAAAAGCTTTTAAGGAACCAATTCACCTGTGAAAGTGCTCCCCAGGTGACAGCCTTCCTGTGCGGAAAGCGCCCGGCCTTTAAAAGGATTTTAATTAACGTTTCTGAGCAGCGCGCCGGTGGCATGAGAGCCTGCCGTCAGGAGCCGGGGCACCAGCCAAGACTTTTACAGCGGAGCTGGTCTTCTCCGTGGAGGTTGAAATAATACTCCCTGTACTCAGCCCACCGCTCGGTCAGGCCGTGCCAAGAATAAGCTCCAGGCCGCCTGAGCGCAGCCGCCTGGGCAGCGGCTGGAGGCCCCTGAACCCGGGCCTCCTCACCTCCAGCACTGTATACACCTGGCTGCCACCCCCAGCGCTGTATCCTGACTTGAACTGATCTTGAACTGAACAGCACTGCAGTGACGGTGAAGGGCAGCAGGGTGCACATCCCGGCCAGACCTAGCTGGCTGTGAGCCCAGAGCTGCAGGCGGGGAGTCGCGGTGATGCAGCAAGAATAGCTAGGGAGGCCTGCCGGGCTCTGAGGAGCTCTGGCTGGGTTGGCTATAGGGCCTCAGGTAGCCGAGGAAACACGAGAGGCCGCCTGGGAGCCTTCCCGGCTGACCCCCTTCCGAATAAAGCATCAGCCCAGGCCCAGAAGGCCCAGGTCTCCGCACCATGGAAGGGGTCGTGGGGAACCCGGCTTCCACATGCCGAGTCCTGCTCATGTGCCTGTGGTCTTGCAGCGGGGGGGCCCCAGCCCTTATTACCCCGTCACTGACTAAGCAGAATTGACCCTGTGGGCACCACGACAGCTTCCTCGGGGGCATAACGCTCAAGAACCCCAGTGCCTGAGGGAGGGAGGGAGGGATGGAACCAAGTTGTTCACTGATGGGAGCCAAAGCTTAGACCATATGCTCCATCCCACCCTAAAACCCAGCGCTTAAACCCTCAGCACCGAGCCCCCTTGGGCTGTGAGCTCTTTTCCCTGGCTTTGTCCTATTCTAAGGAGTGAATCTGTTTTTTCCCTTTCAGAAAAATCATTGATCCTGTGACTTCTTGGTGTCCTGCTCAATTCTTTCTTTAGGACACCAAGGACCTGGACAAGTGTGGCTGGCCTCAAGGCCTGCCTCCGGGCATCCCTCTGCCGGGCTGCGGCCCCTCGGTGCGCGCCTGCTCCTGCATGCGCCTGCTCCCTCACGCAGCCCCCCATCTTTCTGAGCTGACCTTTCTGTCTCCTGATCTCACTGCTTGCTCAGTCTGCAGGCAGCCCCTTCCCAGCACAGCTGTCAGAGCTGTCCGAGCCGTTCGTCACTGCCTGGACGTCCTGGGAGAGCAGAACACTGGGAATCCTGGCCTGCACAGAGTCCTGGGACCCAGGCTGGGCCAGCTGCTACAGGTTCTCCACAGACATTTGTGGCAGACAGCAGACGATTGGTGGAGTTGGCCGCTGTTCCGTGAAACCTGGGCTTGACAAAGCCAGTCTTTCTGCTGGTGAAATAGGCACCCCGACGTTTGCAAGAGCTTGATTTTTTTCCTATCCCCAGTGTCCTCGTCCCTTGTCCCTTCAAGGGCCAAGGGCTCACATAGGCTGACAGAGGGGTCTTGGTGTCTGAGCTCCACGGGAGCTGCCATTGGTCCTATCCCCAATTCACACTGCATACAAAGCTTGAGAACATTTGCACCATTTGACCGAGAAAGTCCACTTCTCTTTCCTTATTTTTGAAGCACAACCACGACGTTTGTTTTCAGGCTAGTCAATTCATGGCCATGTTGTTTATAATAGGAAAAATCTGGAAGCAGCTTCTCTGTCTTGTCTGTTTGGTGTTGTGCTTCTTTTATGTGTCTGGGTTTTCTTGCCATGCACGAGTCATTGCGAGAAAGGAGACTTCTTAGAGAGGCCAGATTGTCTCAGCTGACTCGCTCCTTCATTCACACACTCGCTTGGTGGAGGCGTTTTATTGAGCACTTGCTCTGTGCTGTAGGGTGGGTACCAGTCTTGTGGTGGGGCTCAGAGTGCAGGAGGTATTTAATGAATGGTAAACAGGCAGTAAGATGCATGATTGTAATTTGTGATAAAAGCTAGGAGAGAAAGAACCCAGAGAGAAGGCAGGCCTCCCCGAGGTTTACTTAATGCTCGCCTGAATCACCTTTCCAGCCAGCATGAGGGCAGAGGTCAGATGGGACCAGCGTGTCAGGGTCACGGGCAGAAAAATCCAATGAATGTGCAGAGCAGAGACCCTTGTCAAAGGGAGCTGTCTTAGGGATCCCTCCCTCCAGGTCCTGAGGTAGCAAGTTTTGTCCCCGAAGAAGACAAAGGGCCCTGTCCAGCATCTGAGACTCACAGCCAGGTAGTGAAGCTTCCCGCTGTGACGGCACACTGCACAATGGCCCTTGCCACCTTTAAAAGCTAAAGCTCTGGGGCCCTGCTGTCATGAGCGCACTGGCCCTGAATCAAGGGATCTGGGATGCCCGGATCCTGGGGGAGCGCTGGGCCCCTGCACACCGCTCTGTAGACACTGCCCAGGTAGGAGGGAGCCGGGCACATACTTGGCCCAGGGTGTGCACATGACACATGTCCCAGCTCAGGCTCTGGGGACAGGTTCTGCCTTCTAGGACTCCGGTGCCCCCAGTACCAGCCACACTGGGGTGGGAGGCCTGGGAAGGATGCGGGGAGCTAGAGGGGGTTCCTGTGGAGAGTGCTCTGCTGGATGACCTTGTGGAAATCCCTGGGAGACCTGGGTCTTGAGCTGTGACAAGTGGGAATGGCAGAGCTGGGAAGCATGTGGGGGGTTCATCAGGAGAGAGAGACAGAGAAACAGAGAGAGAGAAAGAGAGAGAGAGAGAGAGAGAGAGAGAGAGAGAGAGAGAGAGACAGAGAGACAGAGAGAGAGAGCTGGAGAGCTGTCTTGGGTCACTTTCCATCCTGTCCTCCAGGGCCATCTCAGTAGGAAGAGGCAGGAGATGGCATCATCTCTGCCTAAAGAACTGAGCTGGAGTAGGCTGAGTGGGGCTGGAGGAAGAGAGAAAGTCTGTGCTGAAACCCGCAGGCCGGGGGACCCCTCCTCCCCTGGCTCAGCCCAGGGACTCTGTTCTGCACATCCCACCATCCGGTCCTGCAAATTCACCCTCATCCCTTGGGACTTAACTTTGTGTCTCCTGGAGACATTTTCTGATGGTAGTGTCCCAAGGGTCCATGCCCGTCCTGGCTGGGCTGTGTTATGGGGGGACGTCATCCTTAAGGGGGAGCATCTGAGGGGCATTGGTAGTGAGTTATACATACCATTCAGGCTATGTGGCCAGCTAAAACCCCACCATAGAAAATATTCAGCAGCACCGGAAAAGCCTCCTGTGTCAGGAGTGGCTCCTGCTATCCCAGCATGTGTGTACCAGAGGATCACGATGATGGAGACTGGGGGTACCAAATGCTGGCAGATGTGGGGCGCCCAGGGATTCTGTGATGTGGGTGTCACAGTCACTGTGAAAAGCTCTGGTGGGTTCCCGTCGTGCACCTCGAGGGTCCTCTCCTGTCCCTGATCCAAAATAGAAGACATGCTTACAGCAGGCTTGCACAGAGGTGCCCACGGCCCCCTGCGATCTTATCCCCAGGCTGGAGCCTGCCCCAGGGTGGCACATGGTGGGGAATCCACGCTGTGGCTCAGGAAAAGCAGTGGATGCTGGCCTATGCCTCGGCGTGGGTGTGTACGGCGATTATGCCAAAAGAAAGGGGCTGTCCACACGACGGCTCATAGTGTGGCCCTGCCCCCTGGATGTTCTAGAACACTCTGTTCCATGCTGGAAAATAATCAGACCAGAGGCGAGTGGGAAAGCACTGGCTGGGAAGGGAGACCGATGAGGGCAGGGGCGAGAGCACTCGAGTGTCAGAAATTAGCAATCGTGCGTTCAGAATTTGTGCGGTGCGCAGAAATTTTAGAGCGGAAAAAACCCCTACTGGGTTCCAGCTAATGACAGGTGCGCCAAACATCAGGGGAAGCTGGCTAATGCTTGTAACCTCTGGTGAGTTGCTCAGTGGCTGGGCAAAGGGTCGGAGACATAGCTCGATAGGAGAGGGGGAGAATACAAGGTCACCGTGGGCACAGGGTCTGTGGCCGCTAACTGTGTATGAGTGTCTGTGGCTGCTGTAACAGAACAGCAGCAGGCTCTGTGGCTCAAAGCAATGGAAAGCACTTGTTGGCATTCCTGTGGCCCGAAGTCTTTGCCACGCTGTTTGTAGGGCCATGCTCCCCTTGGAAACCTAGGTAGGGTCTGGGATTGTCTCTTCTGGGTTTCCATGGCTGCCAGCTTCCCTTGGCTCACAGCGCATCACCCTCCCTTCTCCTTCTCCGGACGTGCAGCCTCCTCTTCTGTACTGAGCCTCCACTGCCCTGCCTTTGCGACACTATGAGAACCATCAGGCAGCTGGACAATCTAGGGTGAGCCCTGGCCTCTTTCTCAAGGTCCTTAGCAACGGCACAAATCTTTTCTTCCAAGAGGATAAGATTTCCAGGGACCCAGAGCCTAGGACCTGGTATCCTTGGAGACCACTTCCAGCCCAATATGCTGCAAGCATTCCATTTTGTTCTGTTTACAAATTTTCATTATAATGCAAGTGGAAAGAAGAGGCTATTTCTGGATGATGCGTTGCTATTGATATTGTTTTAAAACAGATTTTATTTCTTAGAGAGGTTTTCAGTTTACAGCAAAATTGAACGAAAAATGCAGTTATTTCACTTACGCTTCCCCCCCTGTATACGCAGTGTAGATGTCCAGTCAAATCCTGCTCCAGAAGCACACATTTGCAGCAGCTGATGAGACTGTATCGAAACATCCGGGTCCCCCAATGTCTGTGACTCATAGTAGAGCTCACTTTCCTTGTGTGTTCTGTTGCTTTGGACAAATACAAGTATCTCTAGCATTGCGGTGTTACATGAGATTTTCACTGGCCTAAAATCCCCCGTGCCTGCCAAATCACTTCCACTCCTAACACTGGCAACCTCAGGTTCTGTTACGCTGGTGGTAGTAGCCGGTTCCAGAGTGTCCTAGGGTGGTCGTGCAGGCGGGTCTTCCCAAGCTGGAAACGTTCACTTGGAACACACATTCATGTCTGCCCCATGTCTTTTCAGGAGTTGGCAGCGCATGCCTTTCCAGGGCTGAACAGTCTGGCCTTGTCTGGCTGGGGCCACATTTGTTTGCAGGCGTCACACCAAGGAGCATGTCGTGGGCTGAGTGGGGCACGTTGGGCTCTGTAGTCTCCACGCAATCTTCTGCTGTTCCTGCTGTGCAGTTCTGCTGTCCTATCAGCACGAGAGCCAGTTCCAGGGGCTCCAGTCCCAGCCAGCACTCCCGGGCTCCAACGATTTTCATGGGTGTGCAGTGAGTGGTGCCCATTGTTTTTATTTGTAATCCCCTAATGACACACTATGGAGCATCCTTTCAGATACTCACTTGCCACTTGTGCTTCTTCTGCAGTCAACTTGTTTTTTCAGTGGGATTGCTCATCGGTTTTTTTTTTTTTTTGGTGGTACCAGGAATTGAATTCAGGACCTTGCGCTTGACAGGCAAGCACTTATTCCACTGAGCTATCTCCCCAGTCCTCATCTTCTTATTGTTGAATTTTAAGAATTCTTTGTGTGGTGTGGACAATAGCCCATAATGAGATGTGCCTTCTGCAAACATTCTTTTTAAAGTTAAGTTCATTGGTATAGTTTATTTTTTAAAAATTTTATTTATTTATTTTATTTTTTGGTACAATTTAGATAAACATAATGATCATATTCATCTTAGAGACTTAGTACCTGTGTGTGACACTGCAAATATTTTCTCTTGGTCTCCGGCTTGTCTTACTTGCTTGACAGTTTTTTTTTTTTCTTCCATAAATTTTAAATATTCGGGCCGGCCAGATAGCTCAGCGGACTAAAGCAACTGCTGAGGCAGAGCACAGCGGCTGGGGTGATCCCCGATGTGCTGTGCTGGCCCCGTCCCTGGGGTGCACTGAGATGGTGATGGAGACTGGGTGTGCTGGTGTACACCTGTAATCCAAGTGCTTGGGAGGGTGAAAACAGGAAATTTACTAGGCGTCAGATCTATGTAGTGAGACCCTATAGACCCTGTACTAAATACAAAACAAAAAAGTAAAATAAATAAAATAAACTTCATTAATGTTAATTAATGATTTTTAATGAATTTTTTCATGAATTATATCATTATTGTAGCATCTAACAATCACCACTATACTGAAGGTTATCAGGGTTTTCTCCTACATTATCTTCTAGGAGATTCATAGTTTCGCATCTTATGTTTAGGTCTTCATCTATTTTCTCTCTTTTTGGGACAGGGTCTTGCTCTGTAGTCCTGGCTGGCCTTGAGCTCACTATGTAGCCCAGGAAGACCTGACACTCATGGTGACCCTCCTGCCTCATGCTCTCCCATGCTGGGATAACCGATGTGTGCCACCATGCTTGGCAGGTCTGTCATTTATTTTTAGTTAACTTTTGTGAAGGAGGTAACATCTGGGTCTAGAGTCACATTTCTCATGGGGACGTCCACTTGTCCCAGCTCTCTTTGTAGACAAGACTGCCCTTGCTGCTGTCTGACTGCCTTTATCTGTTGTCAGATGTCAGCTGACGTCAGCATGCGTGTCTCTGACTGATCCCCCTATTCCATCAACCTGTTCTTTTGCCAATAGCACACTGCTTTGCTTACTGGGCCTTATTATAGTAAGTCTTGAAGCTGGCTAGCATTAGTACGTTGGCTGTTCTTTTTCCTCAGTATTGTGTTGGCTACTTGGAGTACTGTGGGTCTCCATCTACATCTTAGAATTAGTCTATAAACCTAAAATTACTTGCTGAAATTTTGGTGGAGATAGAGCTGAATTTACAGATCAACTTGGGTACAACTGACAGCCTGGCAGCACTGAGTCTTTCTGTCAGTGAACATGAACACGAGCTTTCTCCATTTCTGAAGTTCTCTCTTTCACCAGAAGCTTGTAGTTCTCCTCATGCAGCTGTTTCTGTTGGGTTGGTGTCTAAGCATCTCCTTTTGAGTGTCATTGGGCATGGTATTGGGTTCTTATTTCAAAACTTACTTGCTTAGTGATGGTATCGAGAAAGTGATTGGCTTTTGAATGTGTGTTTTGTTTCCTGAAACCTAGATGTACTCACTTACTGGTGCCAGGTGCCTTGTTACTGCTGATTCTTTTAGGTTTTCTACGTGGACATTCAGCCACTTTGTGAATGAAGACAGTTTTGTTCCCTTCTTCCCATGAGTGAGGCTTTCATTGCCATTCCTCATGCTGCTGCATGAGCTAGGGCTCTCCGTATGTGCTGATAGGGGACACCCTGTCCTCTTCCTGGACTTAGTACAGATACTCCTCGTCAGTTGACTGACCTAGCAACTGTGTGGACTTACAGCCGGGGCGCGCGCTTTGCCCTTGTGACCTGCTGCCTGGACTTACGATTTTTTTCCTTTGCGCAGTTCTCTACATCTTGCTTATAGACCCTCAAAATCTTTTTCATACAGTGTGCCTTGTTTATATAATACTATAATTTTTATTGACTGCACTGTATAATATAGTACTACAGTTTTATTTTTTTTTATATATATTCAGTACAGAGTCTGCAGGATCTACAGGGTCACTATGTAGATTGGCCCCATAGTGATCCTCCTGTTTTCAGCCTCCCAAGTGCTGGGATTACAGGTGTGTGCCACCACGCCCAGTCTCAGTCACCATCTCAGTATGCTCCAGGGGTGGGGCCAGCACAGCAGGCCAAGGAGGGGACCCCGGCCGCTGCGCTCTGCCTACGCAGGCGCTTGAGTCCGCTGAGCTCTCTGGCTGGCCCTACAGTTTTATGTTACGTTAAACTTACATTGCTGCATCAAGTTGGGGTTTCCTTTGACTGTTTCTTTGTTCTGAATATTGTAATGTACATAATACACACAACTGTTCAAGTGAGCAATTCACAGAGTCACCTGGCTGCAGGGTTGGACCTTGGTTGTCACATGATGAGTGTCTGCAGGTCATGTCATACATATGTCACACAAGGGGCATCACTAAACATGATGCTGGCTCTAGGTGCTTTTGTAAATACTTTTCATCATCTTGAGGATTTTGCCTGTATTTCCAGTTTTCTGAGAGATTTTCAAAATCATGACTGGATGTTATGACTTGTCAAATATGATTTTTATGTCTTGATATGATCGTGTGATTTTTTGTGCCTTAACTTATTGATGTTATGGATCTCACTGGTTTTCAAAAGTTGAACAAGTTTGGAGTACATGTGATGATTCTTATTTGGCTGAGGTATATAATATTTTTATGTCCTGTTGGACTCAAATTTGTTGAAGATTTTCACATCTATATTCATGAGAGATAGTGGTCTGTAGATTTCTTTTCTTGTAATTTCTTTGCATTATTTTGATCTAGAGTAATGTTGACCTCACATCAAAATAAATCAGGAGAAGCAAGTTAGAAAGCATTAGGAAGTGAGGTGCCAGGAAGCATTAGAATTAATTATAGGGCTGGAGAGATGGCTCAGTGGTCTAAAGCACCTACTTGAAACAAGCTTGGCAAAGCACAGGGACCACTGTTCAATCCCCCAGCACCACATGCCAGCCAGCCCTGCCCCCTGGTGGGCTGAGCTGGCCACACACACACACAATAAATAAATGTAATAAATAAAAATAGATAAATAATTAAAAAAAATAAAGTTAGAAAAAAAGAATTAATTATAAAGTGTTCTCTCTGATTCTGTCTTCTGGTAGAGAGCTGATAATTTCTTCATTCATGGTTGGTAGAATTCAGTGAAGACCTCTTGGCCTAGTGCTTTCTGTATTAGGAAGTTATATATTTGTTTAATAAATAGATAAATATTAATATTCTAATCTATTAATAAATAGATACAAGCTTATTCAGATTGTCTACTTTTTATGTATTTGGTACAGGGTCTGCAGGGTCTACAGGGTCTCACTACGTAGGTCGGACTTGTAGCCATCCTCCAGTTTTCAGTCTCCCAAGAGCTACAGGCATGCGCCACTATGCCCAGTCTCAATCGCCATCTCAATGTGCCCTGGGGTGCAGGGCTGGCACAGCAAGCCGGGGATCGAACCCCAGCAGCTATGCTCTGCCTAAGCAGGCGCTTTAGTCCACAGAGCTATCTGGCCAGCCCCTAATTTAGAATACCAAGATAGCCACAACAGCACAACTAAAAACGATCATGAAATGACCAAGAACTGCTCCAGAAAGTGGCAAGAATGATGGCATAGCATGTTTGAAGTGCAGGGAAGTTTTATATAAGTTTTGCTGATTGTCTCTTGGGAGAAATCGGTCCGTTGTGTCCAGGTCACCACACTTCTGGGCGGAGAGCTGTCCAAAGCCTGTCTTTATCAGCCCTTGATGGCTGTGGGTGCTGATGTGTTTTCCTTCATTTCTGAGATTACTGATTTGTGTCTTTGCTCTTGTCCTCTTAGTATATCAATCTTGATTCTTTTAAATTCCCGGTCTGATAATCTCAACAACCTTGCCATGTCTGGGCCTGGTTCTGACACTTGCTTTGTGCCTTCCTGTTTGTGTCCCCTTGCATTTTGCTCTGGTGGTGTGGGAGAGGGCAGGGACAGGGCTCCCCAGCCCAGTTGCAGGCTTGCCTTGTGTTGGGACTGTGCCTCTGGACATGAGCCTGCCAAGCAATCATGGGCTGTCCCCCACTTCACCAGGTGCAGGATGGCTCAGGGCTGGGCCAGGCATTTTCCCTCCCCTTGGCCAGTGGTTGGGTTTTGTCAAAGTAGTTTCTCCTGAGGGCAGGTCTTGTAGAGGACAGAGTGCTGCAGTGTGCTTCAATGTGCTTCTGTGACTATTCAGCATAACCAACCAGCTTGGCTGAACGTAGACACGCCTACCAGACCAGTCAAGTGCGGCTCTGGGGGTCTGTGTGATTGCCATGCAGGCTGGTGAGCGGAGGAAGGCCTGCCTTGGACGTGGCTGGCGCCTGTGGGCCTGCTGCCTGCAACAGGAAAAAGCAGGAAATGTTGCCCTTTGAGGTGCTCTTGTACTCCCGCGGGTGCACCTTGAGCTGCTGTTGCCTTGGGGCATTGGTGTCAGGTCTGCAGAGTCTCCAGCCTTCTTGCGCAGGCTGCACCTGCCAGCCTCCCACAGTGGTCTTTGCATGGTGCTGCTTCATCCCTGTCTTGCTCTGTGACTTCTGGCTGGACAGCTGTTGGCTCCTCCCTGGCACAGCCGGCCACTGTGGGCTCCCCCAGCCCATCCCCTGAGCCGCCTGTATTTTCTATGGATTCTGCTCCTCTGGAGAACCCCAGTGGACACAGGGTCCTTTTCCTCTCCCTGCCAGAGGCACGGGGAGTACCTCTCTGATGTCCACTGTGAGAAGCAGGTGGAGCTCAGGAGGGGAAGCTCCCAGGTGTGCAGGGACCTGTGAGGGGCTTGTGGGTTCTGTGCCTGGCCTTCTGTTCAGACCGCTCTGGTGCCCCGTCTGCCTGTCTGTCCCTTCGTTCTCCAATCCTGCACACATTGTCACCTCACTGTGTGTTTGGGATCCAGAACAGGTGTGAATTTTTCCATTTATTTGGGTTTTTACACCTTTTTAAAAAACTTTAAAAAAATCTTTTATTTATTTGGTACAGGGTGTCTCTGCACAGCTCAAACTCATAGTGATTCTCCTGTCAGCCTCCCCAGCAGTGGGATTACAAGGTTGTGCCACCACGCACAGTTCAGCACTGGGCCAGCACAACATGTGGTACTGGGGATAGAACCCAGGTGCTTGCATTTGCCAGGCAGGCACTTAGACCACTGAGCTGTCTCCCTGGCCCCTTTACTTGTTAGATTGGAATGACCACTGTAGCTCATGTGGGCCCAGAAACTTCTGTTGTGAAACTGAAGCCCTTTTTCTGGGCCAGCCAGATAGCTCAGTGGACTAAAGTGCCCGCTTAGGCAGAGTGCAGCAACCAGAGCTCAATCCTGGCCTGCCCTGCTAGCCCTGCCCCCGGGGCATGCTCAGATGGTGATTGGGACTGGGCATGGTGGCATGTGCCTATAATCCCAGTGCTTGGTAGGTTGAAAACAGGAGAATCACTGCAAGTCTGATCTATGTAGTGAGACCCTGTAGATCCTGTACTAAATACAAAAAAAAAAAAAAAAAAAAAAAAAAGAAAAGAAAAGAAGAAGTCTTTTTTCTTTGATGAGGATGCTTCTCTGCTATAGCAGTCTGTCATTTTAGACTTTGAATGGTGGCCTCAGTGCAGTGTTGTGAAAGGAGGCTTTGTGGACAGAGGTGCCCATGGCCGTGATCCAGGATGATCTGGAAGGAGCCCAGATGTCTGATGTGGAGAGAGTGAGGGGAGTTACATTTTCACAACAGGGTGGTGGGTAAAACCCAGGCTTGAAGAAAACAATGTGAGAAGCCGAGAGCCCAGCTTATAAAATCAGCATTTCCAGATTTTTATAGATTCCAAATTTTCCATGGTATAAATATTTGTTATTTTTATATTTAGAAAAATGTTATAAAATGTCATTTGAGGAAGGGCTCCTCCATCTTCCTGCCCTCTGGGCATGTCCTCAGTGCCTGCCTCTGGTGGCCCGGCCTGTGCAGCTGCCCCAGTTGGGCAATGTCCCCTGGAAGTTCTGGCCCTGCCTCTCCCGTTGGCAGCTGCTTTGGCTCAGGTCCCTCTTTGGGGAAAGCGGCTTCCGTGGTTGCCGAGCATAACCTCCAGCTCCCACCATTCAGTTCTGCAAATGTTCTCATTTCCTGCCCCGCTGCTATCAGCCTGGCTGCTGCTGCTGCTAAGAGCTCCGATAGCAGGTGGCTGGCTCTGGGAGCAGCTGGGCAGCACCGAGGAGCTGCTGCTGCCAGGACATGTGGACAACCAGACAGAGGGACAGGGGCTGGTGGAGGGAGATCCTGGTCATGGCACGGGCTGGGTGGGAGTGACAAGTAGGGGCGTCAGGGACGTGGTACTGGATAGGAGCCCTTGAGTGTGCAGGGAGGGTGCTCTTCTCAGAGTGGACCCAAGACCTTCCCCAAGGTATTCTTGCCCCGACTCCTCCCCAGTGGGCATGCAGTCAGCCTCAGAAATCCCTGTCTGCCCTGCATGCTCCCCGCCCCAGCTCTCCTGGTGCCTGGCAAGAGTCTGCGTGTCCTCTGGGAGCCGCATGCAGGCATGTTGGTCTCGGGCTTTGACTTAGCGCCTTGTCCGCTGCCAACAGCAGGTTCTGGATGGTGCTCTGCATGTGGGGCAGGCCAGGACTCTCTCTGCACTCGAAGCCGGGTGACTCTGAGTGGATGTGATGAAGCCTCTGGTCATCTTGGAAGGAAACCTTTTCAGCCTCACTCTGGGACCCATGTGAAGCCCTAGTGAACAAGAGAGTCTTCAGAATGGGTCCCAAGTGTGGTTCCCTCTATGGCCTTGCGCTTCTCAGGGCCAGGCAGCTGTGGGGCGCAAGGAACAACTCTGGCCCAGAGTCATTCCTGGCACTGGGGTGTGACCCTGGAGCCAGGGTGTGACCGAGGCCTGGCCTTCTCAGCACTGAACTGGGCTGCACAGAAGGAATTCCTGGGCCGCAGAAGTGGGGCAGACCTTGAAGGATCTGCAGCCTGCACTGGCCAGTGATGGCTCAGGCCTGACTCCTCGGTGTCTGGTGACTTTGTGTATGATTGGCACAGGTGAGAAGAGCTCTGACTGTGTGGCTGCTCCCCTTCAAAGGCCTGGAGCAGGGCCCACTGTGCGGCACTCACCCAGGTGCTCTGCCTCCCATGCTGATCTTCCTAGAGCATGCGGCCCTCCACTTGCACGGCCCGACCTGTGCGTGTTGGACTGTTGCAGTGGTGCCCCAGCGATGCACGCTCAGTGCAGGCCGTGCTTCGAATGTTTGATCTCGCACCAGTGGTCTGTGGTGAGACCTCGTAGGGGACTTGAGCCAGCTTCCAGCCAGCCCTGTGATCCAGGGGGAGTCACCCAGCTGGGCACATGGGAGGCTGAGGCAGGAGGAACCATGTGTGACCCGGGCAGCTTAACATTAGCAAAATCCTGTCGCAGAATAAGAAATAACAGTCCTGGGGATGTAGCTTGGTACAAAGGCCCTGGGCTCAATACCCAGTATGGCCAACAGAGAAGCCCTGTGTCCCCCTGGGGAGCATGCACCCCTCACCAGTGTGGTCCACTGGGTTAGGAGGGTAGGGCGCGCTCTGACCACAGTCCGTTCCTCCTACCGTGGTTTCCAGGAGCATGCTGTCCTAAGGGGGATGGCTGGATTTCTAGGCTCCTAAGCCTCCTGGCCTGCATGGAGTCCCAGCAATGGGCCTCTTCCCAGTGCCTGAGCAGGCTGAGACCTCTGCTTCTGGTCTCCCTGGGGGACAGGATGTCAGGGCGCCGGCCTGGGTCTTGCTCTCTTGTGTCTCTTTGGGTGACCTTGAGTGCCTGCTCCCGGCCTGGCACAGCAGGGAACCAGGCCTGGCGACCCTGTAGGCTGACTGCGAGTGCTCAGCCCCAGCCCTACCTGGACTTTGGTGCTCTCTTTCCTTGCTGCCAGTAGCTGTGTGATGGCGCCAGTGATATTCTGAGCATAGTGTCTCCTCCTGGGCATGCAAGGCTCTTGGGCCCTCTTCTTGGTGGCACTGCCCTTAGACCATAGGGAGGGAGCCATGGGGACTGTGTCCTCTCCTGGCTGGCGACATGGCCCCAACATCTGAGTGTTGGGGATCGGCGCTCACTGCAATGTGGCTGGAGGGGCTTCAGATCAGGGCGGCTCAACCTCCGGGATGCCAGTTGTGATGCCCATCACAGAGACGGGGAACCAGAGGCCGGTGCAGGTCCGCAGCACACAGCTGGCAGGGGCTGGCGGCCTCTGCTTCCAGCTCTGTGGGGGATGGTGTGGCTCAGTGTCCCACCACCTGTGGTGTCCTTCTGCTCTCTGGGTGACATGTGGTGGATGCCCACAGGGACATCAGGCCTGTCCTGCCACCCGGCTCAACGCAGGGACCATGGAGGGCCAGCATCCCGCCACCTGCTTAGTCCTGCCAAGACTCCCTTGCAGGAGGAGTTCTGTGAGCTCAAAGCCAGTCCAGGCTACATAGTGAGTTCAAGACCAGCCTGAACTACACAGCAAGACCCTGGTTCAAAAAACCAAAACAAACAAAAACCAAAAAGCCCCCCAAACAAGCCTCCCAAAACCATAGAGACCCACCAAGCCTCTGGTGCTCATAAACATTTATGCGTATCATTCAAGGTGCAAATATTCAACATCGTTGGAAGAGCCTGGAGAACTGTAAGAGATTGTGGAGGTCTTGCATCTGCTAGCTCTAGGTGGGATAACTGGACTCGGTGTACTGTGAGCCATGGGTCACGGAGCCACGGCCTCGGCGCCATGGGGACATCCAGACCCTCGTGGTGGTGTGTGGGGCCAGGGACCCGCCCTCACCTGCCCTACCTGCTCCCTCCTCCAGCCCAGGATTAGGGGCAGTGCCGAAGGCCAGGTGGGTTCCTGCCAGGGCTCCCCCTGGCAAAGTGCGGGCGTTTGTTTCTTCCCCCCACCCCTAATGGTAGACTTTCTCATTAAAATAACAAGAACCGTGTCTGCTGGGGACCCTACAAGTGGTTTCACTTTTCCTGCCAATGGAAACCACATGTAGAGCCCCCTTTCCCTCCAAAACGCGAATGGGGATCTGGTTAGAGGTCATCCTGGCCCAGCTGTGGCAGAGGCCGCGGCACGGCTGGGCGTGCCCAGCGCCAGTGCCAGTCCCACGGGAGGCGTGGCCCCTCCCTTCGGGTGCGGCCCTCATGGCCCCTGTCTTCTGTAGGTCTCTGCTGCACTCAGTGCGGGGCCGTGGCACTCCCGAGGCAGGCATAACCCACACAGGGCGAGCGGTTATTTATAAACTCTCCTGAGTGCCAGAGCGGCGAGCGACCCATCCCCTCCATTGCAGGAGCATATTTTCAGCATGGCTCATCACTTTGAAGATGGGTCCAAACTTTTGTTCACATTTATTGACAGGAAGTTGTTTTTCAAAGCTGCAGGCAGCAGGCGGGCCCTGGGCCAGGTGGCTCCAGCAGCTTCCCGGGCTGGTGCGGTGCTGCCGACCATAAATCGCCTTCACTCTCCCACCCCCTGCGCCCCTCCCTGTGCCGTGTGTCCAGAGGTGGAGCAAGGCTTCTTTCCTTTGTGAGGTTTCTTCCTTTTTGAACTTTTTTTTTTTTTTTTAAGGGAGCATCACTTACTGCAAGTGTAAGAGGTTCCTTTCCTGTCTGGGATTCTTTGATGTTTTAGGTGTCTCCAGACTCCCTCTTCCCTCTTCTGGGTGCACTTTCCTGCCCTATAGGGAAGGGCTGTCCCCAGCCTGTGGCCCCTGCCTGGCCCCATCTTCCTGCGGAAACCCAGAGGCTGCAGGTCCTGGGTAAGAGCTAAGATTCACCCTGTCCTTCAAGGAGCCAGGCTCTTCCCAGGCCTCTCCTGAGAATTCTAGGTCAGCTTTTGAAGCCCCAAGAGACCCCAAGGAAGGTGGAGCCATGGTTTCGTGAAGTTCTCTCCCTACCCCGTAGGCTGCAACCTACGAGCCCGGGACCTCTGACCCAGGCCGTAGGGATGGAGGCTGATGCTGGGCCAGCTCCCGTGGCCTCCTGGGCACTCCTCCTCCTCTCCGTTTTCCTTGCTCAGAGGGTCTGGGGGGTTGAAGGCTGAAGTGGCGTCACCCTCAGACCCCAGTGAGAAGCTCAGGTGGTCCAGAGTTGGCAACTTGGCTTATCTACAGTGTGCCCATGGCTACGGGTCAGTGTGGTGCTCCTGTGATTTGGGGTGCGGGATCACTGCACTCCATGTTGTCTCTGCCTTGAGAGCGCTGTCTCTGTCTAAGGGTGGGTCCGTTTGCTTTTTGGTGTTTAAATTTCCATAAGGGCTCAACCCGCAAAGCAAACGGTGCTGGGTCCAGTCTACACCTCACACCCAGACAGTCCTGTGTGGCAGCCCTTTGCAGGGCCTGAGAGGAGGGAGGAAGGGCCAGGGCATGTAGATGGACCCACCTTGCCCTGGAATCACAGGAAGGGCAGTGATAACGACTTTCACCACGCCTGGGATAAAGGGTGGCCAAGTCTGTGTACCCTGCTTGTGGGGGCGGCTGCCACTGCCTCTGGAGGACTTTGGCAGATGTGGCCAGAGATGGATCCCCTGTGGGCTTGGGTCTGAGCAGGAAGATGGGTCAGAGCCTCAGCCCCTCCCAGGGTGGGGCAACTGAGGCCAAGTATTGATTTGGGTTCCAGCACATGCTGGTCACTGCCAGTCTTTTGAGATTGGTGGTCAGACTGTGGTCCCTGGTGCTTTGTTGGGGTGCCAACAGTTCTAGGCTGGGGTTCTACAATGTCCCCATGATCCCAGCCTCCTGAGGCTGCTGGGGTTGAGAGCCGGCTCGAGGCTCCTTGGTATGCAAACCCAAGAGTGAAGACCAGGACCCTGCACCCGCGCCGCCTGTCCTCTCTCTGGGGGGTCTGTTGCTCAGCAGAGGACCCCCCCCCCCGCCTCCCACATCAGGGCTCCCGCTGCCTCCCCGCATGTGCAGTCCCCTCTCAGTCGCTTTCATCACTTTGGGGGGTGTCCCTTCACATTCTCAGGTGGAACCGTTTAGGGCCAACCCTCGTCCCACCCCCGCGGGTCCCCTACCAGGCACGGTGCCCTGCAAATGGGCCCCACATGTACAGCAAGGCCAGGGAGTGCGGCTGCCAGCAATGCGGGTAGCCTGGGGTGGGAGGTGCCGAAGGGGGACTCGGGCAGCCGGGAAGCAGCGCTTGCCACAGGCACAGAGGCCTCCTCAGCGCGGGCGCTGCCGGGCTGCCAGATGAGGGCCAGCTCGCAGGCCTGCCTGGGATACCGCAGTGGTCGGGGAGACTGTGGCTCTCTTTGGAGTCACACAGATGTGTATGATCATGAGAATTTGCCAAGAGGACCTCGACAGCACTCTGGAAAGTGAACCCTTGTTTTCTCTGTTTGAGGCGCGGTCTGGCTTCCGAGCCCAGGCTGGCCCCAGACATTCGGCAACCCTTCTGCCTCGGCCTCCTGAGCACTGGGATTACTCTGGTGAGCTCTCTCTGCCGAGTGGCTCATGCCAGCCAAGTGACTTTCCATGGAGTGCCCGTTGCCACAATGGGATTGGCAGCGGTGTGCCCCGCCGTCTCTCTCCTCAGACTGTCCCATCAAGGTGTCCTGGAGTCACAGCTGCCTGTCTCCAACTCTTAACTGGGGGGTCTGGATTTGGGGCCAGTGCAGGGCACAAACCTCTGCTGAGCTGTGCTCAAAACTTCAGGCAGCAGGGAGACTGGAGGCTCTCAGACTGGGCCACCGCCATTGCAGGCTCAGAGCCCCACAACTGGAGGCGGCGTTCATGCCACCCCACCATGTGCCCAGCTCAGAGCAGCCCTGAGAGTGCAGGGCCTTTGCAGAGTGCAGGGCACTCGTGGTGAGTTCATGGAGGAGCCCTGCTCTGTGGGGCGTGGGGCTGTGGAGGCCTGAGGGGTCCACGTGTCCTCCCAGGCCCCTGTGGAGGGACATGGAGGCCAGCAGAAGGGTGATCATCAGCAGGCACTTCCTTGTTCACTCCAGTCTCCTCACGCCGTGCTGCAGGGCTGCCTGCCCATCCCTGACAGCTCCTCAGACCTAAAGCCACATGGGATGCCACATCTAAAGGAGCTAACCTGCGGCTGCGGTGCTGCTTCAGGGACCTTGTGGACCTAGCCTTGGGGGCCTGGCCTCCCTCACCTGCATTTGCATGGGTCAGTTGCCCCACCTGGTCGGTCAGGGAGCTACAACATCAGGGCCTCAGACTTATCCCTGTTGTCCTGCCCTGGTGCCCCCAGGGGAAGGCCTCCTGCCTGGGTCTGCCTTTGCCCCAGGCTGGTGAGGCAGAGAGGCTCTGGGTAGGGGCCTGCCACAAGGCAGGGCTGCAAGCGTGCTGTCTGGTGCTAAGCCCCAGCTCTGGCAGCAAAGCGAGGCGGGAGCACCTCTGTGCTGAGGCCACTTGCTGTCCTGGAGGAACAGCTGCAGCCAGCACGTCACCCCAAGTGATTTGAGGATGCCGAATTCACACTCAGTGAAAATTGCTTTGGCCAAGAAGCACCTCAGGCAGAGGGATGGGGGAGCAAGAAGCTCTCACTGCTGCCACACACGTGCTTCGGATGGACAGGAAGCCTTTCCTCCCAGACCCTCCTCCACGGCTCCGGCACCTTGCGCTCTGCTCTGCGTGACATCCAAGCCATGGAGAGCTGGCCCTGGCCAGCTTCCCTTGCAGCAGTGCGAGCCGCCATCTTGGGGTGAGAGATGGCAGCTGCTGAGCCTTCGCAGGGGGCTGGGGCTGGTGCCTCTAGGCTGTGCCTGTGGCTGTGAGGGTTGTGGGTGCAGAGGACCTTCCCCGCCTGTGGGCTGTGGCTACTGGACTTTCCTGTGGTACGTGGTGGTGGAAGTTCTCTTGGGGCTGTCAATATCCTGGCCAGTTCCAAGGTACTGGAAAGACCTTATGGGGACAGTGCTTCAACGGCCCCTGGATAAAGCCCAGGAAGCCCATCCTTGCAGATGGCTTGAGAGGCTGTTATCTTACCCATGGTTCTGCGCATTACTATTTTTGTACTTCTGCTGTTCACCAGTACGTGTAAACAGGTGATGTTACTTCAGCCCTCCTCTCTTAGGAGTTCGAGTTATGCAAAATTTACAAGGCTGTGGAGCAGAAGTGTTGGGGTAGGGCTGGGCTGGCGCTGGTGTCATCATGGCGCTTGAAAGCTCTGTGCCCCTAATGTCCAGCACTTCCAGGACCCTCATTGCCAGGACCCCAGATACCTGGAGAGTGAGCCACACCCCCAGAAACGACTGCACCTCTGCGTCTCACTGGCAAACAGTGCACTGGCGGGCTGGCATGTGTGCTGTTTCTCCGGGAACACCGTGTGCGTGACACCACGTGGATCTGCAAAGCCCGTGCCTTCTCTTCCTCAGGCACTCTGCCCAAATGTCACTTGATTACAGTGGACCTGCCTGTGATGTAAAGACCTAAGATAAACTATCTCATGTCAGATGATGCAATGTAAGTTGCCCAATACCCGCACTGGGGACCTGACCCCTACCAGTCATACTCTTCTCCAGTTTTAAACATACTTATGAGAACTGAACAGGGGAATTATCTGTGTGTCAAAGTTTCCACATACTTGATGGCATTGATATATCTAGATAACTATTCATCCATCCATCCATGCATCCATACACCCATACACCCATCCAGCCATCCATATATACATCTATCCATCCATCCATCCATCCATCCATCCATCCATCCATCCATCCATCCACCCACCTACAAACCAATCTATCTGTTGGGTTAGCTTATGTTTGGGCAGATATTTGTTGAACAAATGCATAAAATATTGTTTCCCTTTTTTATTTTCTCTGTCAACAAACACAGTTAATGTTCTCAGTGCTAATGTGATTTTAACAAACTGACAAATGTTGGTGTTGAGGTCATGTGACATTTTCTGATTGGAATACACCCATCTAGGTGACCCAGGAATTGCTTGGACTGTAGTATTTTTTAGAGTATTATCAAAATGAAAACTCATGAAGCATTGTGAATAAGGTTGCAAGTTAACTCATACGATACCCTAACAAGCGAGCAAAGGACGCTGTAGTTTTTAAGGATGAGTCCCTCCCAGCTATGCATGGTGGTGTAGGATGGCCACCAAGTGCATGTGATAATTGCAACAGTCTCTGGTGGACCCTGGATGACTCCGGACCCAGTCTTTAGAACTCCAGTGTCCTGGACTGGTTCGGCTTGAGCTGGCACTGCGGCTGGGAGCAGGGCAGTGCTGGGTCCCCAGATCCCTGCTGGCCCCACTGTAGTGTGGCTCTGTCCCTGGGCCATCCCGTGAATTACTGGTGTGTGTTTCTGAATGCTGTTCCCGGTTGTTGCTGCCATCACCTCTTGCTGCCTGGAACCCCAGCTGGCTGCCTCTGCATCTGCCCCTAAAGCTCATCCTGTGACCCATGTTGCAGGGTCATGGGGCCCCCCCACCATGGCAGGTGCTGGCTTTCTACCTAATACCCTGCTGGCTGCCACAAGGCATGTGGGCACCCTGGGTCTTTGGTGTTCTCTAAAAACCATGCTGCTTAGCTGCAGAGGACAAGGCTGCATGACGCAAGGCGGCTCAGGGCCTCCTGCTCACGAGGGGCCCCAGGCAGGAAGCCGGCGTAGCCTTCTCCCCAGCTTCCCCTCAGCCTCTGTGGTGTGCTGCTGTTGACACTGGTTTCAAGGACTCCCCATTCTCCCCTGCTCTCCTCCTCCCTGCTCTTCTGTCCTTGAGAGGGGACCGGTGGGTGTCCTTCTCTCTGCTCCTTGGTGGGATGTCCTCATTTACCTGAAAGTACTACTAGGCTGGACAGACTTGCCTCTTGGCTCCTAAAGCAGGTCCACTAGGAAAGCCCGTCCGGTCTCAGCAGCCTTGCTCTCTTTGGGGCTGCAGATGAGCAGCTACTTCTCATCCTGCAGGGTCGCCAGGAGCCACGACGCGACGTAGCTGAGGGCCTCACCGAGCCCAGCGGCTGCTGGCGCGGAGGTCTTGGGCCTCCCAAACTGCACAAAATAAACCTCTTTTCTTTATGCATTATGCAGCATAGGATATTTTGTTATGACAACAATGAATGACTATAGCCTCTCTGAAGGAGTGTCAGTTTTAGCAAATAAAAATACAGAACATTATGAGTTCATTTGAATTTCAGGTAAATGACATTCTTTCCAGTATATGTCTATATGTCCCATGCAATAAATGGAACTAGGTCTAGTAAAAATCATTTGTTGTATACCTAGAATTGAAAGTGAACCGGGCCTGGAGTACTTCCATTCCGAATTCTCCGTGCGTGTCCAGAGGAGCTGTCCACCGGGGTCTCCCCCCACCTTCTAATAAATTGTTTTCTTCTTCTTCTTCTTCTTCTTCTTCTTCTTCTTCTTCTTCTTCTTCTTCTTCTTCTTCTTCTTCTT